>NW_017619528.1:863073-1130573 GCF_001879475.1 Ipomoea nil
GTGTTGTGGTTAACCTTTGTGGTTTGGGATGTGTTTCCGTGTTATCTTTGTGAGTGATGAGTCTTGTGTTGACTGTTGATCTTGGCTTTTGACTTATATACTTATGTATTCCGTTTCGAAAATGGTTTTTCAACTTATATCTATCTATGTATGATATTTCACATGTATTGGTGGGTTACCAGCATTATCGCTGACCGGACGTCGTCCCAATGTTTATCTTTGTATCTTTCGGGTGATGTCTAGATGAGCGCAATGTCTAGTGGCCGGTAGCTTAGTACCTTTATCCTTGTTTTGTGGCCTGTGCGCCAATGTAGTTTTAGACTGATGTCTTTGGGATAGATGTTTACACTTGCAGATTGATCACCGTAGCGTTTACCGTGTTTGGTAGACGTGGCATAACACCCCGTTTGGATTTCTTTTATCCAGTTTTCGTTTTATCTTCTTCCACTGTGCTAGTTTTGTTGTATGATCTGCAGGTGTTAAGGCCTTTTATATAGGTCGTGTTTGGGGGGTGTTACAGTTGGTATCAGAGCTTAGGTTTTGAGCCTAGGAAGAGTTAAGTCTAGACTTTCTAAGTGGTTAAGTGTGTTTTGAGACCTCTAAGCGACCTTAAGAAGCTAAGTGTTAGGCTTAGGACTCTAGGTTGCACGGTGAGGTTGTGAGTTTTCTTATCGTTTTCTGTTGAGTTGTCTGTGCTTTGTTTTCCTTTTAGTTTTGGTTCTCTTTAGTTAAGGCACCAGGTAAGGGTGCGGGCCCTGAGTTTCCTCCCGTGATCGTGTTGTTGCTGTAGAAGTCGAGGATGACATCATCGAGACGTCGTGCAAAATCTTCGAAGCTGTGGTTTGCCCGGAGGATCACCAAGTGAACAGTTAGCTACGTTCTACCCTCGGCAAGAAGCGGGCTTGTGGTGGATGCTTGAAAGGCCATCCTGTAGACAAGATCTGGAGTTCAGTTGAGAAAACCTGAAGGTTAAGTTACGTGAGCGGTTCTATCCTGCGCATGCCAAGGAGGCCTACCTTTGTGCAACCGACCCTACCGAGTTCAGCAAGTTCAGAAAGGAATCCGGGAGAACTGTAAGAGGAAGCTTGACGGAAGTGTTGCACCGGTGGTTAAGAGCTTGATGGCTACCGAGGCCGAATCAACCAGAAGCTTTCAAAGAGATGGCTCTAAGAGAGGTAAGGCTCCCCAGCCAATCCGGAAAATCAAGGATAAGGGAAGGCGCTCCATTTGCAAGAAGTGTGGAAGTGACCACCCCGGCGTCGTATGTCTTAGGAAACCGATAGAGTGTTTTGCTTGTGGCAAGAAAGGTCATCGGTCCTTTGAGTGCAGGGCTAAGAGGAAGACTTCAACGGACTCAACAACAACCTCGGCAAGGCAAGATCAATAGTTGTGAGACAGATGCAAGTGGGAACCGTGGAAGTAAGTTTTGTACCCTTTTGTTGCACCTCCCTACGTCTTCGTGCCTTTCCTTGTGTGCTAGCTTCGAATGATTAGCTTGTTTGAGTGTTACCCTTGACCCTCGTTAATCTTTCCTTTCCCCGTAAACGAACCCTATCACCCTTTTTGCCAAGTGATTCTTCCTTCCAAACCTTGTCCTTGTTTCCTTCCGACCCATCTTTTGCAAGGCGGCAGTGTCATCAGCTTATGAAGAAATCTGGCACGGTCTAAGAGTTTAGCTGCGTCTGAGTCAAGGTAGAGAGCCTTCAGTTCAACAAGTGTAGTGACCATCGTCAAGCCGAAGTTTCGCCAGAAGTCGTGAACCCTTTTACCTCTTGGAAACCGATCTTCATCCCTTATCTGTTTCCGAGAAATCTTTCCTATCTCTTCGAGCGTCGTTCTTGTTCCCTTCTTAATTTCATTTTGTACAAGATGACAACCTCGTTTTCCTAAGTTGTAATCTTGAAAATCTTGATTTCCTTCTTAACCTACGCTATTCTTGAGCCTAAATCTAGTACCCTTCATTAGGAAATCCTTTCAATCTTTTCAAACCTCGTTCTTATTCCTTCCTTGATTTGATTCTGTTCAAGGATATGACCTCATCTTTCCTAAGTTGTGACTTTGAAAATGTTGATTCCTTTCCTCGTCAGCACTACCCTTGAGTTTAAACCGAATACCCTCCGTGGGGAAATTCTTTCAATCCCTAAAACCCCATTTTGATTCATTACTCCTCGAGTTGTAGCCTTGTTTACAATCCTCTTCTTCTTAATCAACATGGTCCTCGAATTGTTGAACCTAAACTTTTACCTTGATCCTTCCCTTTGTATCGAACCTCGTTCTTATATTCCCCGCTTCTAACGATTCTGTGCAAGGTGGCAACCTTATTTCCTAAGTTGCAACTTTGATGACTTTGATCCTACTCCTAAGTAACGTGGTCATTGAGTTTCTGAACCCAAACCTTTTGCTCTAATCCTTTCCGTTGAACCGAATCCCTTCTTGTGAACCTTCTTCCCCTGAGTTACCTTTCTCCGTTGTTACCGTTCCTGTTTTGGTCTTTCATCCGAACCGAAGCCTTGGAGTTTTCAAGCGTTGCTTTGTGGAGAGTTGGAAGTGGTGTGCTAATGCAAGTGTTAAGTTGGCAGGCTGCATCAAGTTAGCCCAAGAGTTAGGGAGAAGTTCATCCTGCTCGTGTTTTGAAGCTGACAGTTGCAGTCTTTGTGTGGAAGTGAAGGGCCAAGTTCAAGCGGATGCCGAGCTCAAGTTGTGTAGTGTGTTCACCTTGTTTCCTTTGGTTAAAGAAGTCAGCAGAGATTAGTTGAAGATGTAACCCTGGTTCTGTGATCCCGAGTGATCTAGTTTAGGGTTCTTGTGGTGTCAGTTTCTGTTCGTGGCTTGTTCCTTAGCTGAGTCGTCTCGTTTTGAGTAGATCGTTAGCTAGTTTTGAGCAGGAGTTAGGCCCGGTGTGAAGTCAGCTTTCCTTTCTGGTAAATCTTTTATCTATCACCTTATCTTTCTTTCTTGTCTTACCTTTGTGAACCCTCAACCTTTCTCTAAGTCTTGTCTCTCGTTTTGTTAACCAATGGTTCTGGTGTCGGAATTTGTTCTGTCCAAGCCTACCATTCTTACTACCTTAATTCGAACCCTTGTTTCTTCTAACTCTGGTTAGTGGCGAACACCTTTATTGTTTAAAACCTCGTTTGCAACTCATCTCTTAAATTTTGTCACCCGTTTCGCAAGGCAACCATTTTGTTGTGGTAGCTCGTTTCATCCTTCGTTTGCTATTGCCACTTTGTTGTTGTTGCTTTTCGGCTGTGCTTAGTTGTTCTCTCTTGTTTGTCGTGGTTGTTAGCTCGTAGTTTGGGTAGTTGGTTAGTGGCTTTGCTTTTGTGAAGATGCCGTCCGTCGCTGTTAACCTGAGGTTGGACCAGCTAGAGGTCAGTTCTAGCTGAGGAAGAGCCGACGAAGAGTCTGATGAAGATACCGAAGAGTCGGAGAACGGATCCTTCTAGAAGCTGTGGCTACCTTGTTTGCCTTTTTTCCTTAGTAGTTGTATCTCCGTAGCCGTTGTTGCCGTTGTTGGTTGCTTGTTGTTGCTTTTGTGCTTGTTTTGCTTGTTGCCTTGTGGTTTAGTTAGCCTAGTAGTAGTAGTGAGTGTTTCGTGTTGGTTGTCTTGTCCTTGGTGTTTGCCTAGAAGTTGGTGTTGGGTTAAGACTAGAGTTTGTGATGCTCAATCTTCTCCTTTGACATGTTCTTGACAATTCTTGAATTGCAATGCCTTTCTTCTTGTTTGAAATCCTTGTGGAACATTTTGAGTTTTAACCAAAAGGATTTGTTTTTGAACCTCTTGTCACAATGTTGTTTCTTACCACCGTTTGTTCTAATTCGTCGTACCTAAGCTTCGGGGACGAAACTTCCTTGAAGGGGGAGAGGATGTGACACCCCAAAAATCCACACTCAATCCATGGATTAATTGAATAATTAATCCTATTTTATTTGAAGAATTAATTCCTAAAATCCTGATTTTTAATACTCAAGGACTAGTATTTGACTAGTCAACCTTAAAGTTGTGTTGTACCTTGAGCTTTGAGGGGAGTTCCCTTGTTCCTTACACTTTCTAAAGGTTAGTAAGGGTATTCTTGACTTTTCACCAAGAGTTAGTATTATAACCTAACCTAGAAGACTTCTTCATTTCATTCCTTACATTTCCTAGAAATTAGCTCTACCTTCTCTCTAGAAATGTGAGTAGCTTATTCTCCTACCCAAGTTGAGACCCTTGTCAAGATTCCAAGATTTGCTACCAAGATTCAACCTTTCACCTATTTGGGCATCTAGGAGGGTAAGATCAAAGTCCATCTTGTGTTTTTGGTTTCATCTTAGTTGTCTTTTTCTTAAAGGTAGGATCTTTATGATCTTTTGGTTTAATCTTGAAGTGGGTTTGGAAAGTAAGCCTTGTGGGGAGCTTGTTGTGGTGTAAAGTGAAGTCTTTTGGTCTACAAGAGGTAACCCATGCCCTACAAAATCTATTTTGCTTACCTATATGTGATTTCTTGGATTCTACATGTGTTTTCCTATGAAATGTGAGTGTTTATGCATTTGTCTTGTCAAAATGCATATCTAGAGCTTGTGTTTAGGGTTCTTTTGTGCCATTGGTTGGCATTTTCCATGGTTCAAGTCATTTAGCTGTATTGGGTGAGATTTGGCATGTTTTGGACTTGAATTTGTGTTTGGAGAAGAAAATCCCCGAAGGGATCTTTTGCACAGGTAGATGTACCCGCGGGCGGAACGACGGGTCGAGCTCCACCCGCCGCCCACCCGCGGGGAACATGTAGCCTCGTGGGTAGTGTACCCGCGGGCGGAATCACGGGTGGGAGCCTACCCGTGGGTCCACCCGCGGGGAACACAGTGGAGTTGGATATGGATTTGTTCCCCGTGATTCGTTTGACTCGGTATTTGGTCTTTTGACTTCCCGATGTTCTTTTGTGGAAATATTTGAGTGTCTTCTTGATGTTTCGTATGTCTAGAACTATATGGTAGGAATCCATGTAGGGCTTTGGTGTCTTGAATCGTGCTAAGTGTTCAACATTCTGTTTCGTTGGACCGTGAGGTGTCTTGTGTGTTCCTCGGAACTATCTTGAGTTTCCCCGTTGATAAGCATGCTAGTTTGGTATCTAAATGCTAGCATGTGTGTTGTTTGTACCTTCCGATTGGTTGATGATAACTTGTGTTATTCATCGTTGTCGTTGTTGGGCTGTGACCCATTCCTTGATCGAGTATGGTTTCATATCTTCGGTGTGATCCGTTGATTGATTCCTGTTGTGATGCATGTGTGGCTTTACCTGGATTACACGATTAGTTGTATGGGACACTAGTCACCAAGGTATTGCAGCGGTCCTCGTGGTGGCCGTGACGTGATTATGGAGTTGTGGCCTTTGTGTAAGGTTCACGTTTTTGGGGGATAACATGTGTTATCCGGACATGTGTTGCCGTGTATGGTACCTTGTGTACTTTGAATTTGTTGGTCCCGATAGGGTGGTGAAAGTCTAGAGGGGGGGGGGGGGGGTGAATAGACTTTTAAGCTTTTTCAAACTAAATAACTCTTTGGCAACTTCAACTTTAAGTAACAAGTAAATAGAGTAAGTTAGGTTTGCACAGCGGAATAATAGAATGTAAAGAGTTATGCCCAACCAATAATTTAAATGCGCATGTAAGATGGGTACAGATGATATGTAAATGACAGAGATATCTTGAATATATAAAGGAGATGGTGCACTCAATATATAATAACAATATTCAAGATTGTAAATAAATATCATGTCACGTCGAACGTGTGACGAATGTTACATGCAACACGTCAAACTTGCTTAGAATAAATTACTATTTAAGCTCGAGAAATTTGAGTTACATGCATACGTGAAAACACACTAAACCCGAATGGTTAATATTAACTGTGAATAGTAAACGGGTTAGTCGGATAAGATAGATAGATAAGCAAATTATGTAAGTGCGGTATGTAAATGAGAGAGGCAATTTATAGTGGTTCGGAAGTGGCGTAATCGTCCTAGTCCACTTTACTCCATTCACTTCTAGGAGTAATTCACTATTTTCCACACAGAGTTACAATAGTGAATAAGCGCTACACAAGTACTTCTTCCGGATGTTTTGCACACAGCTACACCCAACTCCGAGTGTCTAGCACACAGCTACACTCAACTTCGAGTATTTCGCACACAGCTATACTCAACGCCAACCAAGTGTCTTGCACATAGCTACACTTAGCAACTACGAGTGTTTTGCACACAGCTACACTCACTATAGTATTTTGCACACAGCTATACTCAACGCCAACCAAGTGTCTTGCACACAGCTACACTTAGCAACTACGAGTGTTTTGCACACAGCTACACTCACTAGAGTATTTTGCACACAGCTATATTCTTTTTACAATTACAAATACAAAGGTAATTGTATCTCTCTCAAACTAATTTTGAGACTATTCAGACTAAGTCTCTAAGAATATTTGAGCACTTGCACTTTTGAATTTTGCACTTTTATTTCTATCTCTTGATCTATCTTGTTCACATCTGCTTGTATCTTCAAGTCTTCATGGCTTTTTATAGGCAATCAAATATATCCGTTGGAGTGGGATAATTTGATATTTTGAATTTCGAATCTTCATAGCCTGATATTGTTGATAATAGTAGATCTTCAATTTTGATTTGATTTGTCAACTTGCCTGACAAAATAATATTTTAACACAACTTGATTTTCTAGTTGTTTCTTAAAATATTACTTTAGTTGTCAATTTGAATATCCAACGAATCTTTGAAATAAATTCGTTTGATAGAATTTATTTCTAGGATAAGTTTTTATATTCATGTCTTCACAAATATTTTTTCCGTTCTGATCAAATATCTTCAGGCAATTTTGGATTCTTGTGGCATGTGGGCTGATCCAAAATAAATTCCTTCGAATTTATTCATATTCTGAACATCTTGCTTCTTTGCCACATTGTGCTCCTTTGACTTGAACATTATGCTCCTTTTGATACATTGTGCTCCGTAGCACACATCGTGCTCCTTGGCATACATTGTGCTCCTTAGCACACATTGTGCTTGTCCGAAAATTGGACTTGTAAAAATTAAGTCCTTGGGGGGAATTGATCTTAGGTGTGATCATTTTGAGTAAGGACTTCTACCATTTCACCGTTAAGCTCATCCGATCATTCTTTGCAACGCCATTCCTTTATGTTTCTTTCTCGGATGAATACTCGTAGGACCAAAATTAATTTCTCAAATTAATTTTGTTCTTCCTATGGTAGATTCCTTTTGATTCGATATTCTGATTTATGATGCTTGTACTAAAAGACTTAAAACTAAGGGGATCTAAAGTACATTTGGCTCATCAAAACTTACAAAAATATTCCTATCAATTTTCCCCCTTTTTGATGACGCCTAAACCTATACTCAGTCATTTGGCTTGTCTTTTAAAAACAATTATTTTTCAAAAGATTTTATTAACTTTGACATAGCCAAGACGAGTTTAACAGATGATTTTGACTCTAGGAAAGGTATTTTTAGCTACTATATTCCTATTTCGCATTTTTGGAGTTTAATGATAATGAATTTTGTAATTTTTCCAATTTATGCGATTTGATACAATCTAAGCTAAAATGTTACCTTTCAAGACAAATAAAATAACAATAGATAACAAGGACAACTTAATAGCATCATAAATAGATAATTCGAACCATTTCAAATTGTTCCATGATCATGAGTTCAAGTTCTCGTGGACCATACACAAAAACATTGTGACAATCATACAAATCTTCTAATGATTCTATTTCTCCTTTCTTCAAGCACATGATTTATATGATTTTGGACTTCAATGAAATTGTCACTAATGACATAATTTTTGCATACCTGCCCAATCACATAATAGTTGAATGCTTCAATGATGTTGTCCCCGGGCAGTATTCCTTCTTCATACAAAATGATGCACTCTTCTAGACTTCTTCCACTTTGTAGCTCGGCATCATTGACCTTGATATAGTCCTTAAGAACCATGATCATCAAAGCTCTAGCATAGCTTTTGATCCTTCTGAAGTTCTCAATTGAAACCCACAAATTTTGATCACTTGGACCACTCTTCTTCATTCCCTTCGGTAGATCATTCAAAGTTGCCAACTTTGGCATTTCAACTCTACCATCTCTTGGTGTGGATTCCAAATAGAGAGCTGCTTTGTTGTACCAATTGATTTGTTCTTGGTTTCCACTTGCACACACAATATCACGAAATGAACGGTTAGTGGTATTTGCACTGCTTGATCCTCCTGGACTGTTAGCTTCACCACCACCGAACCAATATTCTAATCCTCCTCTTCTAGCAACATTTCTACCAGCAGATCTGCCTCCTCCTCCTCTACTACTGCTTGTACCAACATTTCGGGTAGCCATGGCAGTCATCATCATTTCAAGCATGCCTTCCAAATAACTGAATCTCTCTTCCCCCTTTTTGGCGTAATCAATGAGTGTATAAACCGATTCACGAAGAGATGAAATAGATTCAGAAATATTTTCATATGAACCTCGAAGGCAGCCCACTTTGGTGTTGATGGAGATGAGATCTGTGTGGACATCACTAATCTGCTTCTCATGTTGATGAACCACATTGAGAATTCCTTGACTTTGATTCACGGCAATGGCTTCATTTGCTTTACCAGAATTTTTGAGGATTTGAGACAGTTGGATGTAGAACTCATTGAGTTGCCCTTTGACATTTGCATTCAATCCACCAACTTGTCTCTCAAGTGCTTGGTGTGTGTCGATCAAATGTTGTTGACTCCTCCGATTTTCATCAAAAGATGTTTCGAATTTTCCTCCTTGAGTATTGACAACATGATCCACATGAGTGTAGATGCCTTGAAACATACTTTACATTCGGTCAACAAGGCTTAGTACAACATTCTCCAGATTTTTCAATTTTTCATTTGAGGTTGTGCCATCAATGTCTTGCTCTTCTCGGTTTGTGGGAACACACCTTGCTCCTTCTTGAGCAGAATTGATTTCAAGCATGTGAGATTGTGCTTGATTTTCTACTTGATGCCCTTCTCTTTCCGGTGTGTGTAACACGTGTGTGTCACCTTGCATACTTTCTCCATGAATGGATTGAATTTCCTCCATATGGTGGCTAACTTGCATGACATTTTGATCTTGACTTATTTCAGTGGTATTCAACACAACCACATCATATAAGCCACTGTCCATTAAATGTGCACCACGTGTGACATTTTCTTCTTCTTCATTTCTTGTGACAAACTCATCAATATCAACTAGGAAATCATCTTCAGTGGGCATATTTCCTTGGACTATGCCATCAAGAGAAGTCTCGGCCAACTTGACTTTTAATTTACTCACAAATATTCCATTCACAGTAGACATCAATGTTGCATGGCCAACATCAAAATTTCCAATCCAATTTAAGGAAAATAATTCTTCTTCTTGCATAATCGGTCCTTTTGTCATCAAATCTTGATAGGAACCAAGTGTCCAATTTCTCCAATTGAGAACTCTTCGGTACTCATTTACCAATATCAAATCAAGTCCATCAACTTGATATATCTCCTCATGCATCATAGTTTCCATCTCGGCTATTCGGGAAAAGGGATTCATGAAACTTTGGCTTGTGTTGGGATTGTGACTTATGGTAGGATTTTGACTTGTGGTAGGATTTTGACTTGTATTTGGATTTTGGCTAGAGGTAGGGTTTTCATGGGATTAAGTTGAGGGTTGAGAAGATAAACCAAGAATTTTTGCAACTGGCCTTTTTCTAGCAGGAATGCCTCTCGGTTTCCTCTTCCTTTTGGAATTTAACTCGGTTGACACTTCATGATCTTTGAACAATATCCAGTTGCTTCCAAATGGTTTCCTTGATCTCATTGGTAATCCTTTCCTTTTTATGATTTCACCAATAAGTAAACCGAACCCTAGGATATGATTGAACTTCCCATTCCTAATTTTTGTACCTTTCACAAAATGTGCAATCCGGCTCAAAATAAGCTTAATCCAGTCACCTCTAACACCATTCATCACAGCATGCAAATATCCAATTCTCACAGGTGATATATCCTCCATACTATTCAGTTTGCATAATACACATTTGTAGAGGATTTTGACTAGCATTTCATATTCTAACTTCAAATTAGATTTTTGAACGGAAAGGTTTGGTTCGAGAGAAGCATTCTCATTTCGAATTTCTGTCCAAACTTCCGTGTGATCATATGTGTGTATATCTAAGTCCAACAATGGTTGTTCTGGACTAAATATAGGAAGTCCAAAAGTTGTGTGCAACTCTTGTTCATCAATGGTGATGAGAGTTCCATTCACGGTGGACTAAATGGTCCATCCAACAACCTTGGCATTCGCATAGAAATCTGCTACATCCTCATCATAAAATCCTGAGTATGGATAAGAACATAACCTCATGAGATTGCTTTGTTGAAGTGCATGGATGATCCTTTCTGCAAGTTGAGAGTTCTTGGCTTCTTTGAGAAATCCTTGAGGGTCCAAACTTCCCCCTGCCTTGATTCCAACTGCTAGCTTAGCAAGATTGAGTTGTTCTTCATTCGGGTGAGAGCTTGAATCTCCAATGACAGCCATAATGTGCTTGGTATTTTTAGAGATTGAGAGATTGAAGATTTGAAAGAGATGAAGATTGAGAGGTTTCGGCTATGGAAGGTGTAAGGTTTTTAGAGTTTTGAGTGTAATGGTGGCTCTTCGACCGGTTGGGTGGAAAAAGAGGTGTCTTTTACAAAAATATCCTCACAATTGAATGATTGACTTTTAATAAGTGAGGGGTATTTTTGATATTTCAATATTTCCAACCTTTGAACTAACTGATAGTTAGTTTAGGTTATATTCTCTCAATCCAATTTATCTGCTGATGTGGCGCCAAAAATTTAGATGCTCGGACTGATTTTACCTGAAACAAAATTCATAGAGAACTAAATATGTTCCGAAAATAATATGTGCATGTATATATATACACGTTTTTATGTAGTTGGAAGAAAGAAAAAGAATTGATTCTTTTTAGACCATTTATTATGAGCAACTACCATAAAAAGATGTACACATTTAAGATAACCCATCATTATACCATCTTGTCAACTCTTAAATGGTAAGATTGTGTAAATCTTAATAACTTTTATTTGTGTAAGAAGTAAATAGATAGATACACGGGTAGACATGCATGCAATATATGTTTTTTCAACATTTAATGTAGACTTAAATATATAGGATGTGACAAATTTGCATGTGAGACACATAGGCACGAAAGAGATTTAAATAAATCAGATAGTAACGAATTTTTCAGATAAAAAAAAAATTTGAGCTTTTTATTTAAATAGAGTTTAGAAACTTAGCTTAATTCAATCATGCTCATCTCGTGTCTTAATTTCGAAAATCTTGATTCACACAGAGGTTTTGTGAGAATATCAGCTATTTGATTCTCGGTCGGGATGTATTCAATTGATAATTCCTTCTTTTCGACATGATCCCGGATAAAATGATGTCTCACATCAATGTGTTTTGTTCTTGAATGTAACACGGGATTGTGTGTTATAGCTATGGCACTTGTATTGTCACACAATATGTTGACATTTTCACAATTCACGCCATAATCTTTCAATATTTGTGTAAGAAGTAAATAGATAGATACACGGGTAGACATGCATGCAATATATGCTTTTTCAACATTTAATGTAGACTTAAATATATAGGATGTGACAAATTTGCATGTATGACACATAGGCACGAAAGAGATTTAAATAAATCAGATAGTAACGAATTTTTCAGATAAAAAAAAATTTGAGCTTTTAATTTAAATAGAGTTTAGAAACTTAGCTCAATTCAATCATGCCCATCTCGTGTCTTAATTTCGAAAATCTTGATTCACACAGAGGTTTTGTGAGAATATCAGCTATTTGATTCTCGGTCGGGATGTATTCAATTGATAATTCCTTCTTTTCGACATGATCCCGGATAAAATGATGTCTCACATCAATGTGTTTTGTTCTTGAATGTAAAACGGGATTGTGTGTTATAGCTATGGCACTTGTATTGTCACACAATATGTTGACATTTTCACAATTCACGCCATAATCTTTCAATATTTGTGTAAGAAGTAAATAGATAGATACACGGTTAGACATGCATGCAATATATGCTTTTTCAACATTTAATGTAGACTTAAATATATTGGATGTGACAAATTTGCATGTGAGACACATAGGCACGAAAGAGATTTAAATAAATCAGATAGTAACGAATTTTTCAGAGAAAAAAAATTTGAGCTTTTAATTTAAATAGAGTTTAGAAACTTAGCTCAATTCAATCATGCCCATCTCGTGTCTTAATTTCGAAAATCTTGATTCACACAGAGGTTTTGTGAGAATATCAGCTATTTGATTCTCGGTCGGGATGTATTCAATTGATAATTCCTTCTTTTCGACATGATCCCGGATAAAATGATGTCTCACATCAATGTGTTTTGTTCTTGAATGTAACACGGGATTGTGTGTTATAGCTATGGCACTTGTATTGTCACACAATATGTTGACATTTTCACAATTCACGCCATAATCTTTCAGTTGCTGTTTCATCCAAAGAATTTGTGCGCAACAACTCCAAGCGGCTATATATTCAGCTTCGTCTGTACTCGTGGCTATGGAGTTTTGCTTTTTGCTAAACCATGATACCAATCTTCCCCCTAAGAACTGGCATGTCCCTGAGGTACTTTTCCGATCGATTTTACATCCTGCAAAGTCTGCATCTGAGAAACCAGTTAGTGTAAAATTACCTTCTTTGGGATACCATAATCCCACATTGACTGTTCCTTTTAGGTATCGGATGATTTTCTTGGTAGCAAGAAAATGACTTTCTTTTGGCTTTGACTGGAACCTAGCACATACTCCCACTGAGTAAGATATATCTGGTCGGCTTGCAGTGAAATGTAGTAATGATCCAATCATTCCTCGATATTTTGTTTCGTCAACGTCCTTGCCTTCATCATCTTTATCCAATCTTAAAGATGTACTCATCGGGATTTTGATTGAGGTTTTTCCATCTTGACCAAATTTCTTCATAAGATCTTTTGTATACTTGGCCTGATTGATGAATATCCCTTCGTTGAGTTGCTTTACTTGTAGTCCAAGAAAGTAGTTCAACTCTCCCATCATGCTCATCTCGAACTTATTCTGCATTAGCTTTGAAAATTTCTCACATAAAGTTTTATTAGTATTACCAAAGATAATATCATCAACATAAATTTGTACCAATAAAATGTGATCATTTTCTTGAATTCTAAACAAGGTTTTATCAACAAGGCCTTTCGTGAAACCACAGTTAATTAGGAACGTTGATAGGGTGTCATACCAAGCTCTCGGTGCTTGTTTTAACCCATATAACACCTTCTTTAATCTGTAGACCTTATCAATATCACCTTTTACCTCGAAACCAGGAAGTTGCTCAACGTAGACTTCCTCTTCAAGTAAGCCGTTTAAAAATGCACTTTTCACGTCCATTTGATAGACAGTGAAATTCTTGTACGCGGCATATGCTAGAAATATTCTGATGGCTTCTAGTCTTGCCACAGGTGCAAACGTTTCGTCGAAGTCTATGCCTTCTTCTTGTGAATATCCTTTTGCCACTAAACGTGCTTTATTTCGTATGACAATTCCATCCTCATTTGCTTTATTCCGAAAGACCCATTTTGTTCCAATTACATTGTAATTTTCAGGTCTTGGAACTAATTCCCATACGTCACTTCTTTTAAATTGATCAAGCTCTTCTTGCATTGCATTAATCCAATCTGGATCACTTAGAACGTCTTCAGTGCTTGTGGGCTCCACCTGAGAAAGAAAACAAGAAAATAAAGTATGTATATTTGAGGACCTTGTTTTTACTCCTTCTCGTGGATCTCCAACCACTAGCTCTGGAGGGTGATTTTTTAGCCATCTCAAGTCAGGTTGTAGGTTGCATGGGCTTTCCACGTTCCCTTGTTCAGTAGGTAAGTTGGAGGTAGATGCATTTTGCTCATCAGATTGTTCTCCAACTTGTGTTTCAACTTGAGAATTTTGATTTTCCACGTGGGTATCTTCATTGGCTTCCACGTGTCCTTCACTATTGCAATCAATGTCCAATTGCTCCATACCCTGCATACTTTGATCTTTAAAAGATATGTCAGTATCATTAAATGATTTTTCAACTTGATATCTTTCCTGATCATTTTTGTTGCTCCAGGTTTCCTTCTTATGAGCTTCATCAAATGTAACATGAATTGATTCTTCTACCACCATTGATTTCTTGTTCAATACTCTGAATGCTTTGCTGGTAGATGAATATCCCAAAAATATTCCTTCATCTGCACGCTCATCAAAAGTCTTTAGATATGTTTTACCATTATTAAGAATAAAACATTTGATGCCAAAAGTATGAAAGTAATTGAGTTTAGGTTTTCTCCCTTTCCATAATTCGTACGGAGTCTTATTGTAAGACTTGTGTATCAAGCTTCGATTTTGCGTGTAGCAAGCGGTGTTGATTGCTTCAGCCCAATATCTTTTAGGTAGCTCGGCTGACGTAATCATCACTCGTGCGGCTTCTTTTAGCGTTCTATTTCTTCTTTCGGCTACACCGTTTTGTTGAGGTGTACGTGCGGCAGATAATTGATGTAGAATTCCTTGAGAATTGCAATAGGCTTCAATTACTTGATTCACGAACTCTGTTCCACGATCAGTTCGGATTTTTGCAATTTTCAAGTCTTTCTCGTTTTGTAGTAGCTTGAGTGGTTCTGGCAACTTTTGCTCTACTTCATTTTTCTTTTTGAGAAATATCGTCCATGTGTACCTGGAAAAATCATCAACAACAACTAGTGTATATTTCTTACCACTTAGACTTACTGGGTCTACTGGGCCGAATAGATCCATGTGTAGTAGACTTAGCGGTCTTGTGGTAGATTCTTGGGCTTTGGATTTGAAAGATGACTTGATTTGCTTTCCTCTTTGGTAAGCATCACATATTTGATCTTTCTTGTAAACAATGTCGGGTAGACCTTCAACTAGTTTGTTTCTTGCTATCTTGTTGATAGTCTTGAAGTTTAGATGATTCAACTTCTTATGCCATTCCCAACTTGTCACGTGTGAGTTGTTTGCTAGTAGACACACTGATTCTTTTGTTGTGTTCCAATCCACAACATACATATTTTTCTTCCTTATTCCTTCAAGCACGACTTCTCCCGAGGAATTATTCTTCACTTGGCACTTGTCTTTGAAGAACTCTACTAGATATCCTTTGTTACAAAATTGACTTGTACTTAACAAGTTGAATTTTAGACCTTCAACAAAGGATACATCTTCGATTTTCAAACCATTTCGAAATATTGTACCAATTCCTTTTGTTATGCCGTATCGTTCATTTCCACAGAATACGACTTTTGGTCCTTCGATATTTTTAAGATTCACAAGACTAGATTTATTTCCAGTCATGTGTCTAGAGCATCCACTATCGAAGTACCAAACTTCCTGCAAATAAATCACACATTTTTAGGTACCCAACTTGACTTGGGTCCTTGGGTGTTAGTCATTTTTGGTACCCAAATCTACCTTGTACTCACTGATCTAAGTCTAGGTGATTGGTAACCATTAAACACATTATAATCATATTTAATTTTTGAAAACAATTTTTGTGCCAGTTTTTGAAAATTTACTCGAGTTTTTGACACGTGGGAGGTAGATTGTTTGAGCCTATGATAGGCATTAAATCTGGACTTAGTCCATGGTTTAATATCATCAAACCATTCTTGTTTAGAGGGATAAAATCTCCCTGCCTCAGTTCTTGAATTCCTTCCCATTCTCCTATGAGGGCTTTGTGCACTAGACTCATTGGTGTATTTCCATTTAGAAACAAACTTTTGTCTTTTTATATATTGTTTAGGCGAAATATTGTTTCTTTGAGGCTTCGACCTAACAGCATTAATTTTGACATTAGTTTGGTGACCAATTCCTTGTCTCACTGTGCTTTCTTGACCTTTTATAAATTTTACTACTTGGACTTTATTATTTAAAGTAGTAGTAGAATTGGCCAAATTTTTGGAGGCTTGAGAACATGATGGATCATAACCAAGTCCGGTTTTATCACTTGAGGATTTTTGCATATTTACCATTTTGTCCATTATTTTGGATGAATGTGTAAATGTTGTTATAACCTCTCTAAGGTTGTGTTTTCTCACTTCCCTTGATTTACACTCTTCTTGAAGACAAATAATTTTATCTTTCAAGTCTTTCACTTCAAGTAGAGCATTTTGCAATTTTTTATTTATTTGATCTTTTTCGAGAATCAAAAGACAATTGCGCTCTTTGAGTTGAGAGTGAGTGTCCATTACGGTTTGACATTCTTCCATTAAGTGAAAGAAGGACTCTCTAGAAAATGAAGAATTGACAGAATCATAAGAGTTAGATGTTACCTCATTTTCTTCACTTCCATTTGCCATAAGACACATGTCCTCGTAGGGTGAGTTGTTGGAGATGCTCATGCAAAACATTGCATTGTCATCCTTTGAGGTGTCACTTTCATCACTTGAAGATTCTTCTGACTCACTTATCTCAAGTGGGCCACTAATACGTGCTTTTCTTCTCTCCTTTGTGAACCTTTTATCTTTGGTCTTGAATTCTTACTGTTGAGAATTAGAAATATTTGTATATTGACTTTTACTTACCTTGGGGTGTGGGCAACTTGCTACAAAGTGTCCAGGCTTTCTACAGTTGTAGCACAAATTCTAGTCTTCCTCGACTATTACTTTCTTTGAATTCTTTGTTGCATTCCATGATTTCCCTTGTGGATTTTTCTTGTAGTTGCTTCTCTTCATGAATTTCCTAAATTTCTTGACAAAGAGAGCAAATTGATCATTAGGCAATAATTCAACATTTTGTACTGACCTTGAAGTTGATGGTTGCTCAGCTACAAGCGCGTTGTTCTTTTCTTCACGATCTTCCTCTAATTTTGATTTCATCTCAAATTCATAAGCTTTTAGATCACTAAAGAGCTTATCGGTTGATAGGGTTTTTAGATCCCTATGATCTCTCATGGCCGTGACTTTCATGTCCCATGTAGATGGTAGACCACGTAGAATTTTGAGTGAGATTTCTTTTTGATTAATATCTTTTCCAAGATCATTAATCTCTCCTAAGATTTTGGCAAATCTTGTTTTCATGTCGGTAATATTCTCGCCGTTTAGCATTTTGAAATCCTCGAATTTCTTTAATGCTATAGTGAGCTTATTATCCTTTTCTTGCTCGTCTCCTTCACCAATTTGAATGAGCGTTTCCCAAACTTTTTTCGCGGATTGACACTTTCGAACTTTTAAAAATATCATGTCATCGATAGATTTAAACAAAATATCCTTGCCAATATTGTCCAAGTTATTTCTTGTTCTATCTTCACGAGACCATTCCGCTTTCGGTTTTCGAATGTATTGTGGAGTGTCACTTGTTTGTACGGATGAGTGTTGACTTGTAAAATCTCAATAGGACCACTCGTAACTACTTCCCACATTTCATCATGTAACGCGGATAAATGTACCTGCATGCGAATATTCCAATCATCAAATTTCTTTAAGGAAAACAATAAGTTTTGGGCAAGAGCCATATCTCTTTTCATCATCTTGATTTTTCGAGATCTGTCTAGCAGTCAAAATTGACTCAAATAGAAAACCGCTCTGATACCAATTGTTGGTCCCGATAGGGTGGTGAAAGTCTAGAGGGGGGGGGGGGGGGTCGGTGAATAGACTTTCAAGCTTTTTCAAACAAAATAACTCTTTGGTAACTTCAACTCTAAGTAACAAGTAAATAGAGTAAGTTAGATCTGCACAGCGGAATAATAGAATGTAAAGAGTTATGCCCAACCAATAATTTAAATGCGCATGTAAGATGGGTACAGATGATATGTAAATGACAGAGATATCTTGAATATATAAAGGAGATGGTGCACTCAATATATAATAATAATATTCAAGATTGTAAATAAATATCGTGTCACGTCGAACGTGTGACGAATGTTACATGCAACACGTCAAACTTGCTTAGAATAAATCACTATTTAAGCTCGAGAAGTTTGAGTTACATGCATACGTGAAAACACACTAAACCCGAACGGTTAATATTAACTGTGAATAGTAAACGGGTTAGTCGGATAAGATAGATAGATAGAGCAAATTATGTAAGTGCGGTATGTAAATGAGAGAGGCAATTTATAGTGGTTCGGAAGTGGCGTAATCTTCCTAGTCCACTTTACTCCATTCACTTCTAGGAGTAATTCACTATTTTCCACACAGAGTTACAATAGTGAATAAGCGCTACACAAGCACTTCTTCCGGATGTTTTGCACACAGCTACACTCAACTCCGAGTGTCTCGCACACAGCTACACTCAACTTCGAGTATTTCGCACACAACTATACTCAACGCCAACCAAGTGTCTTACACACAGCTACACTTAGCAACTACGAGTGTTTTGCACACAGCTACACTCACTAGAGTATTTTGCACACAGCTATACTCAACGCCAACGAAGTGTCTTGCACACAGCTACACTTAGCAACTACGAGTGTTTTGCACACAACTACACTCACTAGAGTATTTTGCACACAGCTATACTCTTTTTACAATTACAAATACAAAGGTAATTGTATCTCTCTCCAACTAATTTTGAGACTATTAAGACTAAGTCTCTAAGAATATTTGAGCACTTGCACTTTTGAATTTTGCACTTTTATTTCTATCTCTTGATCTATCTTGTTCACATCTGCTTGTATCTTCAAGTCTTCATGGCTTTTTATAGGCAATCAAATATATCCGTTGGAGTGGGATAATTTGATATTTTGAATTTCGAATCTTCATAGCCTGATATTGTTGACAATAGTAGATCTTCAATTTTGATTTGATTTGTCAACTTGCCTGACAAAATAATATTTTAACACAACTTGATTTTCTAGTTGTTTCTTAAAATATTACTGTAGTTGTCAATTTGAATATCCAATGAATCTTTGAAATAAATTCATTTGATAGAATTTATTTCTAGGATAAGTTTTTATATTCATGTCTTCATAAATATTTTTTCCGTTCTGATCAAATATCTTCAGGCAATTTTGGATTCTTGTGGCATGTGGACTGATCCAAAATAAATTCCTTCGAATTTATTCATATTCTGAACATCTTGATTCTTTGCCACATTGTGCTCCTTTTGATACATTGTGCTCCATAGCACACATCGTGCTCCTTGGCACACATTGTGCTTGTCCGAAAACTTGACTTGTAGAAAATATGTCCTTGGGGGGAGTCGATCTTGGGTGTGATCATTTTAAATAAAGACTACTACCATCTTGTCGTTAGGCTCATCCAGTCATTCCTTGCAACGCCAACAAAAAAATATATATAAACATATTAAAAAAAAGATAGGGTTATTATAACTAATTTGAGCAGGCTAGATGTGACACCCCGTATTCTTATAAAATAAATTATAGTCTCAATATTAAATATTTTTAGTAAAAATATTTATATAGCTATTTATTTTAAAAGTGGGCTCGGGTCTACCTATTATTGTGAACCAGCATTTTTGTGCCCAAATACCTTAAGCCCAAAAAAAATGTATTTATTCATTATATGCTATGTAAGCTTTGAACCTAAACTAGTCAAGCCCATAAGTTGTATAAATATATGTGTGATAACTATTTTGTAAGCCCAAAATATATATGTGTATGGTTCTTGACCCAAGAGATATAACCAACCCAACTTCCTAACCCAACCCTTTTAGTAAACCCACCAATTGTGTTATGTACATGTGTGGAGACCTAAATATTCATCTTTTGGCATTCCTTCTTGAGGTAGTAGAACTTCAGCCGATCTCCTCTTCTTTTGCACACTCTAACGGCGTGAAGTGAACCAAAAACCTTGGGAGTCTCCTCCTTCTTCGACCAAACAACCCCCACCCTTCGCGTTTTCCTTTTCGACCACCAGAGGTAGAACTTCGGCCAAGCATCTCTTCCCGCCCATCGTAGCTTTCTCGACCAACGGCAGGGCATCAAGACTCCGGCAAGTTGGATGCAACGTCAAGTCTCCATGGTCTCTGTTTTCCGGCAGCTTCTCCGGCGGCAGCAGAACAGTGGAGTCCGGCGAAGTGGAGCGGCAGAGTGAGTTCCAGCGAGCAACCCGGGGCGTCTCTTTCGTCGTTGTGGGCAGAACCTCCAGCGACCTCGAGCAGCAGCTATGGCGGAAGCAAACCGGCAACCCTCTTTCCCCTTCAGTTTCCGGCGTAGACGAACAGAGTCCTCGGTAGCTCTTGGCAGTGGAGGTATGTGGCGGCGGCGGTATCGACAAAGCTCGGTAGTGGCGTCTCTCCTCCGTTCCCGGCGTGGAAGTTTCTCCGGCAACGTTTTGGCTAGGTGGTTGAAGGCGGAGCAGTCACGGGTGGAGGAGGTCACCGTGTTCCACCCGCGGCATGGCATCGTGAAGAAGATGGAGAAGATGGTGAGCTTCCTTCTTTGTTTTGTTGTTTAAGTTTAATATTAGTTTAGTTTTGTTAAGTAAGGTTCTTAAGTGTAGCTTTGGTCTGGTGGTTAGGCGGGTGGTTGTATTAGTAAGAGAACTAGGGTTTGATTCCTTCTTTTAGCTTAATTACTCTATCTTTAACTATTAGTTTTATCTTAAGCCTTGGTTAATCGGGTTATCATTAGTGTTAAATGTTGTGATTAAGTTTCTAATGAAATACCTAGCTCAGATGGTTAGACTTGGTGGGTAATTTAGAGAAGGACAATCCCCTTGTAAGTTTATTTAGTTTTGATTAGTACGTTTGTTAATAGTTGAGATCCGGTTTAATTCTCAGGTTCCCGTTTGGCTTATGAGTTGAGCCTAGCCTTTGTTGGCGTTGTTTTTGGTTGGATAAGTGATTGAGGTAACCCATGCTCTACAAAACCGATTTTTCTTACCTATATGAATATTTCTTGGATTCTACATGTGTTTCGCTATGAAATGTGAGTGTTGATGCACGATCTTGTGAAAATGCATATCTAGAGCTTGTGTTTAGGGTTCATTTGTGCCATTGCTTGGCATTTTCTTTGATTCAAGTCATTTTGTTGTATATGGTGAGATTTAGCATGTTTTGGACTTGAATTTGAGCTTGGAGTTGAAAATCCCCGAAGGGATTTATTTGTGGTACAGGGGAGTACCCGCGGGCGGAACGGCGGGTAGGGGTCCAACCCGCCGCCCACCCGCGGGGTGCACATTTTGAGTAGCCTGTCCCGCGGGCGGAACCGCGGGTAGAGGCTTACCCATGGGCCTACCCGCGGGTACGTATTGTGGTGATGGCGGGGATTTGTTCCCCGTGATTCTTTTGACTCGGTATTTGGTCTTTGGACTCCCCGATGTTCTTTTGTGGAATTATTTGAGTGTCTTCTTGATGTTTCGTATGTCTAGAACTATATGGTAGGAATCCATGTAGCTTTTGGTGTCTTGAGTCGTGCTAAGTGTTCAACATTGTGTTTCGTTGAACCGTGATGAGTCTTGTGTGTTCTTCGGAACTACGTTTGGTTTACCCGTTTGATAAGCATGCTAGTTCGGTGTTTAAATGCTAGCATGTGTGTTGTTTGTACCTTCCCATTGGTTGATGATAACTTGTGTTATTCATCGTTGTTGTTGTTGGGCTGTGACCCATTCCTTGATTGAGTATGGTTTCATATCTTCGTTGTGATCCGTTGATTGATTCCTGTTGTGGTGTGATGTGTGTGTGGCTTTACCTGGATTGCACGATTAGTGGTGTGGGACACTAGTCACCAATGTATTGCAGCGGTCCTCGTGGTGGCCGTGACGCGATTATGGAGTTTATGGCCTTTGTGTAAGGTTCACGTATTTATTTCTAGGATAACATGTGTTATCCAGGGCATGTGTTGTCGTGTGTGATCGGTACCCTCGTGTATTATGAAATCGGTGGTTTTGTTGGAGGGACTGTTGGGGGAACGACGGTTCCCGGGGGAATAAGGTTGGACTTGGTGTACAGGGGTCCTGGAGGTAAAGGTTGGAGCTAGATATAAGGTTGGGGGTAGCCATAAGGTTGGAACCGGGCATAAGGAAGGCATATCAACTCGTGATGGGTGATGTCACGAGGGCTTGTGTAGCCGTTGTTGTGAGTTCTCTTCTTGTGACGTGTGTAGTCACAAAGGCATGTGTTGCCGTTGGTCTTGTCTTTACCCTTTTGAGTTGTTGTTGTCCTTGTGGTCTTGGGATGTGTTCCCGTATTCTCGTTGAGAGTGTTAAGTCTTGCGTTAACGATTACTCTGGGTTTTGCACTTATAAATATGTATTCCGTTTCGAAAATGGTTTTACAAATGTATATCTTATTGATGTATGATATTTCACGTGTATTGGTGGGTTACCAGCATTATTCGTTGACCGGACGTCGTCCCATGTTTTATTGTGTTCTTTCAGGTGATGTCTAGACGAGTGCGCGGTCTAGTGCTTGCTAGTATAGCTTCTCCCTTGCGTTTTGTGGCCTGTGTGGCCGTTTAGATGTAGAGCTTTGAGACAATGGGTTTAGATGTAAACATTGCAGATGTTGCCGGTGCGTTCATCCTTTTGGTGAACGTGGCATAACACCCCGTGTTCCGGATTATGTTTATCCATCTATCTTTCAGTTTTCCGCTGTGTTTGTTAGTTAGTTCAGTTATCTGCATGTTTAAGACTTTTAAATAGCTTGTTTTTAAGGGGTGTTACACTAGATATTGTGGTGGGCTAAATTATTAGAATAGAATTGGGTTGAGTCAAAATGTTGGGCTAGACACTTTAGATTCAAGAAATAATTGTTGGGCTTAAAATTTTGGACAAGAATAAACTACACTTGGCTCACAATAAATCATTTGGGCTCAACCAAAACATTTGGACTAGATTAAACACATTTGGGCTTAAGAATTAAATCATTTAGGATAGAAAACTAATAAGAATGAATACGAGTTCGTCTCGAATAGACTTTTGGCTCAAAATTTTAGGAAATAATCATTGTAGAAATAAAATGATTTTATTTCGGAACTCTATAATATAGAAATTTGGAATAAATATTTTGGGTTGTTACAGCGTCGTCAACCTTCACTTGAGCTCACCACATCAGCTGATTACCACTACCACTACCGTGGTCTTGGTTTTCCTTTCCACTTCCCTTGTTCTTGATACAGTCGTAGTTGTCCCTTCTTCCACTCTTGTCACTCCTGTTTCTGGACTGGTTACTATAAGATCTTTTCTTCAGCTGATGTCCACTCTCGTTAGGTCCTTTGTGTAACACCCCGTGTTACGACCTTCCAATCCGAATTAATTATTTAAATTAATCCTGTTAATTAACGTAAATAAGAGGAATTTAATCCAATTATAATTATTCTAATTAACCCGGACGGTCCACAATGGATCGTGGACCTTTATCGGAACCAGGAACCTTAAGCCCATAGGGAATAAAGAAACGGACCATTACTATTTAGACTCTGAATAGGTTTCCCTTAAAAGTATAAATAGGGGATTAGAAAGCAAATAGAACCCTCATCTCCTCTACCTCACTCGAAATACTCTCAGGTGATCCAGACAGGGAAATCCCCCACCATCAAGCCTAGGAAGATCTATTGGTAGAAGAATGTTAGAGAAGGACCTTAGTATCCAAGGATATTGATTAGGGCTAAGAGGTAACCCATGTCTCAACAAAACCTATTTTCCTTGCTATATCTTATTCATTGGCTCCTTTGATAATCGTATGTGTAATTCTGTGATTAAGTCTTGATAGAGCCTTGCTTAGGGTTTATATTGTGTTTATTTGATAATCTTGATATTATTGATATTGTGATTGATTATATGTATGATCTTGTATTTTAATTATGTCTAGAGCCCAAGGGTTTATATCGTGAATTTCGTATTATGATGTTCTTGGTACATTTGAGTGGGATTATGCATGATCGGGTGTTGAGTCTAGCCTAGGACTTGTATTTAGGACTTTGCATACAGATTCCTTGATGTTCCTGTGGTTCCGGATGCTCCTGAACCGTTATATGATTAATGTTAAGTCTTGACATGTTTAGGAATTGTGTTAGAACGTATTCGACGTGATTCTTGATTTAATTCCGTTAATTGAGTCTGTGGTGTTGTCCTTATGTGTTTGAATGTGTCTGGACATGGTTTCGGGTTTCACGAGAGATCCCGGGACTGAAAAGTTACCTGTGAGCCAGTGGGGGTAGGTGGGGGCTGGGGTGCCCACCACCTACCCGCTGCCCGTGTGTACTGTTCCAGCGGGCAGCCGGCGGGTAGGCGAGATCCCACCGGGCATCCGCTGGAACAGTGAGTCGCCGCCAGTGGGTGGCCGGCGGGTAGTCCTCCACCCGCTGGAAACTTATCGTGGTTCGTGATGTTTTTCCCTGTTTGTTGTTTCCCCATGTTCTGTTGTGTCCCGTTGTACCCCGTTTGTCGTGTATGAGTCCCATTTGATGTTTTGAATACCGTTCAAAGAATTTACGTGTAGTACTTGTCGTTGTCGTTATGTCTTGATTGTTATTTGATTATGTGTTGATTGAATGATGATGAGTATCGTGGTCATTGCGCAATGGCTGGTGTGACTGATGGTGATGAGATTGTGATTGGTGGGAATGAATTGTTGGCAGTTGGCACCACTTGTGCCCGGTCATTGTACTAAAGGTACAGGCCTAGCGGTTACTGTGCTAAAGGCACAAACCCACCTTAGACCTGCTTGCCGTTGAGCATGGGTCAGGTTTTAAGTGTTGCGTGGTCATGTCAAGGCTATATGCGCGGACCCCTTAATATTAGCACTAGAGATGCAGATTGTGTGAATGGCACTGCGGCACCATCTACATATGTTGGTGGTTGAAAGGTGGTTTGTTGGTGCGGGCATGTAGTTGCCCGGAGGAATAAGGAAGGCGATATAAGGGTGGCCTGGAGGTATAGATGAAAGTGATATAAGGACGGAGGGGAGCTAAAAGGTTAGATGTTGGTATAAGGTTGGAATATGGTTTGTGTGCTTTGTTGGTTACTTGCTAACTGATTGTCTTGAATGCCTTTGTTGTCTCTATTTGCAATTTATATGTCTAACTATTTGTCATGTCTTGCAACATGTTCTTAGGACGCATGTTAGTCTTTATGATTATTCTATACTGTTGAGTCTGTTAATGTATCTTGAGTCTTGATCTTGGATTTAAACTAGAGTCTCGTAAGTATTTATGTATTCCAGTTTCAAAATGATTTTCTTATATCTACCTATATTGTACTTAACGCGTTAGAGCGGGTTACCAGCATTATTCGCTGACGGTTGTTACAACGAATGTTTTTCAGGTGATGAGCATTAGCTACGGAGCGCACTAGTCAAAACTTTGGACTTAGCTTAATTAGCTCTCGCATAGTAGATGGCCTGCGTGCCTTGGATTGTTTTTGAATATTGATTTACGGATTAAATATGCTTGGTTAGTTTAGCCTGTGCATCTAGGTTCTCAAACCTAGGTGTGGCATAGCACCCCGACTCTTATGTTTAGTTTATGCTCTTTTTGGGAATTAATAATAGATTTGCCTTTATTCCATAAGCTTTTAAAGTTTTAAAAATTAGGGGTGTTACAGTTGGTATCAGAGCCTAAGTTCGACCCTAGGATAAGATCCCTAAGACCACACTTTAGGGCATTAAGTTCAGACTCTAGGTGCTTAAGTACATAGGATCTAAGAAACATAGGACGCGCGGTGAGGCAGTGAGAACCCTGTGGCACTTGAAGAGTGGATCCGGACTTTCAATAAGATCTTCGAAATGAGGGATTATCCAGGGGAGCAACGAGTCAAGATAGCCTCACTCTATCTTCGGCATGAGGCCGACGTATGGTGGGCACAGGCAGAACCAGGCATGAGCTGGCCGGTCTTTCAAGCCAAACTGAGAGAACTTTTCTATCCCCAACACATCCGTACGGCTATAAACAAAGAATTCCTGCACCTAAGGCAGGGGAACGCTACAGTAGAGGAATACCATAAGAAATTTCTAGAGCTAGCCCGTCTCGCCAGCATGTTAGACCCTACAGAAGCCACCAAAGTGGAAAGGTTCGTCACTAGGCTCAACCTCGAAAACCGAAAGCCTTTGACTATAAACAAACCAAAGACACTCGAGGAGGCTTATGCCAAGGCAGCCGAGCTCCAACGAGTACAACACAATCCACTGGAGACACACGAGACACATAAAAGGAAAGTCAAGGAGGGCCTCGCAATCCCTCCAAAGAGATTAAAGGTTGCCAGGGCCACCCCACCCCAAGATTGGGAAAAGACAATGGCGCAGGTCTCGGAGGAGGGGACGGAGATCGCCCAGGGAAGGATCCTTGCCATGAGTAGGGCCCGAGTCGGAGACAGCGACGTAGTAACCGGAACCTTCCTCGTGCACAGCACTCCTGCCGTCGTACTATTTGATTCAGGAGCCACCAACTCATTCATAGCAGCTGAATTCGCTGCAAGGTTCGGTTTAACCACAAGCACAGGGGTACATGTAACACCTCATGTTAAAGCCCTTAATCCCGGATTAATTATTTAATTGATTCCATTAATAATAATTAGAAATGATTTAACTTGGTTAAGATTTCCTTTAATTAGGGGATGTGGCCCACTATGGATCATGGACCCTTATCCTTAAACCAAATCCTTAATCCTATAAGAAATAGGATAAGTGGACCCTTACTATTCAGACCCTAGTTGGGGCTCCTAAATCTATATATAGGGACTTAGGAAGCATTTAGAAACTCTACCACAGTTAATTCTACCACACAAGATATTCCCAGAGAGAAACCTACAGAGGAATCCCCCTGACATCAAACGTAGGAGAATCCACAGATATTGATTAAGGCTAAGTGGTAACCCATGTCTCGACAAAACCTATTTTCCTTGTTATATCTTATTCATTGGCTCCTTTGATATATGATTCTGTGCTTGAGTCTTGATAGAGCTTTGCCTTGGGTTTGTATCGTGTTTATGTGATAATCTTGATGCTTATGTGATAATCTTGATGTTTTTGATACTATGATTAATTATATAAACGATCTTTTATTTTGATTATGTCTAGAGCCCTAGGGTTATAACGTGGATTTCGTATTATGTTATTCTTGGTATGTTTGGGTGGGATTTTGCATGATCGGGTGTTGAGTCTAGCCTAGGACTTGTGTTTAGGACTTTGCATATAGATTTCTTGATGTTCTTATGATTCCAAATGTCCCTGGATCGTTATGTGATTTATGTTGAGTCCTGGCATGTTTAGGAATCGTGTTACAGTGTACATGGTGTAATTCTTGGTTTAATTCCGTTAATTGAATACGTGGTGTTGTCGTTATGTGTTTGAATGTGTTTGGATATGGTTTTGGGTTCCACGAGGGATCTCGGGACTAAAGTTGCCAGTGTATCAGTGGGTGGTAGGTGGGGGGACTGACCACCCGCCACCTACCCGCTGCCCGCATTACTGTTTCAGCGGGTATCCGGCGGGCGGTGGTCTACCCGCTGGCCACCCGCTGGAATAGTAACTCACCGCCGGAACCACCCGCCACCTACCCGTTGGAATCCCGGCGTGGTTCGTGGTGTTTTTCCCTGTTTGATGTTTCCCCGTGTCCCGTTGTGTCCCGTTATACCCCATTTTTTGTGTATGAGTCTTGTTTGGTGTTTTAGGCATCGTTCTAGGAATTTATGTGTGATACGTGTCGTTGTTGTTGTGTCTTGCTTGTTATGGTTTATGTGTTGATTGATTGATGATAATGAGTATTGGGGTCATTGTGCAATGACTAGTGTGACTGATGATGATGTTAATGATGATGATGATGATGAGATTGTGATTGGTGGAAAATAAACCGTTGGCGGTTGGCACCACTTGTGCCCGGTCATTGTATTAAAGGTACATGCCATAGCGGTGACTGTGCTAAAGGCACACACCCACCTTCGACTTGCTGGCTTTAGGCACGAGTCATGTTATAAGTGCTGCGGTGTCATGTTAGAGCTATATGTGCTAATCCCTTGATATTGGCACTAGAGGTGCGGATCATTGAATGGCACTGCGGCACCATCTTGATATGTTGGTGGTTGAAAGGTGGGTTCGTCGGTGGGGTTATGTAGTTGCCCGAAGGCATAAGGGGTGAGGATATAAGGGTGGCCTGGAGGTATAGGTTGGAACTGATATAAGGACGGAGGGGAGTTATACGGTTGGAACTTGGTATTTGGAGGATGAATTGTGTGCTTTGTTGACTACTTGCTAATTGATTGTATTGAATGCCTTAGTTATTTGCATGCTTATCTGCCTGTTATGTCTTGCATTGCATGTTTAGGGTGTCTATTAGTTCTTATGATTATTCTATGATATTGAGTCTGTTAATATGCCTTGAGTCTTGATCTTGGATTTAAACTAGAGTCTCGTAAGTATATATGTATTCCAGTTTCAAAATGAGTTTCTTATATCTACCTATATTGTACTTAACGCGTTAGAGTGGGTTACCAGCATTACTCGTTGACGGTTGTTACACCAAATGTTTTTCAGGGACAGTGAGTAGCTTCGGAGTGCGCTAGTGGATTCGTGGACTTAGTTTAGATAGTTCTAGCCTGGATGAGATGGCCTGCGTTCCTTGATTTGTAATTGGGTATTAGTTATGATTTATGCTTTGTTAGTTAGTTTAGCCTGGGCACCCGACTGCTCTGTTTGGGAATTAATAAGAGATTAGCCTTTATTTTATAGGTTTTAAATATCTTGAAATTTAGGGGTGTTACAGTACAACTACGAGTCAAAGTGGTGTCACCCGAAGTGTTGAAGTGTGATCGCATGTACAAGGATATAATGATCACCATCGATAGAATAGAATTCCCTAGCAATCTAATCCAGTTCAGGTTGGACGGAATACAGGTAATCTTGGGAGTGGACTGGCTGGGGAAATTCAAGGCACATATCCTATGCGGCGAACAAAAAGTGGTCTTTATAGGACCAAATGGGAAATGGGTGTCCTACCGCGGAACCCCCAAGAATTCGGAAGTCAAACTAGTAAACATGATGAAGATGAAGAAGTACTTAGCAAGAGGGTGCGAAGCCTTCCTATGCTCAATTGAGGATTTGGATGCCGAAAGTAACAAACCACAGACAATTCCGGTAGTGGACGAATTTGCGGAGGTTTTCCCAGATGAAATCGCCGGGGTACCTCCACCCAGGAAGTGGAATTCACCGTGGCCTTAATATCGGGCACTGACCCTATCTCAATGGCACCAAAAGAAATGCAAGAACTGAAAGCACAGCTACAGGACTTGTTGGATAAAGGGTATATACACCCCAGCACCTCACCATGGGGAGAACTGGTACTATTCGTCAAAAAGAAAGATGGGAGCATGCGTTTGTGCATTGATTACAGGGAATTGAACCAAGTTACCATAAAGAACAAGTATTCTCTCCCTCTGATAGACGACTTGTTCAACCAACTCAAAGGGGCAGGGGTATTCTCGAAAATCGATTTGAGATCCGGATACCATCAAATAAGAGTATCCAACCCAGACAGCCTTCCGAACCTGCTACGGCCACTATGAGTTCACAGTAATGCCATTCGGGTTAACCAATGCCCCCGCAGTATTTATGGATCTCATGAACCGCGTGTTTCAGCCCTACCTTGACGACTTCGTGATTGTATTTATCGATGACATCTTGGTCCACTCACAATGCAAGGAGGAACACGAGAAGCACCTCCGCACAACCTTACAAACCCTGAGGAAAAACAGCTATATGCCAAACTCTCCAAATGCGAGTTCTGGAAAGACAGCGTGGCATTCCTGGGCCACGTAATAACCAAGGAGGGGATCACGGTGGATCCAACCAAAATCCGCGCAGTCAAGGAATGGTCTGCACCAAAGACAATCCCAGAGAATAGGAGCTTCCTTTGATTGGTCGGCTACTACCGAAGATTTGTACCTGATCTCACCAAAATAGCCCAACCCATGACGAGGCTCATGAAGAAGGAGATTCCCTTTCGATGAGATGCTAGTTGTGCTTCGGCCTTTCAGGAACTAAAAGAAAGACTGACCACAACCCCAGTATTGGCGCAACCCTCAGGAATATAAGGATTCGAAGTTGTCAGCGACGCCTCCAAAAAGGGGCTGGCGATGCGTGTTAATGCAAAACAGTAAGGTAATAGCATACGCGTCCAAGCAACTCAAAACCCACGAGGAAAATTACCCTACTCACGATCTGGAACTAGCAACCATCGTGTTCGCCCTAAAAATCTGGAGACATTATCTATATGGGGAACAATGCAAGATCTACACAGACCATAAAAGCCTAAAATATATCTTCACTCAAAAGGATCTGAATATGCGACAGATGCGGTGGTTAGAATTCATAAAAGATTATGACCTGGACATCCAATATCACGAAGGAAGTGCTAATGTAGTAGCGGATGCAATAAGCCGAAAAACGAGTCACTCCCTTAACACCACGTGGGTACTGGCAGACTAACTATGTAGGGAACTCTAGAAGTTAAAATTTGAAATAGTGGAACAAGGACGAGCGAATTCGAAAATCCAACTATTTAATCTCAGGATCATACCCACACTTTTCGAAGAAATCAAAGCCGGACAGCAACAAGATCCTGAACTTGGGAAGATCCAACTCGACCTAGCCAAGGGGAAGGACGGGCCGTTCGAACTATCTAATGACGGCAGCCTCCGCTATAAGGGAAGATGGTGCATACCTGCAACACACCCCACCTGAAGAGACAAATACTAGAAGATGGGCATAGTTCGCCTTACTCCGTGCACCCCAGAGGCGATAAACTGTACCAAGATGTGAAAAAGTTATTTTGGTGGCCCAACATAAAAAAGGAAGTAGCAGACTTCGTGAGCAAATGCCTGAACTGCCAAAGAGTAAAAGCCGAGCGGTGCAAGCCCAAGGGACTCGTACAACCCCTCTAAATACCCCACAAGAAGTGGGATTCTATATCAATGGACTTCGTAGGATGTCTACCCATGACACCAACAGGGAAAGACAAAATCTGGGTAATAGTGGATAGACTGACCAAAACAGCGCGATTTATTGCCATGAAAGAGACTGGGACAATAACACAACTAGCCAGAGCCTACATAAGTCAGGTAGTCAAATATCACGGGGTCCCAAGAAATATCGTTGCTAATAGAGACCCCAAATTCCTCTCACAATTCGGGAAATCCCTACAAATGGCCATGGGGACGAGACTAAAATTGAGCACCGCCTTCCACCCCACAACCGACGGCCAGACCGAGAGGACAATCCAAAACCCTTGAACATATGCTGAGAGCCTGTATGTTAGACTTCCAGGGAACATAGGAAGAACATCTAGACCTAATCGAATTCTGTTACAACAACAGCTATCACGCAAGCATCTGCATGGCACCCTACGAGGCGCTATATGGTCAAAAGTGTAGGACCCCCATATGTTGGGAATACATGGTCAATCTAGTAACTATAGGGGCACAATATCTTCAAGACACCATAATGAAAGTCAAATGCATACAAGAAAGAATTAAGGCTGCACAGAACCGCCAGAAGTCCTACGCCGATCTAGGCAGGAAACAAGTCGAATTCTCCACATGAGAGAAAGTTTGGCTAAAGATTTCACCCACTCGGGATGTGACACCCCGTAATCCAAATTTCAATTAAGGGATTAATTAAGTAATAAATCCTAATCCAATTGATCATTTAATTCTTTAAATTCTTGAAAATTCAATAGTCGGGGACTAGTAATTGACTAGTCAACCCCAAAGTCACGTGTTGTACCTAAAGCTTTATGAGTAGTTCCCTTGTTCCCTTACACCTCTTCATTTTAGTATGGGTAATCAAGACATTTCACCCTATGTTAGAATTGCAAGCTAACATAGAGGATCACCCTTCATTCTTTTCCCTTACACTTCCTAAACTTGAGCTCCTCCTTCTCTCTAAAAGTTAGATAGCTTTTCTTCCAAGCCAAGTTGGAGCTTTACCAAATCTTCAAAGTTTGTCTTCAAGATTCCACCTTTCCTACCTTTGAGCATCCAGGAGGGTAAGATCTATGTTTATCTTGTGTTTTTAGTGTTTTCTAAGGTGTCTTTCCTTAAAGATAGAATCTTTATGATCTTTTGGTGTGTTCTCGAAGTGGGTGTGGAAGGTGAACCTTATTAAGAGCTTGGTGAAGTATTAAGTGAAGGTTTTTGTCTACAATAGGTAAACCATGCTCTACAAAATCTATTTTCCTTACCGATATGATGATTTATTGGATTCAACATGTGATTTTGCTATGAAATGTGAGTGTTGATGCATTGTCTTGTAAAAATGCATATCTAGAGCTTGTTATTAGGGTTCATGTATACCATTGCTTGGCTATTCCTTTGATTCAAGTCATTTTGTTGTATTTGGTGAGATTTGGCATGTTTTGGACTAGAATTTGAGCTTGGTGTTGAAAATCACCGAAGGGATATTTTTGGTGCAGTACATGGTACCCTCGGGCGGAACGGCGGGCAGTGGCCTACCCACCGCCCCACCCGCGGGTAACGCGGGTTGATGAGGTATGTTCCCGCGAGCGGAACCACGGGTGGGTATCTACATGATTAAAATATTTATTGTTGTATTGCTTAGGCATTGAACCCATAACCTCTAAATTAATAGCCAAGACTATTTCCAAGCAACCACATTAACCACAATAAACAAATATGTATATTTATATATGTTAGTGTTTTTAAATGTTCAAAAACCCCGTATTATAATTGGCAATATTATTATGGAATACTAAGATAGGTTTAGAGTTTGTCCGTCCAGCTCTAAAGACGACTGATCAATCAGAAGCAATAACAGAAGGACTGACACTGAAGATCTGATTTAGGAAGCTGTTTTCTAAAAGTCTTACGCGGTTTTATCAGACAAGTTTGGAAAGAAGATCAGCGTATATTTTCCAGAAAGGTATGGACCTAATCTTCTGAGATTATATTCCTCTTTTATGGTCCTACCTTCTACAATCAAAGTCTTTTATGGAGAGAGTTTATTGAAGAATCAATAAGTACCCGTACTCGAAGAGATTTAGGGTTACGCCGAATATATGAAGAAACACTCCCCATCTGCTATACGAGATTGAATCTTTGATTGTCATGTATCTTCTCAATACAATATGTTCATGGTGATTAAGATAATGATCTTGAGAAGAATCACTGCTGCTTAAACGAAAGGACACTGTGATCACACTGTTGTGGGAACAACTATAAAGAGCGTCATTGAAGTGGACTGCATCAGAGTGGGCTCTCCAAGTGAAGGGATTTCATTGGACTTCTGTATGCATGGCTCTCCATCTTCAACAATCCACTAAACCGGTGTAGACTGGGTATGTACCTTGTGGCGGGCACTTGGGTAAGATTGTTGTATATCTACCTTTGTACATTGGATTATGATTTAGTGGATTGGACGCCTATGTGATCGTCCCCCAGACGTAGATACACACTGTATCGAACTGGGTAAATATTCTGTGTCGTTGGGTGTGTGCTCTTATCTTTCTGTTACATCTTCTCCACCATTTATTATTACTGACTGACTTCGTAACTGAATCAATCAGTAATCTCTGACAGTTGATTAATTCTGTTAATCTATCTAAAAAGAGAATATGCAAAATTACATGTGGTATCAGAGCTTTTAAGTCTACATAGTGACTTGATCCGACGGGTTGTATTTAGTTTTGCATTCTCACTGTCTTTCGCAAGTTCTTTCTGTGTGTTCATTGGCTGGTTGTTTGTATTCAGGATGTATGCAAGTATGAAACCACCAGAACTAGATGGTCATAACTACTCTTTCTGGAAGGCTCGCATGGAGATATATCTTCAAGCACAAGGTACCAGGGTTTATCGTACTGTCCTAAATGGGTGGAGTCGTCCCACTACTCAGAATGCACAAGGAGTTGCTGAATATAAGCCCATGGAGACCTAGACAGACGATGAAATGAATGCCTCGGATCTAAACAACAAGGTATTAAATTCAATTGTAGGATCTTTGCATGAATCTGTATTTACTCTTGTCACAGGAGTAAAAGAGGCTAAACGTGTTTGGGAAATTCTTGAAACCAGATTTGAAGGAACTAGTGATGTCAAACAGTCAAAGCTACAAATGGTTTTGTCAGAATTCGAGGCACTCAGAATGACTGAAGAAGAAACCATTTCGAACTTCCACAGTAGAGTTCAGAATCTTATGAACCGAGCCTCAATCCTTGGAGAACCTTTCACTGACGAAAGAGTGGTCAAAAAGATCCTTCGATCTTTACCTAAACGCTTTCGAACGAAAGTAACTGCTATTCAGGAACACACAGGTTGGGAAAAGAAGACTGTCGGAGAACTTATGGGAAGCTTACACACATATGAACTAGAAGTTCTTGCTGATGATGATGTTGGCAGCAACAGAAAAGGAAAGTCAGTGGCCTTTGTGGCTGAGACTGATCGAGAATCTGACACAGACGACATAGATGATGAAACGTTGGCTCTTCTAACCAAAAATTTCAAGAAAATCTTAAATGTTTCAACAGAAAGGGACAAGGCCAGTCTACCAGGGCACAATACAAAGGTAACAACTCCACATATCAAAAGGCTGAAACATCACCTTTCTCGCAGAACAATCAATCTTAAACTGGTCGAACCAGACAAAACAGAAACAGTTCGACAGACACAAGTAAATCCCTCAACCGGTCAGTGCAGTGTAGGGAATGTGAAGGATATGGACACATACAGGTTGAATGTGCAACATATCTCAAAAGGAAAAAGGCTATGTCGGTAGCTACTTTAAGCGATGATGAGGAGGAAACATCAAACGATCAGTCATATGATAATGTGGGAAACTTTGTCGCCTTCTTTACTGCTACAGACCTTCAGTCAGACGGAGATCAATCAGATGAAGAATCATACATATCAACTGATGATTTTGAAGAGAGACATACTCAACTTGAAACAGAATTTGCAAAACTTGTTACTAGCTGGGAACAACTTGTGAAAGTGAATAAGAATCTGAATGAAGAGCTGAAGCAAAGAGATGATCTTCTAAAGAAACTGAATACAGATCTAGTCATAAAAGAAGATCTCATCACTCAGATAAGGTCCAGAGAAGGAAAACTGATCAAGGAATTGGAGAGTCTGAAGAAAAATATCCAGATGATGGACACCACATCTACCCTAGATAAGATTCTAGACTCTGGCAAAAATCCTAATGACAAAAAGGGTCTGGGATTTGAACGAGGTGAATCTTCGAATAACGCACCTAAGTTCATCAAAGAGGGTATGTCTAAGATCACAACTGATCACAACTATGAACAAGGACAGTCATCTTAGTCAGTGCAGAACAAGGGAAGGAGGTACGACCAGACTACTAATACTGGCCTGGGCAGATTAACTCATCAATCTCATTATTCAAGGTTTAAAAATAAGATTGTCAAAGTTAAATATTACACCCCTGTTTGTCACTACTGTCAAACGAAAGGTCATACTCGGCCTGAGTGTTATTTTTTCTACAGAGATCAAAGGAAGGAAAAATATCAGAATAAGACCATTACACCATTCACTCGACAGGTTTGGGTCAGGAAGTCAGAAGTTATCTGCTACCCCACCATTGTTCAGACTGCATCTACTACTGATGCTAGATGGTATTTTGACAGTGGGTGTTCCAGACATATGACAGGAAATGTCAAGTGTCTAATGGCTGTTCAACCTAGCAGTGGAGCTGTAACATATGGAGATGGACAAAAAGGGAAAATAGTTGGGAAATGTGTCCTAAATGTACTAGGTTTACCTCAATTAGAAGAAGTCCTGCTTGTCAGTGGGTTGAAAGCGAATCTTATTAGCATCAGTCAGTTGTGTGATCAAAATTGGAATGTGTGCTTCGATCGTAACTGCTGCAGAGTTAGTGACAAAGCAAATCAACTAGTCATGGAAGGAACTTGGTCCTCAGACAATTGTTACGTCTTGGCAAATGGGACTACTTGTCACTTATCCAAATCTGATGAATCAAAACTCTGGCATAGACAACTGGGTCACGTAAACTTCAGAGATATGGATAAGTTGATAAAACTGGAAGCAGTTAAGGGTGTACCTAAGATCAGAATAGATCTGGAAAAAATTTGTGGTGCATGTGCTATTGGGAAACAAATCAGAACTCCACACAAAGCAGTAAGAGGCATCACCACTGAGAAATGCCTAGATCTTGTCCACATAGACCTCATGGGGCCAACACAAACTGAAAGCATTGGGGGAAAGAAATACATATTTGTGTGTGTAGATGATTTCTCTCGATACAGCTGGGTATACTTTCTGAGAGAAAAGACAGAAGCGTTCAAGGCTTTTAAGACTCTGTGTATAAGAGTTCAGAAGGAAAAGAATGAGTCTATAATAAAAGTTCAAAGATTGAGGAGCGATCATGGAAAGGAATTTGAGAACTCACTATATTCAGACTTCTGCTCCGAGCACGGTATATCACATGAGTTCTCAGCCCCTAGAACTGCTCAACAGAATGGAGTAGTGGAAAGAAAGAATCGAACTTTACAAGAAATGGCTAGAGTTATGCTACATGCCTCGCATCTGCCGCAGTGCTTCTGGGCCGAAGCAGTACACACCGCCTGTCATACCATAAATTGGGTCTATCTTAGACTAGGAACAACCAAAACTCCATATGAGATCTGGAAGGGTAAGAAGCCAAATCTGAAGTATTTTCATGTGTTTGGGACAAAGTGTTATGTGCTAGCTGATAGAGAACAAAGAGGGAAGTTCGAACCTGTTGGAATATGAGCAATGTTAGAATATGAGCAGCCTATTATTATTATGCTTTTATTATGCTTTTAAGTCTTTCGGGAGTGGAATAGTTTTAGACCTTTTATGTCCCTTCCCAATACTTGTTATCTTCAATTCCTATATAATGTCTTGTAATGTGTTGTTCTTTCTAAGATGGAATAACAAGAAGATAGTTCAGGTTCCTTTTAGTTTACCTTTCAACATGGTATCAGAGCCAAGTTTGAAGGGCCTGAAAATTTCCAGATGAACTCAACGTGAAAAGCAGTATTCATCATCACTTTTCTACACTATCTCAAACTAAGAGCTTTATTCACTGATTTGGTGCCACATTCCTTCAAAAGAAGCTCCGGCGACACTGCTCACTCTTTTCCGATCACGGTGACTGCCTTTTCTGGCAGCTTTTTCGGCAGCTTTTTCCGGCCAAAATTTCCAGATCATCTCGCCTGTTCCTGCAACACTACGGTGTTTTTCTCATATTTTTATGACAACTATGGCAGAACATAGAATTTCCACTAGTGTACTAGCCGGGAAGTCTGCCTGGGTCACCAAAAATCAGACTCATGCTCTTGCATTAAAGTCAGACTCAGTTTGGGTCTTGGATTCTGGAGAAACTGATCACATATCTGGTAACCTTTCTTTTTTCTCCCATATTGATTTCTCAGACTCTCTTCCAGTTGTCACTTTTGGCGATGGGTCAAAAGGAAAGGGTATAGGAATTGGAAAAGTTACTACTCATTCTTTATCTTTATCCAATGTTCTTTACATTCCCGGGTGTCCCTTCAATTTGATTTCAATTAATCAACTTACTCAGTCTCTTAAATGCCTTGTTACCTTTTCTTCTGATTCTGTGATCATTCAAGATCGTCAAACAAAGGAAACAATCTTTATCCTAGTAGAGTGAATAGGAGGGCCAATACCCCATTTTCTTTAGTTCACTCCGATGTTTGGGAACCATGTCGAGTTTCATCCACTTTGGGTTTCTCATATTTTGTTGTCTTCATTGATGATTTTTCTCGGTGCACTTGGGTCTTTTTAATGAAAAACCGTTTTGAGTTATTCAATGTGTTTCAAAAATTTTACAATGAAATTGTGAATCACTTTGGGGTTTCTCTCAAAATCTTACGGAGTGATAATGCAAGAGAGTATTTTTCTGACCCTTTCACATCTTTCTTTTCCTCACATGGAATACTTCATGAATCTTCATGTGCTAGAACTCCTCAACAAAATGGAGTCACTGCACGAAAAATTCGTCATCTTGTTGAAACAGCTCGTACCTTGCTTATTCATAATAAGGTTCCTAAGAATTTCTGGGGGCATGCTATACTTCACTCATGTTATCTCATAAATAGAATACCTTCTTCTATTTTACAAAGAAAAATTCCTCTTCATATCCTGCTCCCACAGGAACCTCTCCATAAGCTCCCGTTGCGAATTTTTGGGTGTTCTTGCTTTGTTCATGATACTTCTCCAGGACGTGATAAACTTGATGCCAAGGCAATAAAGTGTGTTTTTCTTGGATATTCTCACCTCCAAAAAGGCTTTAAGTGTTACTGTCCTAAAACACACCGTTTTTATACCTCCTTCGATGTTACATTTTTTGAAACAACACCCTTTTTCTCTTCCAACTCCGTTTATTCTGATTTCTTAGGGGAACCCATTGAAATCACAGAAGTTCTCCATGTTCCTACTTTCTCAGAACCTGTATCTCCCACTGTTCCTGAAAGGACCATACCTATTCCTGAAAGAATTATACCAACTCTAAACATCCAAGAGGAAGGCCATGTTCTACCATTGTTGTACACCCCTACCAACGACGCAATCATCAAGATTCCCAAGAGGGTAGACACCCAGTTGAGTCATGTCCTACATCACTGTTACCCAATGATACAGTCCAAAACACCACAACACACTCTCCCATTGCTAGCCGAGTAGGTAAAATATCTACTCGAAATCCTTACCCTATCTATAATTTCCTTTCACAGAAACGTTTATCTCCATCATATTGTGCCTTCATTTCTAGTTTGTCAACTATTTTTGTTCCAAACAATGTCAAGGAGGCATTAACTCATCCAGGGTGGACTCAAGCAATGGTTGATGAAATGGAAGCACTCCATTCTTCTGGGACTTGGGAGTTAGTTCCTTTACCTCCTGGTAAAATCGTGGTTGGTTGTAGATGGGTGTATAATTTGAAGGTTGGGCCAGATGGACAGGTTGATAGATTCAAAGCTCGACTTGTTGCTAAAGGATACACGCAGGTTTTTGGCATTGACTACACGGACACCTTCTCACCGGTAGCCAAGATCACTTCTATCCGCCTCTTACTCTCAATGGCAGCTAATCGCCACTGGCCACTGTATCAGTTGGATATAAAGAATGCCTTATTACATGGTGATTTGAATGAGGAAGTATATATGGAGCAGCCCCCTGGATTTGTGGCTAAGACAGGAGCTAGTCTTGTTTGTCGTCTTAAACGCTCTCTCTATGGATTGAAGCAATCTCCACGTGCCTGGTTTGGGAGATTTAGAGATCTGGTTCAACAATTTGGCATGATTCAAAGCAAGGCTGACCACTCTGTCATCTATAAACATCTACTTGGAAAAAGCATATACCTTGTGGTTTATGTTGATGATATCGTCATTACAGGCAATGATAGTGAAGGAATAAATCAGCTTAAGAAACATTTGTTTCAGCATTTCGAGAAAAAAGATCTTCGAAAATTGAAGTATTTTCTTGGTATTGAAGTTGCTCAATCCAAACAAGGTATCTATGTGTCTCAACGAAAATATATTTTGGATATTCTTGAAGAAACAGGAATGATAAATTGCAAACCAGTTGGCACACCCATGGATCCAAATGTCAAACTTCTTCCAAGACAGGGGGAGCTCCTATCCAGTCCAAGTAAGTATCGGAGGTTAGTTGGCAAGCTACTGTACTCGACTATCACTCGACCAGATATCTCATTTGCTGTAAGTGTAGTTAGCCAATTTTTGCAAGAACCATGTCAAAGTCATTGGGATGCAGCCATCAGAATATTGACATATCTGAAAAGATCCCCAGGTACAGGATTATTTTATAAAGATCATGGAAATACAGAAATTGTCAGTTACACATATGCAGATTGGGCTGGATGTCCTTGGGATAGGAGATCGACATCAGGATATTGTGTCCTATTCTGAGGGAATTTGGTTTCTTGGAAAAGCAAGAAACAAGATGTGGTGGCACGATCAAGCGCGGAGGCAGAATACCGAGCAATGGCACTAGGGATTTGTGAACTAATTTGGGTTAAGAAACTTCTCACAGAACTCAATTTCTGCAAGCTTGGGCCTATGAAACTAGTTTGTGACAATCAGGCAGCTCTACATATTGCCTCCAATCCTGTCTAACATGAAAGGACCAAACATATCGAGGTTGACTGCCACTTTATACGCGAGAAGGTTGCATCCGGAGTCATTGTTACCACATTTGTTGGGTCAAACGATCAACTCGCTGATGTTCTCACCAAATCTCTTCGTGGACCTAGAATTGAATATATTTGTGGCAAGTTGGGAGCTTTTGATTTATACGCTCCAGCTTGAGGGGGAGTGTTGGAATATGAGCAGTGTTAGAATATGAGCAGCCTATTATTATTATGCTTTTATTATGCTTTTAAGTCTTTGGGGAGTGGAATAGTTTTAGACCTTTTATGTCCCTTCCCAATACTTGTTATCTTCCTATATAGTGTCTTGTAATGTGTTGTTCTTTCTAAGATGGAATAACAAGAAGATAGTTCAAGTTCCTTTTAGTTTACCTTTCAACAGAACCAAAGAGTGATGAGAGCATCTTCCTTGGATACTCTCCAAACAGTCGTGCCTACAGAGTCTACAACAAGAGGACTCAATCTGTGATGGAGTCAATAAATGTGGTTATAGATGACAGTCCAGAAGAGTCAGTAGACACAACAGTGACAGATTCAGTGACAGAACTTCCTCTCAGTGATCCAATTGCCACTAATAGCAACAGTCAGCCCAAACCACAGGAATCGTCAGATGAAGATCAAGAAAGTTTGGATCAAGAGACAAACCTCATAAATGATACAGGTAAAGACAAACCCACCAGAACTCAGAAAAACCATCCATCAGATAACATTATTGGAGATCCATCATATGGGATGAAGACCAGGAGCAGAATAAGAAATAATTTGATAGAAGTATCTGCGTCTGCTTGTTATACCTCAAAGATAGAACCCAGAAATGTTAAAGAAGCCTTACAGGATGATCTATGGATCAAGGCAATGCAGGAGGAGCTACATCAGTTTGAGAGGAATCATGTCTGGGATTTAGTTTCAAGACCGGATGGTGTTAACGTAATTGTAACGAAGTGGATTTTTAAAAATAAAACTGATGAAGCAGGGAATATAGCAAGGAACAAAGCTCGGTTAGTGGCTCAAGGGTATACTCAGATTGAAGGAATTGACTATGATGAGACTTTTGCTCCTGTAGCTAGACTCGAGTCAATTAGGATTTTGTTGGCTGTCGCATGCATTTTGGGATTCACATTGTTTCAGATGGATGTCAAAACAACATTTCTGAATGGTTATCTCCATGAAGATATTTATGTGGCTCAACCTAAAGGTTTCGAAGATCCAGATCATCCCTCATATGTCTGTAAGCTTCGAAAAGCTCTCTATGGTCTCAAACAAGCCCCACGGGCATGGTATGAATGACTGACACAGTATCTGCTCCAGCATGGGTATAAACGAGGAAGTGTTGACAAAACCCTGTTCGTAAAAACTACTGGAAGTCATGTAACCATTGCCCAAATCTATGTTGATGACATCGTGTTTGGATCAACCTTACAGAAATACACTGACGAGTTAGTAAAAGTGATGAAGGAAGAGTTTGAAATGTCCATGGTTGGTCAACTGACATACTTCCTAGGTCTACAGGTCAAGCAAAGTCCTGAAGGATACTTTATTTCACAAGAGAAGTGTGCTAAGAATCTAGTTAAAAAATTTGATCTGGAATCATGTAAATCATCCAGGACACCAATGTCCACCTCCACAAAAGTATCGAAAGATGAAACTGGTGTAGCAGTGGATAACACAGTTTATCGCAGCATGATAGGGAGTCTGTTCTATCTAACAGCCAGTCGACCAGACATAATGTTCAGTGTTGGAATCTGTGCAAGGTATCAATCTGACCCAAAGGAATCACACTTGATAGCTGCAAAACGCATTCTGAAATATATTAAAGGAACGATGCAGTATGGTCTCTGGTACTCCAAGGACATTGAACTAAGTCTGGTTGCCTACTGGGATGCTGATTGGGCAGGAAATATTGATGACCGAAAGAGTACTTCCGCGGGATGTTTCTTTGTTGGTAAAAACTTAGTATCATGGCTAAGCAAGAAACAGAATTCAATTTCACTAAGCACTACAGAGGCAGAATACATAGCTGCAGGAGGATGTTGTACTCAGTTGGTTTGGATGAAACATATGTTCCTAGATTATGGTCTCACGCAAGGGATAATGACACTCTATTGTGACAATGTCAGTGCTATTAATATTTCCAAAAATCCAGTTCAACATTCCAGAACAAAGCATATTGACAGCAGGCATCATTACATCAGAGACTTGGTTGAATCCAAGGAAATTGAATTGGAATACATTCAAACTGACAAACAACTGGCGGATATTCTAACTAAGCCACTGGACGACAATCGTTTTGAAATTCTCAGGTCTGCTCTGGGAATTTGCAGAATTTACTAATTAAAGCAGTTGGTCAATCAGAGAGGAGTGGTGTACACGGGTCAGTATTATGATTTGACTTTTTGAAGACTCCTCTCTATTTTAGTTAAGTGGTGTTATTTTGGCCTTAATGATATCTCAAAAAGATTTTAATCTTTTTTCAAAATTCAAATGCCCTTGGGTTCCGTTTCCTTCCTAAAAAGAAGCTGTACCGTTGTGTCAATCAATCGCGTCTGCATGATATTTGACAAGCCGCATTGATTACGGTTCTTCACCCTTTAGTCTATTTGATACCGGGCCACGAAGAGAACAGGCTTTCAATCATCTCAGCACTCAAACCCTTTCTCTCTCAGCTTATCTGCTCTCAGAATTGAATTTCTCCCCTCTCACAAAAATTTTTCCAATGGCGGACCCGGTAAGAAATATCATCATCATGCTCGGAAGCAAGACACATTCTCCGGAGGTGGCCCTTAAGCACATTCAGACGCTATTGCAGTTTGCTATGAAGAAGAAGCTCAAACTTGATCCTCTGCTTCGCGACGAGATTTTAGTAACTGTGATGTCCTATTACCCAGAGTTTTATGCAGAATGGTCTGAAGATGATGCGACTGAACTGCTTATGATGGTTTCTGAAGCCAGTGATGAAGTTTCTCCAGTATATATTCCAGAACCCTTGGATGGAAATCGGGCTGGGGCATTCCTTCAATACTTTGCACATCGAGCCCTAGAATTGGTTGAGATCTCTCGACGGCAAGCGGAGGCGCACCCTCTGTACCTCGAAGCTGCTCAGAAAGAGGCAAAACACAGACAGGAGATCCTCCGAAACTGGTCAAACAATTCTGAAACTCCTATTGAAATTTCACCAGATAAACTTGATGTTCTTGCTACCCCATCTTGTGTGCCTGTTATTTATGAAAATTTAACTGCTTTGGATTCCGAGAATCCTCCTGTGAATGTTGATTCTACATCTCTGCCTGTGAGTGAGTCTGTTGGTATGAAAACTGATGTCTTGCATGTGTCTGATGAGAAAGAAAAGTCCTCTGATGAGCCAAATAAATTGAGTTTAGTTGTTTATGCTTCTAATAATGTTGCTCTGCCTCCGGCTGAAATTGCTGATGACCATAAGGAAGTCTGCTTTGTCGTTGACACTCTTGGCTTACCTGCTAATGTTGAATCTGTTGATCTATCAAGCCCCCACAAGTCTGAGAAAACAGGTGGAATCCCAGTCTACACTGCCACATCATTAGGCGAAAGTTTGGAACATGTGAGACATTTTGCTGGTCTACCATCCGCTTCAATCCCTCAACCGTATCAGGTGATTCACCCTTTCGAATCTTCCAGCGAAGATGATAAAATACTGGCTGAAGTGTATGGATCTCAAGCACCTCCATCTGATATTCCAACTATTGAGGCCACTGCTCATCCTGACTCCAAAACCTTCAAAATTCGTGAAATTTCGAATATTATTGGGAGCTCATCTGCCAATGTTTCTGATTCCAGTCATTCTGTGACTCCTGTTCAATCCCCATCCAAAGAAACTAGAAGGTCTAAAAGGAAGAACGTTCCAGTAAAGGTTGTTGTTGAGACTAGTGATGACAGTGCTGATGTGGATCAGCCTGAGAAGAAAAGGAAGTCGAGTGAGGGTGTTAAGCCAGAAGAAAATCCGCCTATTCAACAACTGTTCAAGACTCTGCGATCGTCTGTTAAGCAAAAGGGGCCTGCTGTTCAAGTTACTTCTGTACCTGCACCATCTGTCAAAAAAGGGAAGCCATCCACGCGATCAAGAGGACGAAGCATTACTCCTGAGGTTCAACCTGTCGAAGAAACTGATCCATTTGTTTACAGGCATCAGTTTGTTTCTCCTGCTGCTCAGACCAAATGGTCTACCATGGTTAGAAGGGATCTTATTGTTCAACGATCTATGGATGAGAACCAGCTGAATTCTGTATGTGACATTTTACCTTTGCTGAATGAAGTCGGTTTGTTGAAGACTGTCACGAACATCTGCCCATGCTCTAAGCTTCTCACGTATGAATTCTATTGTAATCTTAATGACGAGATTGACATCCTATCTGGGCCACGACCGATGCAGATTTTCATTAGAGGAAGGTGGTACGCTTTTGGGCCGGACATGATCAATGAATACTATGGTTTGACTGCTGTGCAAGAAGACCCTGTCACTGACTGGAACTTGGTGGCCAGAACTCTTACTGGTGGACAAACAAAATCTTGGCCTACAGGAGATAAGGACTATCTACAGAGTTCGCATCTCACATCCAGATATGTGATTCTACATCGGCTGACCCTTCACAATTGGCTCCCATCAGCCCATTTCCACACTGTTGGCAAGTTACTGGCAGGCTTCTTATTTCGCATTGGAACAAAGATGCCAATTGATCTGGGAAAATGGATTTACTATCACATTCTTACCTTAATTCATCCACGGGAACAGAAGGTAAGACTACCCTTCCCAAATCTGATTTTTAGCATTCTTACCACTCAGGGTCTTGAGCCTATGCCCAGTGAGGTTATCAGTCCAACACTGCTCTATACTGTTGATAAACGTCTGCTGACTGGAGATCACATTCGGCATGTTGTTCCTGTGTCTGCCCCATCCAATTCTGAACCTGATGCTGTGTCTGATGACTCTCCTCATGCTAAGGATGTTCAGCTTTCCATACAGTTGAAGGCAAGGGTCGCTAATCTTGAGACAGTACATGGCATTATTGCAAAGCAACTGACAGGGGCCCGTACTGAGCTAGCAACCATTATACTTCGTTTAAGCCTATCAGAATCTGCTGCTGCAGCTGATCCTGCGAAGTTTGACACTGACACTCCCTCCAATGCTTGACCTTTGGCTATCATTGGCAAAAAGGGAGAGTAGTATGAACTCAGGGGGAGTTTTTGTGTTTGAGTACCTTCTGGCCCTGGCTGGGCGTTGTTTTTGATGACACCATTTCTTGCTTTTGATCATAAACTGTTTTGGATCTTATGTTTTTGTTTTTGTTCTATGTAATCAGATCAGACTCATGGGTTGCTTCTTTATAATAACCTATCTTAGATCTTTATATTTTGTCTATCTATATAGTCGAGTTGTTTTGCCAAATAATAGCCAAAGGCGGATTTTGTTAGTGTTTTTAAATGTTCAAAAACCCCATATTATAATTGGCAATATTATTTTGGCATACTAAGATAGGTTTAGAGTTTGTCCGTCCAGCTCTAAACACGACTGATCAATCAGAAGCAACAACAGAAGGACTGACACTGAAGATCTGATTTAGAAAGCTGTTTTCTAAAAGTCTTACGCGGTTTTATCAGACAAGTTTGGAAAGAAGATCAACGTATATTTTCCAGAAAGGTATGGACCTAATCTTCTGAGATTACATTCCTCTTTTATGGTCCTACCTTCTACAATCAAAGTCTTTTATGGAGAGAGTTTATTGAAGAATCTATAAGTACCCGTACTCGAAGAGATTTAGGGTTACGCCGAATATATGAAGAAACACTCCCCATCTGCTATACGAGATTGAATCTTTGATTGTCATGTATCTTCTCAATACAATATGTTCATGGTGATTAAGATGATGATCTTGAGAAGAATCATTGCTGCTTAAACGAAAGGACACTGTGATCACACTTTTGTAGGAACAACTATAAAGAGCGTCATTGAAGTGGACTGCATCAGAGTGGGCTCTCCAAGTGAAGGGATTTCATTGGACTTCTGTATGCATGGCTCTCCATCTTCAACAATCCACTAAACCGGTGTAGACTAGGTATGTACCTTGTGTGGGGCACTTGGGTAAGATTGTTGTATATCTACCTTTGTACATTGGATTATGATTTAGTGGATTGGATGCCTATGTGATCGTCCCCCAGACGTAGATACACACTGTATCGAACTGGGTAAATATTTTGTGTCGTTGGGTGTGTGCTCTTATCTTTCTGTTACATCTTCTCCACCATTCATTATTACTGACTGACTTCGTAACTGAATCAATCAGTAATCTCTGACAGTTGATTAATTCTGTTAATCTATCTAAAAAGAGAATATGCAAAATTACAAAAAATATATATGTATATATATATATATATATATATATATATATATATATATATATATATGTATATATATATATATATATATATACATATATATATATATATATATATGTATATATATATATATATATATATATATATATATATATATATATATATACACATATATATATATACAAATATGTATATACACATATAACATATACACACATAAAATTAGATTTTAGTTTTTAATATGTAATTACAATTTATTTAATTTATATTTAATACTAATATATTTTACATGCAATATTTTTTATTTTGTAATTATAATACTATTTAAGTTATAAAGTTTATAAAATATATAATTTATTACTTTATGTTATTTATATAATAAATAAACTTTAAATTAATATTTATATAAAGATACAATTAATTGTATTAATTAATACTTGTAATAAATGTAATATAAATCAATTATCAATTATATATTTAATAATGCTTGTGAATGATGTAAATAGATATATATTTATATTAAAATGTTCAACATGTGTTCTTAACATAGTTGGTTTCAATATTAATAATAATAACTTGATAAGTTAAGTAAAAGGTCAAGGGTTTAAGTTTTGTTAGCAGCAATTTAAATATTAATAAAATACCCAATTATACAACACAAAATACCCCATTATACAACACATTTGGGGGTGGGATGGGTGGGGATACGGGTTAAACGGGCCCAACCCGACGGGTTGGGCCCGTTTTGACAGCTCTAGAGGCAACATGGGAACTCGAAAGCACCATGAGGGGACGCTACACTGAGCTATTCGCACAAGGTAACATAAACTGAACCTTAGACTAAGGAGTTAGATCCGACCTCGCCACGTGTAAGCTTCGGGGACGAAGCTTTCTGTTAGGGGAGGGGGGGTGTAACACCCCGTTACGACCTTCCAATCCGAATTAATTATTTAAATTAAACCAGTTAATTAAAGTAAATAAGAGGGAATTAATCGAATTATAATTATTCTAATTAACCCGGACGGTCCACAATGGATCGTGGACCTTTACCTGAACCAGGAACCTTAAGCCCATACGGAATAAAGAAACGGGCCATTACTATTTAGACTCTGAATAGGTTTCCCTTAAAAGTATAAATAGGGGATTAGAAAGCAAATAGAACCCCCTTCTCGTCTCCCTCACTCAAAATACTCTCAGGTGATCCAGCTAGGGAAATCCCCCACCATCAAGCCTAGGAAGATCTATTGGTAGAAGAGTCTTAGAGAAGGACCTTAGTAGCCAAGGATATTGATTAGGGCTAAGAGGTAACCCATGTCTCAACAACACATATTTTCCTTGTTATATCTTATTCATTGGCTCCTTTTATAATCGTATGTGTAATTCTGTGATTGAGTCTTGACCGAACCTTGCTTAGGGTTTATATTGTGTTTATTTGATAATCTTGATGTTCTTGATATTGTGATTGATTATATGTATGATCTTGAATTTTAATTATGTCTAGAGCCCTAGGGTTTATATCGTGAATTTCGTATTATGATGTCCTTGGTATATTTGGGTGGGACTATGCATGATCGGGTGTTGAGTCTAGCCTAGTACTTGTATTTAGGACTTTTCATATAGATTCCTTGATGTTCCTATGGTTCAGGATGCTCCTGAACCGTTATATGATTAATGTTGAGTCTTGGCATGTTTAGGAATCGTGTTAGAACGTATTCGATATGATTCTTGATTTAATTCCGTTAATTGAGTCCGTGGTGTTGTTGTTATGTGTTTGAATGTGTCTGGACATGGTTTCGGGTTCCACAAGAGATCCCAGGACCGAAAAGTTGCCTGTGAGACATTCGGAGGTAGGTGGGGGCTGGGGTGCCCACCACCTACCCACTGCCCATGTGTACTGTTCCAACGGCCAGCCGACGGCCAGGCGCTGCCCGCCGGGCATCCGCTGGAACAGTGAGTCTCCGCCGACGGGTGGTCCTCCGCCTACCACCCACCTGCTGGAAACCTGTCGTGGTTCGTGATATTTTTCCCCATTTGTTGTTTCCCCGTGTTCCGTAGTGTGCCGTTGTACCCCGTTTGTCGTGTATGAGTCCCGTTTGATGTTTTGAACACCGTTCTAGGAATTTATGTGTAGTACGTTTCGTTGTCGTTATGTCTTGATTGTTATTTTATTATGTGTTGATTGAATGATGATGAGTCGTGGTCATTACGCAATGGCCGATGTAACTGATGATGATGAGATTGTGATTGGTACGAATGAATTGTTGGTGGTTAGCACCACTTGTGCCCGGTCATTATACTAATGCTACAGGCCTAGCGGTTACTGTGCTAAAGGCACAAACCCACCTTAGACCTGCTTGCCGTTGAGCATGGGTCAGGTTATAATTGTTGCGATGTCATGTCAGGGCTATATGCGCGGACCCCTTGATATTGGCACTAGAGGTGCGGATCATGTGAATGGCACTGCGGCACCATCTTGATATGTTGGTGGTTAAAAGGTGGTTTGTCGATGGGGGCATGTAGTTGCCCGAAGGAATAAGGGAGGCGATATATGGGTGGCCTGGAGGTATAGGTCGGAACTGATATAAGGACGGAGGAGAGCTACAAGGTTGGAACTTGGTATAAGGTTGGAAGATGAATTGTGTGCTTTATTGGTTACTTGCTAACTGAGTGTCTTGAATGCCTTTGTTGTCTCTATTTGCTATTTATATGCCTAACTATCTGTTATGTCTTGCAACGTGTACTTAGGACGCATGTTAGTCTTGATGATTATTCTATACTATTGAGTCTGTTAATGTATCTTGAGTTTTGATCTTGGATTTAAACTAGAGTCTCGTAAGTATATATGTATTCCAGTTTCAAAATGATTTCTTTATATCTACATATATTGTACTTAACGCGTTGGAGTGGGTTACCAGCATTATTCGCTGACGGTTGTTACATTGAATGTTTTTCAGGTGATGAGCATTAGCTATGGAGCGCGCTATTCAGAACCTTGGACTTAGCTTAATTAGCTCTAGCATAGTAGATGGCCCACGTGCCTTGGGCTGTATTTGAATATTGATTTACGGATTAAATATTCTTGGTTAGTTTAGCCTGTGCATCTAGGTTCTCAAACCTAGGTGTGGTAGCACCCTGACTCTTATGTTTTGTTTAAGCTCTGTTTGGGAATTAATAATAGATTTGCCTTTATTCCATAAGCTTTAAAAGTTTTAAAAATTAGGGGTGTTACACCTTGACCTAAGGCGTTCCCTTTTTGGTTTGCATAGCATTCAATGGCTCAATTCCCAACCTTTCCACGCTTGAAGCACCTTATTGGTTTCCCACTACAATTGGTTCTTGGGTGACCCTTCCCGCACTTCTTACAATGGTAGTGTCTTCCTCCATTCTCGTTCTTCCTTGCTACACTTGGGCCTTGACTTGGGCGATCTTTCCCATCCATCGTGACATGGTTTCCTTGAAAACCCTTGACTTGATCATGCTGGCTAAGTCTTGAATTCTTCTCTACTTGTTTCGCGTCTTCGTTAGCTTTTCTCTTGCTTTAGCTTTGCGTGCTTTCATGAATCTGATGTGCCCCGAGGGTGGCAGGGTTGTCGAAGCCCTAGAAATTTAATACTGGCTCACTCCACTAATTTGTAGTGGTGGCAAGACCAGGTCGATTCCCAAGAGAACTAATGAGTTTCGTTTCTTAAATTAAAATGACTCAAAGTAGGGAAATTCAGGGGGTTTGAGAATAATAAATAAAATAGACAATAATTAATAATGAGTTCAGAGATGTTGAATTCTGATTCACGGAAGAATAAACGTTAAAGATGTGACATAGATCATTGGCTCTTACAAGTAAAGTTCAAATTCAAGCACTTAGCCAAAGACTAATTAGGATAGCCATAACTAGTCTTTGATATCCCCGAATTAATTGATTCAAACCAAGCATCAAACCAACATCTGTTATTGAATAAACTGGGGACGATAGCGTTCCACATTCACTCAATAACATCATTACACTTTAATAGAAAATAACTAAGTCTAAATCACAGATTGAGATAGCTAGAACCTGCAACTTAGTCTTCCTGTCCTTTGTGAACTAATCACTGCAATATAATTAATACAAGCTACTCGGTCTAATCGTTTATAACAATTACGGATCATAAACTCATAGATAGCAATAGGATAAACAATAATAAACTAAGTCGTCAATTTAATTTATTATCAATCTTCCTGAAAAATTAGCTCTGAAAGAGCAGGAAGTACACGAATCCAACAAATTAATTGAAATAGAACCTCCCTAAATTCACAACTAAAACTTCAAATCCCTTGAATCAGATTAAGGTAATTCAGCTAAACATAGATCAAACTATTCTAAAATATTAAGAATATGAAAGAACAATCTGCCCCAAATACATCAGAATAGCTCTCCTTTTATAGGGTTTCAGATAAACAATCTTTCCTAAAATTTATGCTCTTACCGCATCTTTCTCTTCAACTTCATCTTCAAAAGACTTCGTTTAATTTCCTCCAGAAATCTTCCGCGAATGAATCACACAAAGTCACCGTTCGAAGCCTTCTTGCGCTGCGCCTTCGCGTCCGCAACCTGCGTCCTGCGTACGTGAACCAAACAGAAAGAAAAAAAGTAAAAGTAATAATGTATATCTTAATGCTAATCGGCGTGCAGAAAGAAAAGAAAGAAAAGTGAATTAAGCTAAACACTAATCACATGGGACCCACAAAACCTAATTATTCATATTAATAATTAATATAAGAGTAATTATACTTAAATTTATTAACTAAGTTATATACTCCTAATATAACAAAATAAACTAAATATAAAATATAAATAATAAAACTAACGTATAAAATCTTATTTAAATTAAGGTATAAAATATGCTCATCAAAATCCCCCCACACTAAAACTATGCTTGCCCTCAAGCATATCTTCATCATTCAAACATAAACTTCTCCAACTCCTTTAAAAGCTACCTAGAAATATCTCAAAAGTTATTATATATTTAAGGGCTAGAAGTGAAACACACTCAAGAGAACAAACATGGTTTATTGATAACACTTGAAAATAAATAAATAAAATAAGATAATTCTCTAGTTTTATCAAAATCAATGAACAAGACTTAACACCCTTACAAGGATTCAAAATTCACACATTGCACTCATAGTGTTTAGGGTTTAACGTATCAAACTCTCCAATCAAACCATAGCAAGTAATCCCATAAGCTTGCAAGTAAATCAAATCTCTACCACTGACAAACATGAGTTAAACCATGAATCAAAGGGTCTTTATTGAAGGTTGTAACTTGGCTAGGGATAAGGGATATGGTAAAAGGAATTTGTAGGCTTATCAAGTTGAAGGAATCACACAAGCCTTTAACACAAAATTTCACCCCAACCAAATCATAAAGCTCTGAACAAACCTTCATTCTTCGATTGCCTTCCCATTTCATTTTCATGTTTTTTACTTTCTTCATCTTTCAAACTATTTTGCTCCCTCTAGTATACAGCTTTATTTAAACTCTTCTTTTATCTTTTTTTTTTCTCTTTAACACTTTTTTTCCTCAATCCACCTCATTTTTTCCCTTTTGCAGATTTCCCAACTTCATTTCTCAAAGAGAGAACTGTACTTCACATAAAAAGAATCATCACTTGGATAAATTAAATCAACTCCCAATAAGAGCTACAATTTCAGTTTACAATTGAATCTCGAACTCACAGTAAACAATCTGTTGACCATAAGAACAAGCAAAACATTGTGTAGATAGACCAATATGATTCCTTCAATTCAAGGGTTCAAAATTCATTGGGGGAAATTAACAAAGAAAGGGAAAAATGACTTGTAATGTGGTAATTAAAAGAAAAGAAAGGCTAAAATCTCAAAGTGGCTCACTAGGAGTTAAAATGCAATGTAAGCTTTCTGGCTAAAAGTGACTCAACTTACGTGCCCTTTTCATCTTCATGTTCTAACTCACTTGAATGTGGTCTTAAAATGCATTTAAAAGCAAGTTCTAGCATAAACAAGCCAGGCTTGATATCACACAACAAAGAAAATTGAACAAAGTGTTGCTCTTAAGGCTCAAAAGCTCACCAAAAAGGTCAAATTGTATCAAGTCTTGCACATTTTCATTCAATAAAATTAACAAGGATTTTTTTAAAAAAAAATATAGATTTTTTGTATAAAAGAAAATTAAATAAAATCATGCTTGCTTCTCTCATGCGTCAAAACTCTAAACCAAAAATATATCCTAACTTAAGACATATTCCTAAATAACAAGAAAGTAATCAAAACAAGTCATCAAGTCATATACTACCAAGGTTTACCCATTATCAGTGTGCAATACTCTCCCCCACACTTAATTCATGCATTGTCCTCAATGTATGCACACATAAAAACTTCACATATTAACAAAGAAATTGAGCATATTCTAAGAAGACTTATTTGAAAAATAAAAAATAAGTAAACTAATAAAGAAAGAGACGGATTATTGAATTGGGTTGCCTCCCAAGAGCGCATTCGTTTAACGTCGTTATGCCCGACGTAACCCTGAATGGATCACAAAAACATCTTCAAAAAGATCCTGCACTAATGAATCCACATGATACAGAGAATGATAATCATCAGAGTACTTCATTGCATCAGAAATATTAAATTTAGCAATTTCTCCATTAAACTCAACATAAAGAATACCCTTATCAACATCTATCTTTTTTTTAGCAGTTTTCATAAATGGTCTACCTAACAAAATTGGAGTTGATTGATCTATTGCATCATCATTCATTTTCAAAACATAAAAATCAACCGGAAAAACCAGCCCATTAACTTGCACTAAAACATCCTCTATGACACCAACTGGATGCACACAAGAACGATCAGCTAATTGAACAACTATTCTAGTTTCTTGCAAAGAATTTATATTTAAAGCTTGATAAATGGAAAATGGCATGACATTTTTTGATGCACCTAAATCTAACATGGCACGCTTAATCTCTTTATTACCAATTATACAAGGTAGGGTGAACATACTTGGATCCTTGCACTTCTTAGGTAGATCATTACTTATCATGGCTGAAACATTCTTACACAATATGATTTTCTCCTTGCTCTTCAACTTCCTCTTATTGGTACAAAAGTCCTTTAGAAACTTTGCATACTTGGGAATTTGCTTTATTGCTTCTAGCAAAGGGATGTTGATTTCCACCTTTGTAAAGGTTTCCAGAATTTTATTTTCATATTCTTCTTTTGATTTTGCTAACCTTGAAGGAAAAGGGGGTAGAGACGTATCATATTGACCAAAAGAGGATTCAGAACTTACCTTGGATTTTTCATTGACGATAGACTCACTTTCCTCCTTTGATTTTTCCTCTTTTTCCTCTTCCATTGATAATGGAGATTCAGGCTGAAGTTGCTTACCACTCCTCAATGTGATTGCATTCAAAATTTCTTTAGGGTTTACCTTCGTTTGTGATGGTAGTTTCCCCTAAGCTTGGGCTTCCAACTTGCTAACAGATGTGGCTAATTGGAAAATTTGATTACCCAATTGTTGAATACCAGCTCTTGTTTCTTGTTGGAAATGTTGAGTGTTATTAGCAAGTGCTTTAACAATTTCATCTAAAGACATACCTGAATTTGAAGCTTGGGGTTGAGATTGCTGAGGTGTTTGGAATTGTCCAAAATTCTGATTTTGAAACCTTGGTTGCGCCCCTTGATTCCCATAGCTTAAGTTTGGATGATCTCTCCATCCGGGATTATACTGGTATGAAAAGGGATCATATTTTCGGTTGGGTTGACCAGGAAATCTCCCTATTGCATTTAACTCTTGATTTGGATTTTGCAATGTTGGGCACATGTGTGTGGGACCCCGACAAATGAACGTATTCCACATGCTCCCGTAGATTGTATTTGTCCTACAGCCATTTGACACACAAGAGTAGTCAAATCTGAAATTTTATTTTCAAGTTGAGAAGTACTTACCTCGTTAACTCTACGAATAGATCCATCCGCACGTGTCCCATATTGTTGAGAATTTTCTGCCATGGTTGATATAAATTGTCTAGCATCCGTGGGTGTCTTGTCAGCCAAACAACCACCACTAGCTGCATCTACCATACTTCTATCCGTAGGTAACAGCCCTTCATAAAAGTATTGTATCAGGTGTTAGTCTGAGATTTGATGGTGTGGACAGCTAGAACACAACTCCTTTAATCTTTCCCAATACTCATACAATGTTTCACCTGTACATTGCCTTATCCCATCTATTTCCTTCCTAATATTAGTTGCCCTAGATGCAGGGAAGAATTTTTCTAGAAATAGTTTTTTCACATCATTCCATGTGTTAACTGAATCTGGGGGAAGATTATAGAGCCAATCCTTTGCTTTATCTTTTAATGAAAATGGAAAGGCTCTAAGACTTATATGCTCATCAGTCACCTCACGTGGTTTCATACCTGCACAAACTACTTGAAACTCTTTCAAGTATTTATGTGGGTCTTCACCAGCCAAACCTCGAAAAATAGGTAGTAAATGAATCAAACCAGATTTTAAAGCAAAATCAACCTCAAGATTTGGTATTGTTATACATAGAGGTTGTTGGTTTAGATTCGGTGCAGCTAACTCCCTAAATGTTCTATTGTTTGGTTCAGCCATTTTACTTACAACCTCCTCGTTTATTGGATCACAGGTTGAATTTACCTCTTCAGAACTCGAGGAGCTATTTCTTTGCTTTGTTTCTTTCCTTAGTTTCCTTGCGACTTTCTCAATCTTAGGGATATATTGCAATTCTCCTGAATGAGAGGAACTAGTCATGAAACACTAAGGACAACAGAAACAATCACAAAGAAAAACTCAAGAAATGATTTTAGTTCCCCGGCAACGGCGCCAAAATTTGGCAGGGTTGTCGAAGCCCTACAAATTTAATACTGGCTCACACCACTAATTTTTAGTAGTGGCAAGACCAAGTCAATTCCCAAGAGGACTAATGAGTTTCGTTTCTTAAATTAAAATGACTCAAAGTAGGGAAATTCAGGGGGTTTGAGAATAATAAATAAAATAGACAATAATTAATAATGAGTTCAGAGATGTTGAATTCTGATTCAAGGAAGAATAAACGTTAAAGATGTGACTTAGATCATTGGCTCTTACAAGTAAAGTTGAGATTCAAGCACATAGCCAAAGACTAATTAGGATAGCCGTAACTAGCCTTTGATATCCCTGAATTAATTGATTCAAACCAAGCATCAAACCAACATCTGTTATTGAATAAACTGGGGACGATAGTGTTCCATATTCACTCAATAACATCATTACACTTTAATAGAAAATAACTAAGTCTAAATCACAGATTGAGATAGCTACAACCTGCAACTTAGTCTTCTTGTCTTTTGTGCACTAATCACAGCAATATAATTAATACAAGCTACTCGGTCTAATCATTTATGACAATTACGGATCATAAACTCATAGATAGCAATAGGATAAACAATAATAAACTTAGTCGTCAATTTAATTTATTATCAGTCTTCCTGAAAAATTAACTCTGAAAGAGCAGGAAGTACATGAATCCAACAACTTAATTGAAATAGAACCTCCTTAAATTCACAACTAAAACTTCAAATCCCTTGAATCAGATTAAGGTAATTTAGCTAAACATAGATCAAACTATTCTAAAATATTAAGAATATGAAAGAACAATCTGCCCCAAATACATCAGAATAGCTCTCCTTTTATAGGGTTTCAGATCAACAATCTTTCCTAAAATTTGTGCTCTTACCGCATCTTTCTCTTCAACTTCATCTTCAAAAGACTTTGTTTAATTTCCTCCAGAAATCTTCCGCGAATGAATCGCACAAAGTCACCGTTCGAAGCCTTCCTGCGCTGCGCCTTCGCGTCCGCAACCTACGTCCTACGTACGTGAACAAAACAGAAAGAAAAAAAAGTAAAAGTAATAATGTATATCCTAATGCTAATCGGTGTGCAGAAAGAAAAGAAAGAAAAGTGAATTAAGCTAAACACTAATCACATGGGACCCACAAAACCTAATTATTCATATTAATAATTAATATAAGCTTAAGTATACTTAAATTTATTAACTAAGTTATATAATCCTAATATAACAAAATAAACTAAATAAAATATATAAATAATAAAACTAACGTATAAAATCTTATTTAAATCATGGTATAAAATATGCTCATCAGAGGGCAGGAAGATCCATCTCATGAATGCTCTGAATCCAAAAGTTCCTTCTTGGTGTCATTACGATACTACAGGAACTATGCTTAATCACTAATATTTTTCTACTGTAAACTTATTTTATCTCTTTACGCACATAAACAGGATGCAAGCATTACTCTTATACTTATCATATAACTCTCTACTTTCAACTTTCAACTTCTAACTTTTAACTTCTAGCTTTCAACTTTTAAGTTTCTTTTCTCAAAGTTAAGGCTCACAACAAGTAAGGCACGCAAACAAACATAAGTATAAGCTTTTATACTTCTTACTTTAACAACTTTCACAAAGCTTTCACTTTCAAACTTTAACTTTCAAAGTTTCAACTTCTAACTTTTTCATTGAATTTTAAACTTTTAGTTTTTCACTTTCAACTTTTAACTTCTATTCTTTACTTTCAAAAGATAAACAATTTGCACTTTAAACACATTGACAAACCACATAAACAGTTAAGCAAGCGTAAAGAAACTCACAACCTCACCGCGTTCCTAACAGTTACGAATATTTTATAAAGTTTTGATGAGCCAAAATGTATTTTAGTATTCCCCATTTTATTTCTACTTTAGTCAGTCTCGTTCACAAAGCACGGTGCACCCATGCAATGAAAGCCTACGTGAATTGCTAAGTTTGTCAATATTATGGTTAAGTGAAATAATAGCTTAAGACATTTAATATGACACCCCGTAAATCTAAATAGTAATTGAGGATTAATTGAAAATTAATCCAAGCTTTTATTGCTAATCCATTTCTAAAAATCCTGAAATTTAATAGTCGATGGACTAAAATTGGACTAGTCACTTAAGTCTATTGAGTATACCTTGTGCTTCATGGTTTGTACCCTTGCCCCCATGTCTTTCCAACCTTAGTAAGGGTAAAAGTGACTTTTCACCCATGAATTGTTGTTCAAGCTACCCTAGCAAGACATTTCATTTCATTCATTCATCATTCAAGCCTAAGTCTCAAACACTATAGCATCTCTCTAAAATAACCTAGCTTATTCTCAAGCAAGAAGGTGAACCTCCTAGCCTTGCAAGATCCTTCACCAAGATTCCAACTTTCTTCTTCTTGAGCATAGGAAAGGGTAAGGTTCTTAGTTTTTTGGTGTTTTTAGCCATCTTTTGGGCGTCTTTATCTAAAGTTAGAATCTTTCCTGTGTTTTGGTTTGTGTAAGAAGTTGGTGAGGAGGAAGAGCTCTAAGAGAAGGTTTAAGATGGTGAAAAGGAGAAGTTGTTAGGATACAAAGGTAATCCATTCTATACAAAACCTATTTTCTTACCTAAATTTTGATTATTGGCTTCTATTTGATGTTCTTGATGTGATTTGTAAGATTTGATGCATGATCTTGTGATGATGCATGTTTAGAGCTTGTTTTTAGGTTTCTTGTATGCCATTCCTTGGCTATTTCTTGGGTTCAAGTCATATCATTGTTGTGCGTGACATTTTGGGTGTTTTGGACTTGAACTTGACTTTGATGATGAAAATTCCCGAAGGGAAATTGTGTACAGGTAGTGTACTCCGCGGGCAGAACGGCAGGCAGTGGCCTACCCGCCACCCCACCCGCGGAGAATGTGGTGAATGGGGAGTGTACCCCGCGGGCAGGTTCACGGGTGGGGGCCTACCCGTGGCCCCACCCACGGGGAACATGTGATGTTTTTGCGGGGATTTGTTCCCCAATTCCCCGTGATTCTTTTCTTCTTGGTGTTGATGTTTTGACCTCTCGTTGCTTGATTATTGAGCTTTTGTGAGTCTTCTTGACGTTTCGTATGTCTAGAACGATGAGTTAGGAATCCATGTTAGGATTTGGTGTCTTAAATCGTGCTAAGGGTCCAACTTTGTGATTCGTTGGGCTAATATGAGTCTTGAAGGTTCGCTGGAACCCTTTTGGTTTATCCGTTTGATGAGCATGTTAGTTTGATGTTGATATGCTAGTATGTATGGTTTGTTCCTTCTTGTTGAGGATTGGCAACTCGTGTTGCCAATCATTTGATGTTGGATGGTAGTCCTTGTTGTTGAGTATTGTCTCATGACTTTGTTGAAATCTCATGATTGATTTTTATAACGTTATCTTGTACAAATCGTTGTACCCTTTGTTGATGCTTGATTGACGCTATTGATGAGCCTCAATCTTCTTGATGTTGATGATTATGTGTGAATATGAATGAGATTGGTGGTTTTGTGACTTGAGCTTTGCTCACATGAGATCGGTGGTATATGACTATGAATTGAACAGTACCCTCGTGTACTTGAAATCGGTGGTATTCTGATTGGTAGTGTAGATTGGCGGGGGACGATGGTCCTAGACCGGGAAAAGGTTGGACTCAGATGTACAGGGTGGCACTTGGAGGCACAGGTTGGAACTGAGATAAGGTTGGGGTTAGCCATAAGGGTGGTACTAAGGTAAAAGGTTGGAACTTGAAACATGAATGTGTCATTATGTGACTTGTTGTACTTCATTGCTTATGCATGTCTTGATGTACTCTACCTTGTGAATGGTAGGTTGCATCCTGAGTTGTGTTGTCTATGGCATTTGTGGTCTTGTTGTTGTTTTGAGGATGATGATCCTCGTTCTTATTGAGAGTGTGATGAGTCTTTGACGTTGACTTCCTTCCTTGGTTTTAAAATGATATATATTATATTCCTCGGTTCGAAATGGTTTTGATTATATCTATCTATACTATGCTATTTAACACGTATTGATGGGTTACAAGCATTATTCGCTGACTGGGTGTTATCTCTATGTTTTACAGGTCTTTAGCAGATGACGAGCCCGCTAGTCGTTGTGGTAGCTAGTGTAGTTCCCTCCATCTAGTTGCTTTGTTTTGGGCCCGTGAGCCTTAGATAGGCGTGGCCTGTGTGCCTTAGACTTTATATTGTTTTGATGGATTGTTGTAGACCTAGCCTGTGCACTCAGTGTTTATGGGTGTGGCATAACGCCTTCCGGTTTTAATTAGCTTCCGCTTTTGATTGCTTTGATGAATAGTTGTTTATCTTTGAAATTAAGTTTTTAAAATGTTGATAAAAATCAGGGGTGTTACAGTTGGTATCAGAGCCTAGGTTTGAGCCTAGGATGTTAAGAGTTGAACTTTAAGAAGCTAAGTGTGAATTAAGACTCTAAGTTGACCTATAAGTACCTAAGTGTTTAGGACTTAAGATGCTTAAGACGCGCGGTGAGTTGTGAGTTTGTTGATCGTTTGTGTGTTTATCCTGATGGTCTTGTTTTGTCTTAGCGTTTTCGTCTTAAGCGCCGGGTAAGGGTGCGCAATTTCGTTGTGTCTTGTCGTAACCGTGTTGTTTCTGTAGAATCTCGCCATGAATCCGCCTCTCCATCGTGCCCGTACCCCGGAGACGTCGACAAATGAGCAGCTGGCTCAGATTTTGCAGCATCTGACTCAGACGATGCAGACGTTGAGCGACGCCCTCTTGCATAACAACAACCCTCCTCCGCCGCCGCCTGCTGAGAATCGTGATGTGGGCCGCTTAGTTTCGGGGCATAGGCCGCCCGTCTTTGCTGGAGAAGAGGACCCTGTCCTGCTTGAGGAGTGGATCAGGTCCTTGGACAAGATTTTCGCTGTGGTGGGTTGTACGGATGATCTCCACGTCGAGTTGGCTTCGTTCTACTTTAGCAACGAAGCCGACCTTTGGTGGGTGCATGAAGGCCCAGCGTGCCAAGAAGAGCCAGGGTTCGACTGGTTGGCTTTGAAAGATAAGCTAAGAGAGAGGTTCTACCCGTCTCACATTAGGGCGGCCATGTACGAAGAGTTCTTGCATCTCCAACAAGGGTCGTCGACTGTGGTGGAGTACCACAAACGCTTCCTCGAGTTGGCTCGCTTTGCACGGATGTTGGTTCCCACCGAGTTGGCTATGGTGGAGAAGTTTGTTGCGTGGCTCAACTACGAAGCCTGGAAAGCTTTGACGGTGAGCAAGCCTAGGACGCTTAATGAGGCCTATCTGAGCACAGCAGACCTGTACTGAGTGCAACAGCTTCAAAGGGGATCCATTGAGTTTGCCAAGAAGAGAAGTGAAGGAAGTGGATCTCAAAGTTTCAAGAGGCCAAGGCAAGATTTTAGAGCAAGACCCGCACCTCCTAAGTCTCAAGGATTGACTCGAGCCGAAAGTGGGGAAAAAGGGAAACCCTTCGGATGTAAGCGATGTGGTAAGGAGCACATCGGGAAGGATTGTCAAGGTAATCTGCTTCAATGTTTCAAGTGTGGAAGAAGGGGCCACAAGGCTTATGAGTGCCACCTCCAGTCTGACCAGGGAGCCTTGCCATCTAGGACCAGACCCGGTGGACCCCTAGGAGGGTGTTCCAGTCGTGGCTCGGGGGGGACAAAGCCTTCGGGAAGAGTGTTTGTGATGAGCAGATCGCAAGCTGAGGCCGAGGGCTTAGTGGAGGAGCAGGCTACAGGTATCCTTCTTGGGCCTACCTTTTTACCTTGAGTTGTACCTTTCCGTGTGGTTATCCTTGTTACCTTTCTTTGAGTGAGTTATCCTTCGTGGCTTGATTGTTCCTTTTGAGTGGTTAACCTTAGTTTTAATTCCAAGGTTTTATAGATATACATATAATTAGGAGCTCACCCTTTTTGTCACCTAAAGCTTAAACCGTTACCTTAAAGCTTAGAAGTGTTAATTTTTAGGAACCCCTTTAGTAATTAAGCTTAAAAACTTAGAAAGAGTTTAATTTGTAGCTAACAAGTTTCAAACGCGGACCCTAAAGTTTCCAAGCCATCCCTTTTAACCATCTAGACCAATTACATTTCTTAAACTTTATCCCACTTAAATTCCTTTTAACCTTTTACTCTTAATATACACAAAATCCCCAAATTAAAATCTTCTCTTTCCCAAATCTTTCCCCAAAACCCTTATTTTTCCCCCTTCTCTACCCGTGAGCTTCCGCCGAGAAACCCCACCATCACCCATCGCCCTCTACCCGTCGAACCCCAACTACCCGTCCCCGCCTCGTTGCCTGCATCACCGGAAATCGCGACCGAGGAAGAGAAAAAGAAAGGGAAAAGAAGAAGGAAAAAGGAGAAGCTTTGGGTCTACTTCATATTGGACATCTCAAGTCATGCCTAGAAGGTCAAAAACCGCGATAAGAGTGAAATGGGTGGATGCCCATTACTCAGTTTTGGAAGGTAAAGCTTTTGACCCCAACTCTTTTTCTAGTTCTACGTTGGAATTATTGAACAATCAAGGATTGTTAGATGGGTATCTCGCGATTAGGACCGTGACTTACCCGAGTTTGGTGAAAGAATTTTATCCTCACATAAGTGTGATCAAGGATGGGGGAAAGTTGGAAATCACCTCTAAGGTGGGAGGTATGAAAATTTCCTTGACCGAGAAACGGTTTGCTCAACTCTTGAGTTTGAAGACCACTGGAGTCTCACAGTACAGTGGTGATTCTTGGATTGAGACAAGTAGCATGAGTTATAAGATTATTTGAGCCTTTTTTGGGATGGACAAGCGGTTTTACTCAGGCCACAAGGCCAGAAAGGAAATGGTTTTCTGCAGAGCAAAAGATTTTGGTAATGCTTGTTTCGGATTGCTTGTTGCCTAACAACAATAAAAGTAGCTTGTTGGGTAAATTGGAATGCACCTTTGCCTTTTGTCTGAAGAAAAAAGTGAAGTTTAACTTGCCCTCCTTGATGTTGCAACACATGGACTACTGTAGGGACCATAACCGTAAAAGTCTGCCCTATGGTATGGTTTTGAGTTAGATTTTCTTGAGGAAAGGGGTGAATGTTGAGGGATGTGTGCCCAAGCCTGTAGGCAAAATGGTTTTGGATGCCATGAACCTCCGGAGCTGCAATCTGTTTCAGTTGGAAAATGAGGAATACATCACCCTGGAAGAAGTCACAAAGAAACCCCCTGCCGAGAGGAGTTCCTTGGTTGAGCCGCTTGAGATCCCCGTTGGGAAGTTGAATCAGGTGGTGTAGAGTTTGGGAGGGGATGCTGAGGATGAAGAAGATGAAGAGGGAGGAGAAGAAGAAGAAGAAGAAGAGGAAGCTGAGGAAAGCGTCCCCGAGAGCGAGGAGAGCTTAAGAAGGAAAGAGGTGAGGACGAAGAAAGAGCATGAAGCCATGACCCATGAGGAACGTGTGGTGGCCCTCCTTCGACAGCAGAATCAGATGATTGAAGAAGGTTTCTCCTTCATGAAGGCTCAGCTGGTTACTGTTAATAAGAGGCTGGATGTGTTGGAAGCTAGTTCTAGCGGGGTAGAGCCGAGGAAGCTTCCGACGAGGATGCTGAAGATTCGGAGGATGATTCCTCCTAGGCCGAAGTATGAGGTAAGCTCGTTTCCTTCCTTGTTTTTTTTTTTGTTTGCCGGCTTGGTGGTTGTTGCTTGTTTTGTTGTGCGTTTCGTGGTGCTGTCTTGTTTGCTTCGGTTGCTAGTTTGCTGCTTTAGTAGTTTATTTAGTTGCCTTGCTTTGTTCGAGTTTAGTATTTTCTTGGCTTAGGATTAGTGTAGTTGGGTGATAGTTGTCCTTAAGGTTGTGTTAGTGGTGGTGTTGCTTGAGAAGTTTTCCTTCGTTACTTTGAAACCTAGCAATTCTTGATCTTGAAACCTTGCTCTTTTTCACCTCGCTATCTCTTGCCGCATCTTTAACTCGTTGCTATCTTTTGTTAAAACCGTCGTGCCCAAGCTTCGGAGACGAAGCTTCTTGATAGGGGGAGAGGATGTGACACCCAGTAAATCTAAATACTAATTGAGGATTAATTGAGGAATTAATCCAAGCTTTCTTTGCTAATCCATTTCTAAAAATCCTGAAATTTAATAGTCGAGTGACTAAAATTGGACTAGTCACTTAAGTCTATTGAGTGTACCTTGTGCTTCATGGTTTGTACCCTTGCCCCTTGTCTTTCCAACCTTAGTAAGGGTAAAAGTGGCTTTTCACCCATGAATTGTTGTTCAAGCTACCCTAGCAAGACATTTTATTTCATTCATTCATCATTCCAGCCTAAGTCTCAAACACTATAGCATCTCTCTAAAATAACCTAGCTTATTCTTCAAGCAAGAAGGTGAACCTCCTAGCCTTGCAAGATCCTTCACCAAGATTCCAACTTTCTTCTTCTTGAGCATAAGAAAGGGTAAGGTTCTTAGTTTTTTGGTGTTTTTAGCCATCTTTTGGGTGTCTTTATCTAAAGTTAGAATCTTTCCTGTGTTTTGGCTTGTGTAAGAAGTTGGTGAGGAGGAAGAGCTCTAAGAGAAGGCTTAAGAGGGTGAAAAGGAGAAGTTGTTAGGCTACAAAGGTAACCCATACTATACAAAACCTATTTTCTTACCTAAATGATGATTATTGGCTTCTATTTGATGTTCTTGATGTGATTTGTGAGATTTGATGCATGATCTTGTGATGATGCATGTTTAGAGCTTGTGTTTTAGGCTTCTTGTACGCCATTGCATGGCTATTTCTTGGGTTCAAGTCATATCTTTGTTGTGTGTTTTGGACTTGAACTTGACCTTGATGATGAAAATCCGCGAAGAGAAATTGTGTATAGGTAGTGTACCCCGCGGGCGGAACGGCGTGCAGTGGCCTACCCACCGCCCTACCCGCGGGGAACGTGGTGAATGGGGAGTGTACCCCGCGGGCAGGCCCACGGGTGGGGGCCTACTCGTGACTCCACCCACGGGGAACATGTGATGTTTTTGTAGGGATTTGTTCCCCGTGATTCTTTTCTTCTTGGTGTTGATGTTTTGCCTCCCGTTGCTTGATTATTGAGCTTTTGTGAGTCTTCTTGATGTTTCGTATGTCTAGAACGATGAGTTAGGAATCCATGTTAGGATTTGGTGTCTTGAATCGTGCTAAGGGTCCAACTTTGTGATTCGTTAGGCTAATAAGTCTTGAAGGTTCGCTGGAACCCTTTTGGTTTATCCGTATGATGAGCTTGCTAGTTTGATGTTGATATGCTAGTATGTATGGTTTGTTCCTTCTTGTTGAGGATTGGCAACTCGTTTTGCCAATCATTTGATGTTGGATGGTAGTCCTTGTTGTTGAGTATTGTCTCGTGACTTTGTTTAAATCTCTTGATTGATTCTTAAGACGTTATCTTGTACAAATCGTTGTACCCTTTGTTGATGCTCGACTGAGGCTATTGATGAGCCTGAATCCTCTTGATGATGATGACTATGTGTGAATATGAATGAAATTGGTGGTTTTGTGACTTGAGCTTTGCTCACATGAGATTGGTGGTATATGACTATGAATTGAACAGTACCCTCATGTACTTGAGATCGGTGGTATTCTGATTGGTGGTGTAGATTGGTGGGAGACGACGGTCCCAGACCGGGAAAGGGTTGGACTCAGAAGTACAGACTTTGAGGTACAGGTTGGAACTGAGATAAGGTTGGGGGTAGCCATTAGGGTGGTAAAAAGGTATAAGGTTGGAACTTGAAACATGAATGTGTCATTATGTGACTTGTTGTACTTCCTTGCTTATGCATGTCTTGATATACTCTACCTTGTGAATGGTAGGTTGCATCCTGAGTTGTGTTGTCTATGATGTTTGTGGTCTTGTTGTTGTGTTGAGGATGATGATCCTCGTTCTTGTTTAGAGTGTGATGAGTCTTTAACGTTGACTTCCTTCCTTGGTTTCAAAATGATATATATTGTATTCCTCAGTTCCAAATAGCTTTGATTATATCTATCTATACTATGCTATTTAACGCGTATTGATAGGTTACTAGCATTATTCGCTGACCGGGTGTTATCCCTATGTTTTAAAGGTCTTGAATAGATGACGAGCGTGCTAGTCGTTGTGGTAGCTAGTGTAGTTCCCTCCATCTAGTTGCTTTGTTTTGGGCCTGTGAGCCTTAGATAGACGTGGCCTGTGTGCCTTAGACTTTATATTGTTTTGATGGATTGTTGTAGACCTAGCCTGTGTACCCATGGTTTATGGGTGTGGCATAACGCCTTCCGGTATTAATTAGCTTCCGCTTTTGATTGCTTTGATGATTAGTTGTTTATCTTTGAAATTAAGTTTTTAAAATATTGATAAAAATTAGGGGTGTTACATTTAAGCTGCATATAAATCACCAAAGGTTAAACTAGCAAAGATGGAAGAAGACTTGGTCGAAGGGTATGTTATGTGATCTTATGTTTGAGTCTCATCTCAAGCAAGTTATTTTGAGCTTGTAACAAGTTAACCTATAACGAGGTAGCCATTGTGACGCGGTAGGTCGTAACGCAGCAAGCTTTATAACGAAGTAGAAGGTTGACAAAACAAAAGGTACAAACAATTAGTTACACATTTTACATTGAAGGTAACATTAGCTGAGATGGAAGAAGATGTATTAATATGCTTATGTGATCTTAAGGTCAAATCTCACTTGTAGTATTTTTTAGTCCAACAAGGTTATAACGCGGCAAGTTGTAACACGGCAAGGCATGACGAGGTAAAAGTATAACACCGCAAGGCGTGACGAGGTAAAAGTATAACTAGGCACGGTTGTAACGAAGTAGACCAACTGGAAGCTCTAGGTCAAATACATATGTGAATACATGGAAGATGCTTTATGATACAACCCATATGGTTCATGGTTCAAATGCTACAGTGATTATATTTTTGGAGAAAAATAACGAAGGACCACTTGAAGAATTTATCCGAGATGTTTTTATGGACCTCAAAGTTTTTATGATGGAGACGGAAGTACTCAGAGAATGGCTGATTAACGACGATATCTTTTCATACTCAAGCAAGAATCAGTAGGAGAAATATTTTATTGGTCAACTTGGTTTGTCAGATCAAGTGCACATCCACAAAGTCAAGAGTTCACACGAATAAGCCATTCAAATTTGGAGGCAACATTTTTCAATAGAGATTATGTCAGATCTGCATGCAAGCAACGTTTGGATTATTTGAATTATCTGACAAAGGCGGAAAGGCTAATATCTAGAGTTGCAGATCATGTTGCACATCACGTTGAAGATCAAGTTGACAACATTAATTGATCAACTTCATTTGAAATGGACGGACGAGATCGAGAGTTGATCAACAGACATATAGCTTTCATTGACTATAAATTGTCTAAGCAGACTTGAAGACAAGCAGAGAACAAGTGAAAGATACAACCCATGGAGAGATCTTTACGGTTAACAAATACGAGAAGAGCAAAAATACAAGAAATATTCTTTTCAGCCAAAAAGGGGGAAATAGATCTCCATAGAAGTAGAATTCAAGTCTGAGAGAGAAATGTTTGTATTTCCTTGTAAACATCTCTACTGAGTGTAGAAAGAGGTCGGAGTAACTAGTGAAAGTGAAAAATCCTTGTTGAATGTAGCTTTGTGCGTAGCACTCGTTGTAAAGGGGAGAGTAGCAAGAGGAGCTTGTGAAAACCCTGTGAGAGCGTAGCTTTGTGCGTAGTTCTCGTGTTGTAGGAGTACAACTTGGTGTGAAGTACTTGGGAAAGCGGAGTAACAACAGGAGCTTGTGAAAAACCTTGGAGGAGTGTAGCTTTGTGCAAAGCACTCGGGAAAGTGTCAGTGGACACTGATTCACTATTGTATCTGGGTGAACGAAGATAGTGGATCTCTCCTTTGGATGTTAAAGGAGAAAGTGGAGTAGGATAATTACACCATCTCCGAACCACTCTAAATCTCTCTCTCTCTACTTTACTTATTGCTCATTTATTATCTGCATGGTTTTATTAACTGCGAACTAACCCATTACGATTTATCGATCGCATATCTTTAACTATCTATGGTATGTTAGTTCCCACGTTTGCATGCGAGCCAAAATTTGCATATATCATCCTTGAGCCATATCAAGTCATTCTAACGTGTTGCATGATTAGAATCTCTCTTTGAGCACTACACAATCAAGCATAACACTTTACCTTTAACTATTCCGCTGTGCACACTCTAAGTTATTTAGTTGTTAATGCTTGTTACTTAGTGTTGAAATTACCAAAGTGTTGTGTGTTTTAAATAAGTTCGAAAAGATAGAGAAGCCTATTCACACCACCCGCCCCCACTAGACTTCTCGCCACCCTCTCGGGACCAACACTAACTGATTCTCAAAGTACTTCTTAACTTTGATTCTTACACTAGTCACTGAACTTAGAGTCTTTCTCATTTTAGATCTCACATCTTAGTATTCTTTTCTTAACTTGTCCATCCTAGGACTTCAACTTAAAGTTTCTATACTCAATCTTAAGGCTCAAACTTCCTAAGTTCCCGCGGTTCGTACCGGTCTGATACCAACTTGTAACACCCCACTTTTCTTAAACCTTATTAACAAATACTTAACTTAGAAAGGAATACTAAAAAAACAAAATAAATTTACTAATCAACTTTTAAGAGGTGTCACCGCCACAATCACCATACATGGTGATTGCACAGGCAAGGAAAGGATCTAAACATCAACAAGCTTAGTACTTTAAACAAACTTTGGGGAATGAAACCCCGGTGTCCAGCACCAACAAAACATCTAGAAAAGTCTACAACCAAGTCTCAAAATAAACATAACTGAAAAGAGTTTAGACTATAACTAGCGCTCTAAGCTAATCTAGTCTAATTCGATCGCTCTTAAGAACTGGGCCCACCAAAAAGGGGTTAACAAACAAGCAAATAGAAAACAACCCGTTAGCACGAAGCTAAGTATAATGCCACTCAACCCTGTATAGTACAATAGAATATACTTTTGAAAAACATTTGTTACACACACTTAGATTAAGTATTCTCAATCAATTTAAACAACACTTAATCATACTCAACAATAATTCTATATGCTTGCAACCTAATTATCAAATAGGCATACTTTCTCAATCATTTAACTCATCAATAATCTCATACTTTCACGTACATATCTTATCATGGCGAAATACACTAATCATGCTCAAACTAATGGGCAATAATATACTTAAACTTTAACAAGCAATCTCATGCTCTCATAAAACTCAATAAGCAATCTCATGTTATCATATATCTCAATAAGCAATCTCATACTATCATATAACTCGATAAGCAATCTCATGCTATCATATAACTCAATAAGAAATCTCATGCTATCAGATAACTAAATAAGCAATCTTATGCTATCATATAACTCAATAAGCAATCTCAACTCACGCTATCATATAACTCATTAAGCAATCCCATGCTATCATATAACTCAATAAGCAATCACATGTTATCATATAAGTCAATAAGGAATCTCATGCTATCGTAAGCAATCTCATGCTATCATATAACTCAATAAGCAATCTCATGCTATCATATAATTCAATAAGCAATCTCATGCTATCGTATAACACAATAAGCAATCTCATGCTATCGTATAACTCAATAAGCAATCTCATGCTATCATATAACTCCATAAGCAATCTCATGTTATAGTATAACTCAATAAGCAATTTCATGCTATCCAATAACTAAATAAGCAATCTTATGCTATCATATAACTCAATATGCAATCTCATGCTATCATATAACTCATTAAGCAATCTCATGTTATAGCATAACTCAATAAGCAATTTCATGCTATCCAATAACTATATAAGCAATCTTATGCTATCATATAACTCAATAAGCAATCCCATGCTATCATATAACTCATCAAGCAATCTCATGCTATCATATAACTCAATAAGCAATCACATGCTATCATATAACTCAATAAGCAATCTCATGCTATCATATAACTCAATAAGCAATCTCATGCTATCATATAAGTCAATAAGCAATCTCATGCTATCGTATAACTCAATAAGCAATCTCATGTCATCATATATATAACTCAATAAGCAATCTCATGCTGTCATATAACTCAATAAGCAATCCCATGCTATCATATAACTCAGTAAGCAATCACATGCTATCGTATAACACAATAAGCAATCTCATGCTATCATATAACTCAATAAGCAATCTCATGCTATCTATAACTCAATAAGCAATCTCATGCTATCGTATAACTCAATAAGAAATCTCACGCTATCATATAACTAAATAAGCAATCTTTTGCTATCATATAACTCAATAAGCAATCTCATGTTATCATATAACTCATTAAGCAATCATGTGCTATCATATAACTCATTAAGAAATCTTATGCTATCATGCTCCTTCTCATTCTTTGTTGGAATACGTGTAAGTCATTTAATCATGCAATAAAATAAACATGATGCTTTAGTATAAGTATAGATAGATATACATATATACTCTTTCTTTTGAAAAAATGAATACTTGTTATGTGGAGGTTTCTTAGAGTCACAATGACTCGCTTTTATCTTCTTTCACTTGAGTCACACAGACTCGCTTTCTTTCTTTCTTTTGAGTCACATTGACTCGCTTTCTCTCTTTACTTTTACTCGTGGGCGAGGTAAGAACTTCACCATAATGTGAAAGGACCTATCTGGGCACGACATCTAGCCGGCCTAATACTCATCTCGCCCACAGAACCATTCTATTGGTTCTTTCTCAAACTCTATGGAATTAGGTATCGTACTTGTCAGTGTGCACACCCCCTGACCGGGATTCCAAGCCCGGCGGGTAGTATCCTACCTAATAACTCAGGAATATCGACCTCGTTACTTCACATCGGATCGCAATGTCCATTTCTTTCTTTACATTCTCTTTTCTTCCGGAAAGACAAAGTCCTAACGGGCCTCAAAAACCTCAGATTACTCTCACTAGGTACATATAGATATAACTCATGCATTTCATTCTCCTGCAACAACTTTATTTATGCAAACTTATGCACATAACTTCTCAACAACTTCTCTTTTCTTACAAATTGGAAATCAAATATCATGCAACTTCTCAATGCAACTAGATAATGATTTTCCAAAATAGATATAGGTTTTTGTAAGAATAACTAGGCTTACTTTAAGCCACTTATGCACTCCAGTTCATGATATGCTAAACATGCTATTTACTATATGAAATATCTCAAATTCTCTTTGATTATAAGTCAAGCAAATATTATGCTAATTCATGCTCATCACTTTAATACTTAGCAAAACTTCTTAGCAAACAGTTAGCAAATATTGATCCTACTCTTTAAATTCAAAATGTAATTCATGAACTTATTCACAGTATATAGAAATCAAGCTCTATATATTCTATAAATCTCATTTTCTCTGCAAAACTTCTCAAATACTCTCAATGGATACTTAGGCATGCTAATCAAGCAAACTTTGGCAAATAATGATCATTCTTCTTAATCCAACAATCAAATAATTGTCATGCGTCCCATACAAATAGCGAAGAAAACTAGATACTTCACATTTTCATTCTCTGTAAATACACACAGATTACTTCTATGGCATGAATCATCACAATTTCTACTGTAAATTACTCATTTCAACTCCAAATTCAATGAGGTCAAATGCTACTCGTGCGTCGTAACGATCTCGAGTGTCCGAGCCTCAAGAGCCCGCGAGTCCTGGTCTGAACGACACGTAGCTGAGCCACAAAGGGCCCGGCCATGCACTGTACTAGCCTGGCGGGGCTTGAGAAGCCCCGCCACTTGGCTCCGCCAAGCAGCGGCCTAGGGCCATTGCTCTAGCTGTGAGTCATGCCCTAGGGTCGTTACTCCATGGGGTTTGCCAACGGTCCTTGCCTAGGACCGTTGGCTAGCTCCGTGACTTCACTTGGTGCACACTGTCTGTGCACCAGTGGGGTTTTTCTTCACCTGCAATAAAACACAAAGCAATCCAACACTCCCAAATCCTCAACAACACATCCTAGATCAACAATGATCACTTAATAGATCAACCACATTAATAATCTAGCATTTCTACACATTTCAACATTTATCTTGACTTCACGAAGTCTATAAAAAGAGGTGGGAGTCTGTGGGTTATACCTCAGCTTCTTCTTCTTCTTCTTTGTGTTGTTCCCTTTCCTTTCTTTCTCAGATGCTAACACCTTCACCACCTATTTCCTTAAACAAACATATGTACATACTAAGCTTAAGACAACCTCAGAGATAGAAGATTAAGAGATGAATCCTTAAGGGAAGATGAATGAGTGGTGGAGAAGAGAGCTAGAAATCCTTACTATGTTTTCTTCTTTCTCTTGGCAGACTTAGAGAGTGAGGAAACAAAGAAGGAGATCAGGGAAACACAATGGAATAAGGATGAATATATAGGGTGCAAAACCCTAGGAGATTCTACAATGATTGGTTGAGGGTGGGATGGTAAATTGGCCTGATTCTCACAAATATCAGACAAGGGTTGAAATCTTGTGGTTCACCAAGCCTCATGTTTGGCATGTGATGCTTCCATTTGTTGAAACCGTTATTCATCTGCTTCTTGTTGCATCTGGAATACAACATTTGCTTCTTCCTGTCTAGTACAAGCCTGTATAAAAGTATTCAAGGAATCCTCCAAAGGTGGTTTTTCAAGTTGGGGTGTTGTTGGTTGAAAATTATTTTGATTATTATCCCAACAAAAATCAGGATGACTTGGTTGAGAATCAGCTTGATTATTACCCAAAGAAAAATTTGTGTGATTTTCCCAACCCGAGTTATAAGAATTGTAAAATGATTCATGCAAAGGCTTTTGATTAAAAGCATTCATTGCATTAGCCTGTACAAAACCATTATTATTTCTCTTATTTACAACGAGGTTATTTTGATTCATACTCATCATAGAACACATGTTTAATTTGTCATTTGGTTTGCTAACTCAGACATATAAACTATCAAATCAAGATTTGAGTTAACTTCATACATACCTTGTATCCATCCCCTTATGCTTTTTTGTTGGGAATTTTCTCCTAGCATCTCATACAATGGTAAGGTATCCTCCACTGTTTTTTCTCCCATGGAACCTCCAGCCGCATTGTCAACTATTGATTGACTAGTTTGTGTCAAACCATCATAGAAGGTTTGAATTTGGAGCTCCAATGGGTAGCCATGGTGGGGGCATTGAATGAGCAACATTTTGAACCTTTCCTATGCCTCATGGAACGGTTCACCTTCAGATTGCGAGAAAGTTGCAATTTTTCTTCTTAATTCAGCAGCTTTTGCATGGAAGTAGAATTTATCTATGAACTTATTGTACTCCTCCGGCCAAGGTGTCCGAAGGGATCCAGGTGTAAGAGACATGAACCATGTCTTTGCTGCATCTTTCAAGGTGTACGGGAAACACCTCATTCTCAGTTCATCCTCTATCAGGTCATTCAACGGAATGTTTTGGACAACCCCGTAGAAATCCCGGATGAAGGTAAAGGCATCCTCGGTTGTTGAACCGTGAAATGACGGCAATTGGTGGTAGTGGAATGTCTTGAACTCATAGTTCTTGCATGCATTGGTAAGCACTATACAAGAAGGTGAAGTTCCTACTTGGGGCCTACTAAAGTCCTTCATTAGCCTAGGGCTGGGTTGAGGAAGTGCAACCATGGTTGAGGATATTTCTTGTGGTTTGAGAATTGGGTTTCCAAAAGTTTGTTTCGTTTTTCTATCAATGTGGTCGTCTAAAGGCAACAGTTTAGAATTTAAAGAATGACGACCATGCATAAAATAAAATAACAATGAACTAAACAAGTAAATAAATAAATAAGCGAAACTAGCAAAAGAATCAAAAGCAAATTGGAAACAACTCAACCAATATAATATTTTTTGTGATTAAGAATGAGAAATAATTTCCAAATAGTAGTATGGACTAATGAATTAAATAAATGAACAAAAAGAAACAAATGGCAATAATAATAATAAAGAGATTGGAAAAAAAATAGGGGAGATGAATAAAGGGAAAGCAAGTATCATGAAATGGGAGAAATTAAATAAAGGGAATAGGGAAAGCAAAAACAAATATAAAACAGTTTTTAAATGGACTAATAAATTAAATAAATACCAAGATTAAAAATGAAAAAGATGACAATAATGAAGGGATACATAAAAACAAAAAGCAATTAAGAAAAAAAAAAGCAGAAAATTAAATTGCAAAATAAACTCCCCGGCAACGGCGCCAAAAATTGATGGACAATTTTAATATAATGTCCTCGCAAGTGCACGAATTGGTTATAGTTATAGCATACAAAGCAAGGGTCGAACCCACAGGGAATTGATATTTTGCAAATTAATAACGTGAAATAGTGGGAAGAGAGACTTTAACATAAAGTTTTAATTGCAGTAAATTAAAAACTGGATGATTTAAGGTACTAGGATCAAATACCAAAGGTAAAGATCAATAGAACTAAGGAAGATAAACAATTAAATTAAAACATAAAGCAGAATAACAAAAAGATTAAACTAAATAGCAATCAACATGGTTTAAACTAAATGAAAATGCAGGCGAAAGTAAAGACAGAAAAAAAAAATAATAAATTAACCACGAAACGAAACAACTAGGGAATAAAGACTAGATTAACTCAATTAATTCTCTCAATAGATTCAGTGGAGGCGTTATTGGTTCTTTGTGTTTCAGTAGGCTGAGAAAGTATATGAACAGATACTACAATGTAATAGAGCCAGTAACTTTCAAACAAAAAAAAAAAAAAATTTCTCTCAATAGATTAACTAAAGCTAAATTGATCAAATTCAACTTAAATAATGTCAATACGAATCATTAGATAAAACATAATTAATGGGAAAAATAATTAATACGCACTGCTCATGGTAAAATATCATAGAAAAGAGATTTAGCAAACCATTATCATTCAACACACTAAAAACTTGCATAAAGAATATTAAAGATTTAAAATAGTGTGGTGAACACAAATATAGTAAAATAAGAAGGAAAATGAAAACCAAAGAGGCCAGGGAATGAGCTGATGCCGAATTTGCAATTCAAATTGCTGCTACTGCCACCCAATGTCAAACGCTGATCAGAATTTCACCTCACCGAAAATCTGCTGCATGCCTCCGAAGATATTACGCCGAAGCCGAACAGAAATCTCCTGTAACACCCCGTATTTTTCTAAAAATAAATTATAGTCCCGATAGTAAATATTTTCCTAAAAATATTTATATAGTTATTTTAATTTAAAATGAGTTCGGGTCTATTTAGTATTGTGAACCAATATTTTTGTACCCAAACTTTCCGAGCCCAAAATGGTTTTAATTCCTAAAATCCAGTAATTGTTCTTGAGCCCAAATATATGTGTAACCTATGAGTGAGTAATTTTGGACCCATCATCTACACCAAGCCCTTATAATATATATAAGTATGTGTTATATTGTGAGTTCATTGCTAAGACCAAGTATAATTATTTTATATGGAGTCTTGAACCAAGATGAACCCCAAAGACTTAATTTAATTCTAGCCCAACCCAACCTTCCTAAAATAACCAACCCACTTTGGTAAGTAGAAACCCTATTCATCTATGATGTATGTATGTGTATGTGATGAAACTGCAGCTTATTCTTCTTCGGCTCTTCACCTTCAGCCAACAACACCCTCAAATCCTTCGTCTTTTCACCTCACCTACCAAACACATCATTCCATTTCTCCCTTTCCTTCGCGACCGCTGGCGACCAACCGGAGTCTATCCAACGGCGGTGGGCAGAGCATCGAACAGAGCAGCCCCACCTTTAGCCTTCCTCTCGCTCATTCTCCCTCGGCAGCATCTTGGATTAAACAAGGAAGCGGTGGCGTTTGATGAATCGGTAGTCCAAGCATGCGGCGGTGACAGTCTGGGAAGAGCTCCGGCGAAGAAGCAGTGGTAGTAGCGTCTCATGTGATTTTGTCTATATATGATGATTTCTTGACTTCTACATGTGATTTTTGCTATGAAATGTGAGTTTTAATGCATTGTCTTGTGAGAATGCATATCTAGAGCTTGTTATTAGGGTTCTTGTATGCCATTGCTTGACTATTCCTTTGGTTCAAGTCATGGTGTTGTATTTTGTGAGATTTTGGGTGTCTTGGACTTGGTCTTGAAAATCCGTAAAGGGATTAAGTGTGGTACAGGTTGTACCCGCGGGCGAAACGGCGGCAAGTGCACCACTCGCCACCCCACCCGCGGGGTACAAGAGGTTTGGGCTTTGGTTCCTGCGGGCGGTGTAACACCCCCTAATTTCCATGCTACATTAAACCTTAAACATGCAGATAACTAGCCAAAACATCATACACAGCGGAAGACTAAACAAGGATTATATAAATAGGAAATAAAGGGTGCTATGTCACGTCCACTCAAAGGTGAACGCACAGGCGAATCATCTGCATAATCCACAATCTAAATTCGTTCAGAAACAGGAGTACTAATGTCTAACATTGGCACACAGGCCACAACATCTCAAAACAAAGAGATCTAAACTAACAGGTTCTAAACCGCGCTCTCGTCTTCTCATCACATAAAAGAAACACATAAAATAAGGGACGACGCCAGGTCAGCGAATGATGCTGGTAACCCACCAATACATGTGAAATATCATATGTAGATAGTTAATATATATACAAAATCATTTGCGAAACGGGATATAGTATATATCAATTTCAAAAGCCAAGATAGAGATCAACACAAGACTCAATGCACTCTCGAAGGATAATGGAACACATCCCAATACGACAAGATGCAATAACGACACACAAGAACGGCTCAAGGTATAATCTACCATCACACAGTAGATTAACACCCGACATGCATAACACAAGAGAATAAGAACACAACCATTGGCAACACATTGCCTTTGTGACTACACACGTCACAAAATAGAGATATACACAACAACGGCTACACAAGCCTTCGTGACATCACCCATCACGAATTGATATGCCTTCCTTATGCCCAGTTCCAACCTTATGGCTACCCTCAACCTTATAGCTAGTTCCAACCATTACCTCCAGGACCCCTGTACTTCTGAGTCCAACCTTTTCCCTCCTAGGACCGTCGTCCCCCACCAACAACCACCAACAAGACCACCGATTTCATAGTACACGAGGGTACAGATCACACACACGGCAACACATGCCACTCAAGAAATACGTGAACCCATCACTCAGGTCACAAGCTCCATAATCGCGTCATGGCCACCACGAGGACCACTGCCGTACCTTGGTGACTAATGTCCCATACCATTAATCGTGCAATCCAGGTACAACCACACACACCACACCACAACAGGAATCAATCAACGGATCACAACGAAGATATGAAACCATACTCAACAAGGAATGGATCACAATCCAACCACAACGATGAATAACACAAGTTATCATCAACGATAGGAAGGTACAAACAACACACACGCTAGCATTTAAACACCGAACTAGCATGCTTATCAAACGGGTAAACCAAACATAGTTTCGAAGAACACACAAGACTCATCACGGTTCAACGAATCACAATGTTGAACACTTAGCACGATTCAAGACACCAAAACCTACATGGATTCCTACTATATAGTTCTAGACATACGAAAAATCAAGAAGACACTCAAATAGTTCCATAAAAGAACATCGGGAAGTCAAAAGACCGAATACCGAGTCAAAAGAATCACGAGGAACAAATCCCCGCCAAACCACACTATGTACCCAGCGGGTGGACCCACGGGTAGACCCCCACCCATGGTTCCGCCCGTGGGTCCACACCCACAAGCCACCTTGTACCCCACGGGTGGGGCGGCGGGTAGGCCACTGCCCGCCGTTCCGCCCGCGGGTACATACCTGTGCACCAAATAATCCATTCGGGGATTTTCAACACCAAGCTCAAATTCAAGTCCAAAACATGCCAAATCTCACCAAATACAACAAAATGACTTGAATCAAAGGAATAGACAAGCAATGGATTACAAGAACCCTAAACACAAGCTCTAGATATGTATTTTCACAAGACAATGCATAAACACTCACATTTCATAGCAAAATCACATGTAGAATCCAAGAATCATCAAATAGGTAAGCAAAATAGATTTTGTAGAACATGAGTTACCTCTTGAAGACTTATCCTTCACTTACAACACTCCACAAGGCTCCCAACAAGGTTCCCTTTCCACTCCCACTTCAAGAACACACCAAAACAACATAAAGATTTCACCTTTATAAAAAGATACCTTAGAAAACACTAAAACCACAAGAGGAGCTTAGATCTTACCCTCCTAGATGGTCAAAAGTATGAAAGGTAGAATCTTGAAAGCAAGCTTGAAAGATCTTGGTAGCCCTAGGTGTGGCTTGGAGAGAAAGCTAACTAGCTTTTAGAGAGAAGATAGAGAGCTTATGATTTTTCTCTTGGAGAGTGTTTGAAGAAATGAAATGTGTCTTCCTAGGTTAGCTTGAAAGACTATTGCCAAGGAAATGTCTCATTTACCCTTACTAAGATGAAATATGTAAGGGAACAAGGGAACAACTCACAAAGCTTTAGGTACAACTTTTGACGTTGGGTTGACTAGTCAATTACTAGTCCCCGACTATTGAATTTTCAGGAATTTAAGGAATTAAATTAGCAATTGGATTAGGATTAATTACTTAAATAATCCCTTAATTGAATTTGGATTACGGGGTGTCACAGGCGAAACCACGGGTGGGGTCCACCCTTGGTCCCACCCGCGGGTACAATGTTGTGGTTGTTGGGGATTTGTTCCCCGTGATTCTTTTGACTCGGTAATTGATGTTTTGACTACCCGATGTTCTTTTGTTGGCTATTTTAGTGTCTTCTTGATGTTTCGTATGTCTAGAACGTAATGTTCGGAATCCATGTAGGATTTGGTGTCTTGAATCGTGCTAAGTGTTCAACCTTGTGATTCGTTGAACCATGGTGAGTCTTGTACGTTATTCGGAACTATGTTTTGTTTACCCGTTTCGTAAGCATGCTAGTTTGATTTTGAAATGCTATCGTGTGTGGTTTGTTCTTTCCTATTGTGGATGATAACTTGTGTTGATCATCGTTGATGTCGGATTTCAATCCTTCTGTAACACCCCTGATTTTCAAGACATTTAAAACTTAATAATAAAGGAAACATCTCATTAAATCCCAAAGCGTAACATAAGTGTACGGGGTGCTATGCCACACCTGGGCTGGAGAACCCAGGTGCACAGGCTGTCTAACTGCTATCCTCCGAAATATAAATGCATAACATGGCACACAGGCCGAAGGGGAAACTATACTACTTCTACGCTCCAGTTCTAGCGCGCTCCAGTGCTCTAATCCTTTGTGCCTGAAAGCCAAATATATCTGTTCAGCGAGAGATGCTGGTAAACCACTCCAATGCGTTGAAATACAATACATATAGCAATATATATATAGATATACGAAAACCATTTTGAGCATGAGAATATATCCTACGAACTCTAGCTTTAAAAACCGGGAATGACTCGACAGATCAGGTCAGACACAAGCAACAGTTATACGAGCATATGCAGTTCACAACAGATAAGGCAGATAAGGCAGAGCATAAACAATGATCATAACCCAACATGAACAATCCCCAATATAAATCCCATAGTCACATCCCCCAAGACACTCATAATCACAACTCGTCCATGTCACAACACATAATGCACGTTGTTGGCGCCACAGGACCACTCGCATGCCCATACATGCGGGTCAGCGCATATAGCTCTGACACGGCCCCACAGCACCATGCCCCGTATCGCAACACGGGGAGGTCGATCGCAATCGACCGATGAACCGCAGCTCATCATAATGTTTGATCGCAACCGAACAGTGGACCGCAGCCCAAGAGAGTGTGTCATCTGACTGTAGCCAGGAATTCCCATCTGACTACAGCCAGCCTCTGAACCGCAGCTCAGGAAAGATGTCACCTGATTGCAGCCAGGAATTCCCATCTGACTACAACCAGCTTCTGGACCGCAGCCCAGGATACCGTCATCCGACTGCAGCCAGGAATTCCCATCTGACTGTAGCCGGCTTCTGAACCGCAGCTCAGGATAACTAATCCGATCGCAACCGAATTGGGGCAACACGCACACATAACACATAGCAAGCACATGCAACCCACATTACACATTGGGAAGGGGGACAAAGCGTATAACAACCTTATGCGTGATCCATCACGTACTAAGAATAGTCCTAAGGGGTTCATACTTCTTCCACCTAGGTCAACGGGATACCAATTCAACTAGCATGCAATATAATAGACTCATAAACCTACGAACGATACCCGAAATATCAAACTAGACATAGGCACGACAAACGGGGTCCGTTGGGACACCACAGGGATCGGGGAAACATCAAACGGGGAAGCCGGAGTCCCGAGGGGGGAAAATTCCAGCGGGTAGCCGGTGGGTGGGGGTCCACCCGCCGGTTGCCCGCCGGCCATCACTGTTCCGGGCAGCGGGTGCCCGGCGGGCAGCTGCCCGCCCGCCGGCTGCCCGCTGCCGGAACTGCCCGGAGTTGCCACGGGTAGGTGGCGGGTCCCCTACCCCCATGTACCCCCCACTGACTCTTTTCATCACTTTTCGCCCCGGGAACCGTTGTGGAACCCGAAACCATGCTTAGACACTTTACAACGCAATTAACGACAACACGTAGACAATTAACGGATCAAATACGAGAAACGAACGACACCTAACCTATCATGCATAATCAACACCCAAACATGCGATTTCCCCACCCGATGATCCAAGAATAATATCATACGATACAACCTAGGGTTCTAATCACTTTTATATCAACAAGAATACAATTCGTCTTCTAATTGCAAGATTCGGTAGGAACAACACATAATCATCAAGGATACCAATTAATCATCAAAAACATCATAATCATCAAGAACAACACATAATCATCAAAACCCCAATTAATCATCAAGAACATCATAATTATCAAGAAACTCCCAATATCAAGATTATCAAGATTCCTCATGGAATCATTATATCGACATCAATAATAATCATCATCAATCGCCATTTACAACAATATGGGGGAAACCCTAAGGGGAAATCATAGCTATGAAAATAGGTTTTGTTGAGACATGGGTTACCTCTTAGCCTTAATTAATTCCTTGGCTATGAAGGATCTTTCTTTAAGCTTTCTTGCTTTCTTGATTTCTTCTAAGGGAATTCTTGGAGCTCTCCTGGGGCGATGGGGCGTTTAGGCATGTGGGGAGTTCTAGGTGTCTCCTAAGTTCCCTATTTATATATTTAAGACTCCTAATTAGGGCCTGAATGGTATGGGTTTACTAATTCTATTCCTTATAGGGCTCAGGGACTTGCTTTAGGGATAAGGGTCCATATTAATTAAAGCGGATCCTAATCACAATCTGAATAGTAAAAGGCCTACTTCCTTTATTCCTAATAGATAACTAGGTCTAGGATTCCTAATTAGGATCTGAATAGTAAAAGGTTTACTATCTTTATTCCTAATAGGCTTAAGCCTCTAATTTAGGCAAGGGTCCACGGTTCATGGTGGACCCTATTAATTAATTAAAGGGGAACCTAACATAATTAATCATATTTAATTATTATTAGCGGGATTAATTAAATAATTAATCCAGGATTTAAAGGCTGTAACACGGGGTGTTACACTCTTCCCCCCTTACAAGGGGCTTCGTCCCCGAAGCCCGGTGTCATAGTCCACCCTTTCACCCCTAGACATCTCGTAGTTCGGCCTCCTGGGTAGGAGTATGGCCCTACGTTTGTCTTAGTTTGGGGTAGGCTGTACTTTTGGTGGCGTCGTGATAGAGAAGTTATGGGTGTACCTCGGTTTCCTGCGCTGGAACTGGGCGCCCCACGAGTGCCCAAGGCGGCCTCGATTGCTGCCACCCTCTGATCGAGCGCGCGTGTGGTGCAGATCAAGGATGAGAACCCTTCTTCCATGATTTGGTTTTGCCGGTTGAGCTGTGCGAGAATGCGCTCATTGACCGAGCTCTCGTTTTGATTCCTCGGGTCCCTTCTGGATCGTGGTTGCACTGTCGGGTCGGGCCCGTCATCCTCCTCCTGTTCCTCATTTTCTCCCGTGCCTCCGTAATCTTGCATGGCCCGCTTGAGCTTTTTGTTGGAGATGTCCAACCGATCAACCAATTCCCTACGTTCCTCCTCGGGTTTTTGGCAAATTTCTTCGAGGGTGAGATAGTGTCCTCCCTCGGTGTAGTAGATGTCGTTGCGGCGAAGGTTTTGGGCATTGAAAACCATGCCATTGGCGGTCTTGACTTCGGTGTGGCTTAGGTCTACCCCCTTCTTCTCCACGATCCAACTTAGGATCATCCCGTAAGGTAGGCTAAGCCGGTTGCTTGTTTTGCAGAACTCTATGTGCTTTAGCATGAGTGCCGGCAGGTTGAACTTGATTTTATGTTTTAGGAGATACGCAAAGGTGCACTCCAAGCTCCCTACATCCTTGCTCTTGTTATTGGTGGGCAAGAGGCTATCGGTTATAATCATAACCAATATCTTTTGCTCCGCCGATAGCCACTTTCGGTTGGGTCGACTAGCCAAGGTGAACCCGTCCTCTTTCCCGAGTAAGTACCCGAGATAGTCCTTGTATCCCGTAGTTTGGGTATCAATCCACCCCTTTCGGTCATAGTTAGACACACCCGTGGTGGTCAATTTCAAGATCTTGGCCAACCGGCCTTCGGAAAGCACAATTTCCTTGCCACGGACCTTGGTGGTCACTTCTACTTTGTCGCCCCGTTTGGTGGCCACAAGGTGTTGGTAGAATTCTTTCACCAATTCGGGGTAGGTGTCCCCTTTGATGGCGAGGTAAGTATCTAAAAGGCCTTGGTATTTAAGCATATCAACCAATTCCGGAGAAAATTGGTCGGGTTCAAGTGCTTTACCTCCGATTACGGTGTAATCGGCGTTGCTCCATTCCGGGGTGCGGATTCCGAGGGGTTTCTTTGGCATCGCGATAGGTGGTACTTTTCCAGTGGGTTTTCCGGCGAGGTCTCCGGCGAAGTGGGCAGCGCGTTCTTCTTCGTGGGCGAGGAAGGCGGCGGCGAGCTGGGCTCCGGTGAGGGCTCGGCGAGGGGAGGTGGCGGCTTTGGAGTGGGGTTGGGCGGAGCGTGGCAGCGGGTGGCGTCCGGGCGAGTGGCGGGCGGTGCCGGTGTCGCGGGTCCTCTCCGGCGGTGATGGCGGCGTGCGGCGGGGTGCAGCCTGGGCGGTCGGTGGTGGCTCGGCTGCTGGCGGCGGTGGTTTCGTGGGGCCGGTGATGGGGCGACGGGGTGGTGAGATGGGTAGGAAGGGTGAGGGAGAGGGAGTGTGGGAGAAGGGGAAGAAGGAGAAGAAGAAGAGGAAGAAGGGTTTTTGATTTGGGGATTTTGTGGGTTTTAGGGATTTGGAGGGGTTTAACAAGGGAGTATCCCCTTAAAGTTTCAAGAAACTTTCATGGGTTAGTGGTTAAGGCTTTATCTTGTAAGTGAGAGGTCCATAGTTCCATTCCTAATGGTAACATTAGGTATTCCTTGATGAGGTGATTTTTGTCTTTTTCCTTGTTTTGTCTTTTAGTGAGGAAGGGTTGGGTGGATGGCATAACTTGTGTTTTACTTTCGTAGCGGAATTGAAACTTGAACGAAAATGAATCTTTATTCATAATACTTTCTAAGTAGCTAAGTTAAGTAGACATAATGCTTCCGAAGTAGTTAAACTAAGTAAGTGGTCGACATGACATAGGGAACGGCTACAAGGGGGTGATGGCTTATCCTAGACAGAATTCGCTTTCGGGATTTTCTTCGGCGGGGTCCGTATGGTCCTCGTCTTCAGGGATTGGGTTTTCCCCTCCTAGGCCTTCTTTGTTTCCGAGGTCGGCTTGCGTTTGGCTCATGACGAATATTTTTCCGGGAGCGCCGTAGCCCCCTTGGTGACCCGTGGTGGTGGGACGTGGCCTTTGGGGTTGAGTGCAATGGAAGGCCTTGTGTCCTTCCTCCCCGCAGTTGAAGCACCTCCAGGGGTTTCCTGCGCAGTCCTTGCCGCGGTGGCTTTTGTTGCATCTCGGGCAAGGAAAGTTCCTTGGGTTCGCTTCATTGTTTCCCAGGGGCGGCCTCGGGTTGGTCGGGTTGGTTGTCCTTGTGCCGACGTCGTTCCTTGTTCTTTTCATTGGCGGTGCCCCACTTCCGGGATTCCTCCTTCGCATTTGTTCTTGAACCCCGCGTTGAAGTAGTTGGATTCGGTGGAGATTCGCGGCACTGCCGTAAGCCTCGTTAAGGGTCCGGGGCCTGCTCACCACCAGTGCCTTCCGGGCTTCGAAGTTGAGGCCCGATACGAATCTTTCTACCTTGGTTGCCTCGGTGGGGACGAGTTCGGGCGCGAAGCGTGCCAGTTCGAGGAACCGTTTATGGTACTCTACGACGGTGGTCGTTCCTTGCTTTAGATGGAGGAACTCTTCATACATGGATGATCTTACGTGAGTTGGGTAGAACCGTTCGCGCAGCAGTGCCTTGAGGCTTTCCCAGTTGAACCCCGGCTCTTGTCGGTGGGTGGGTCCCTCGTGGATCCACCAGAGATCGGCCTCGTGTCCGAAGTAGAACGAGGCTATTTCCACGCGGCGTTCCTCCAGACATTCTACTACCCCTAGAATCTTATCGAGAGTCCGGATCCACTCCTCTAGGACAGCGGGGTCTTCTTCTCCGGAGAACGTAGGAGGCCGGTGGTTTGAGACTTGTCGGGCGATGTCTGAGCTTGCGTTCGTCGGAGGTGGTGGGGGCCTGACGTTGCGAAGGGCCGCATCACTTCGTGCCTGCGCGACTTGTGTTAGTTGCTGTAGAGTTTGGGTCAAGGGGTCGTCAGTGGTGGGTTCCGGAGTCCTTGATTGCCTTCTGTTCGGTGCCATGCTATCGTTTTTCTGGTCAGTGTTTACAAGAATATTAAGTTAGGGTTCGACGCACTTCTGGTGAAGTGATAAGTGGGGAAGGGTTTTAGAATGGGAAAGGGCAACGTGTAGGGAAGTTATGTGTAGGTTTCACAATCTCACCGCGCGTCCTAAGGTTCCTGCGTCCTATGTTCCTAAGTACCTAGAGTTCAAGCCTAGTGTCCTAAAGTCCGGTCTTAAGAGTCTTATCCCAGGGTCAAACTTAGGCTCTGATACCAACTGTAACACCCCTGATTTTCAAGACATTTAAAACTTAATAATAAAGGTAACATCTCATTAAATCCCAAAGCGTAACATAAGTGTACGGGGTGCTATGCCACACCTGGGCTGGAGAACCCAGGTGCACAGGCTGTCTAACTACTATCCTCCGAAATATAAATGCATAACATGGCACGCAGGCCAAAGGGGAAACTATACTACTTCTACGCTCCAGTTCTAGCGCGCTCCAGTGCTCTAATCCTCTGTGCCTGAAAGCCAAATATATCTGTTCAGCGAGAGATGCTGGTAACCCACTCCAATGCGTTGAAATACAATACATATAGCAATATATATATAGATATACGAAAACCATTTTGAGCATGAGAATATATCCTACGAACTCTAGCTTTAAAAACCGGGAATGACTCGACAGATCAGGTCAGACACAAGCAACAGTTATACGAGCATATGCAGTTCACAACAGATAAGGCAGATAAGGCAGAGCATAAGCAATGATCATAACCCAACATAAACAATCCCCAATATAAATCCCATAGTCACATCCCCCAAGACACTCATAATCACAACTCGTCCATGTCACAACACATAATGCACGTTGTTGGCGCCACAGGACCACTCGCATGCCCATACATGCGGGTCAGCGCATATAGCTCTGACACGGCCCCACAGCACCATGCCCCGTATCGCAACACGGGGAGGTCGATCGCAACCGACCGATGAACCGCAGCTCATCATAATGTTTGATCGCAACCGAACAGTGGACCGCAGCCCAAGAGAGTGTGTCATCTGACTGTAGCCAGGAATTCCCATCTGACTACAGCCAGCCTCTGAACCGCAGCTCAGGAAAGATGTCACCTGATTGCAGCCAGGAATTCCCATCTGACTACAACCAGCTTCTAGACCGCAGCCCAGGGTACCGTCATCCGACTGCAGCCAGGAATTCCCATCTGACTGTAGCCGGCTTCTGAACCGCAGCTCAGGATAACCAATCCGATCGCAACCGAATTGGGGCAACACGCACACATAACACATAGCAAGCACATGCAACCCACATTACACATTGGGAAGGGGGACAAAGCGTATAACAACCTTATGCGTGATCCATCACGTACTAAGAATAGTCCTAAGGGGTTCATACTTCTTCCACCTAGGTCAACGGGATACCAATTCAACTAGCATGCAATATAATAGACTCATAAACCTACGAACGGTACCCGAAATATCAAACAAGACATAGGCATGACAAACGGGGTCCGTTGGGACACCACAGGGATCGGGGAAACATCAAACAGGGAAGCCGGGGTCCCGAGGGGGGAAAATTCCAGCGGGTAGCCGGTGGGTGGGGGTCCACCCGCCGGCTGCCCGCCGGCCATCACTGTTCCGGGCAGCGGGTGCCCGGCGGGCAGCTGCCCGCCCGCCGGCTGCCCGCTGCCGGAACTGCCCGGAGTTGCCACGGGTAGGTGGCGGGTCCCCTACCCCCACCTACCCCCCACTGACTCTTTTCATCACTTTTCGCCCCGGGAACCGTTGTGGAACCCGAAACCATGCTTAGACACTTTACAATGCAATTAACGACAACACGTAGATAATTAACGGATCAAATACGAGAAACGAACGGCACCTAACCTATCATGCATAATCAACACCCAAACATGCGATTTCCCCACCCGATGATCCAAGAATAATATCATACGATACAACCTAGGGTTCTAATCACTTTTATATCAACAAGAATACAATTCGTCTTCTAATTGCAAGATTCGGTAGGAACAACACATAATCATCAAGGATACCAATTAATCATCAAAAACATCATAATCATCAAGAACAACACATAATCATCAAGACGTCTTCTATGATGATGTGTGTGTTGGCTGTACCTGGATTGCACAATTAATTGTATGGGACATTAATCACCAAGGTACAGATGTGGTCCTCGTGGTGGCCATGATGTGATTATGGAGTTGTATTTGGGCTTCAGGCTCATGTGATTTGGGCTTCAGGCTCATGTGATTGGTGGTTGTGTGATTGAAATGAACGGTACCCTCGTGTACTATGAAATCGGTGGTTGATGATTTGGTGGTTGTAGGTGGGGAACGACGGTTCCAGGAGGATAAGGTGGACTCAAAAGTACAGGGTTTCTCGGAGGTAATGGTTGGAACTAGTTATAAGGTTGGGGTAGCCATAAGGTTGGAACCGGGCATAAGGATGGAATTTGGAACTTGTGACATGAAGTGTCACTGTGGCATGTAGTGCCAATCTGTGGATATTTATCCTAATCTGTTGAGCAGGTCGAGTGGTATTCTACTTTGTGATCAGTAGAATACACCTCGAGTTGTACTTGTTGTTGTTGTTGTCTTTGCGTTGATGTTTTCTGCTTTGTGATCAGTAGATTACATCTTGAGCGGTGTTGAGTTGTTATGTTGTTGTTCTTGCCTTAATGTGGTCTTGGGATGTGATTCCCTTGTTCTTTTGAGAGTGAAATAGAGTGTTTGCAGTTGACTTCTCTCTTTACGGTATAAAATTGATATATACTGTATTCTGTTTCGAAAATGATTTTGTATTATACTATCTACTTATGCTATTAAACGCGTATTGATGGGTTACCAGCAATATTCGCTGACTGGGCGTCGTCCCCTTTCTTTATGTGCCTTACAGGTCCTAAGTAGATGGCGAGAGCGTTAGACATGGATAGTTTAGATCCCCTGAACAGTTTAGTTTGTGTTTTGGCCTATGTGCCACTTATGTTAGACATATTAGATTGATGGTTTTAGTTTTTACCCGTGCGTTCACGTTGGAGTGAACGTGGCATAACACTTCTTGGTTTTCTCCGTTTTATGATTAGACTTCAGTTGTATTTATGTTTTATGCTATCTTTTGGTTAGTTTGCCTTGCATATTTACGCTTTAATTTGGCATGAAAATCGGGGTGTTACAGTTGGTATCAGAGCCTAGGTTTGTGTGATACCCGGTAATTTTAAGCAATAATATAATTTTGAGAAAATATTATATAGTTCACCCTTAAAATATTTTAGTATGTTGCGAAAAGAATTTTTGAAAATTAGTTTTATAAAATTAAATTGTTATATTTATCTATTATGCCTAAAAGAAAGCCTTATATTCTTTTTCGTATATATATATAAATATATATATATAAATTTTGCTAAGATATAAACCAAGAGATGAATTGGTGTGTCGGTTTGAGACTTGTACCTTAATCTTAAGGTTTTAGGTTCGATTTTTGCAAGACCGGACGAAAGAAAAAGAAAGAAATGAAAGAAGAAAGTGAAGAAGAGAAAGAAAGATAGGATTTGGAGGTTGGGCGGTTTATGGAATTGCTAGGAATTATCATTTTGGTAAGATTTCATGTTCATCAAAATTACTTTTTTCCGTAAACATTATATGTTGTGTGAATATGAGTACGGTATCTATGATGTGAGTTATAATGTTCATGTGATCACAGGTGCATTGTAATGTTGTGAGAAGTAATTCTCGAAGTATCGAGAATGGGTTTCGACGTGTCGAACCCGTGTGTTGTGTAAATGCTTGGCTTGGAATTTTTGATATTTATATATAAAAAGAAATGATCAAATGTGATCAATTTGCAAAAAGTGTTATTTTGACAAATTACACCATTTATATATGTGGTGAAATCTTATTATTATTACACGTTCATATCATTAAAGTTTGGAAAAGAAATATTTTTACATGAAAGTATATATACATACATATTTTAATCTTGGAGGATGATGATATTTGGTGCTGGTGTGAGCCGGAAAACTCACAACCAACTGATTGGAAATTTGGTCATTATACCGGAGTGAGCCGGGAGAACTCACAAAAATATTTTTATTATACCGGAGTGAGCCGGTAGAACTCACATTGGAACTCTAAAATTATTTTCATGATTGGCTTATGATGCCTTTTGGTGGTTATGTTGAGAGCTTAAAGACTCTTCACTTGGTATCTACTCCTCCATGATAAATATGTTATATTTTGGAAAAAATGGCGTGGAAGGTTTTGGAAAATGATTATTTACTAAGTAATACTTGGAAAGTCTCTACTATGTTAATTGTACAAAAGTATATATATATATATATATATATATATATATATATATATATATATATATATATATATATATATATATATATATATATATATATATATGGTTTGCGAAAGTATAAGAATATATAAGTATTTTAATTTGAAAATTATATAAAATCCGAGCCTATTATTTTACGGGGTGAAATGGAACTTACTTAGCTTATGCTAATTTTTGTCTATTCTCTATCTTTTTGTGTCAAATAATTTTTACAGTTGAACATGAATAAGGATTCCAGTTGAGAACGAGTTTAGTCTATTAAGAATAGACAGCATGGGAGATTTGATATTCTTGAGAAAAATATTGTTGTATAGTAATTTGAAATTTTATGTATTAAGTGGCACTTGAGATATTATTCGATGTTGTAATTTTAGCCTTAGCACTTAGGTTGTTGGTTGCCTAAGTGTGGCGGTAACACCCTTTATTTTGGTTAGTTAATGCTTCCGCTAGAGTATTATTAAACTTTTAATTGAGAAAAAGTATTAAAATTAAAGAAAATTTTGTTATAAAATTTGGGGTGTTACAGTTTGAGCCTAGGATGTTAGAGTCTGGACTTTTAAGAAGTTGAGTGTGGGTTGAGACCCTAAGATGACTTTAAGTATCAAAGTGTTTAAGTACCTAAGTATATGATTCTTAGGACGCGCGATGAGGTTGTGAGCTAGCTTTTGTTATCTGTGTAGTTCTTTTATCTTGTTTTCTTGTTAGCGTTAGTAGTTGTGGTTGTTGTTCTCGGTTGGTGTGAACCTTCTCGGTAAGTTCCTCATTCTGCTTTCGTTGAAGTCTTGACGAAGACTGTGGCTAAGAGAAAGAAGACTCGAAGGTCTGCTGTTGCAAGTTACTCAAGACGTGGTGTTTGCATCTGAAGAAGTGGTCAACTCAAAGTAGAAGGCTGCTCTTCTCGCAATCTGGAGTCAGCTACAACAATCCCCGTTCGAACAAGTGGCGCCGTCTCTCGTACGACAACGTCATCAGTTCTACGTTAATCCTAGAGTTTGAAGATCAAGACATGAAGACCCTCACGCACGAGGGGGAGTCAAGAGCGGTCGCAGACTCTCTAAGAAGATGTCAACTCACGGCAAGTGATCGTCTTTCGGTCAACGTGATGGAAGCCTCACAAAGTTAAAGGGGCTACAAGTCAACCTTGGACCTTCCTAAAGCACGAAGAGTTGAGGTGTCATGGAAGTAGTTCTACCTACCCTTGCAGAAACCAAGTTTGGACAAGTTCGGAGCAATGAACTTGGAAGTAATAAAGATCAAGATAGCCGTACAGGAAAGGCTTGGACCTTTATAGTGCATGGAGAAGAGGAACCACATTGCTAGCAAGTCGTCTGACTCGGTGAAAAGTGGAGAGGGTGAGTAGTAGTTGGTATACGAGGGCAGCGTTCATCCTAGTCGGCACACCTGGAAAGTTATGGTTAACATGAAGACTTTCGGTAAGAAGGTTTGGCAACAAGAAGAAAAGAAGACGTAACCGAGTTGCAATCAATCGTTGGGGCCGTCAAAAGACTCAAATCGACAAGAGCGAAGCAAAGACGGATTTGACCACCGAGTGTTCCTAAGTTGCAAGTGAGACTTTGTGCCAATGATTCCTGGTAGGAGATCTACCTAAAACCAGGAAGGAATGCAAAGTAACTAATCTTGTATGGGAAGAGTGAACAGTAAAGGGAAGGACAGTCAGGGATGAACTTAAGGACCAGTTCCACTGTCGGACTATCATAAGAAAGACAGGTTCGCGCGGTAATAAAGTTTTCAGGGAAGGCTTACCGTTTATCAAGACAAGAAAAGACGAAGTTGGTTTGTAGCCGACTACCATGTGAAGATTGCAAGGTTATCAATGGTGAACAAGACTCGATTTGCTGAGCTTCTAGTGAGGACAGGAGCTAATCTTTGGGTAAGGAACTATGTAAGGCCTCCAGATTAAACTCATCATCTTTTTTACGCTTGTGCGTTGCTTGGAACAATGCTGCATGGGAGGGATCTTCTCCATGTTTTTCTTTCTATCCAAGAACAATAAAACAAATATATAATATATATATATATATATATATATATATATATATATATATATATATATATATATATATATATATATATATATATTGATTGTTGTTTAAGTATAAACTGTATTTAAATAGTAGTAAGTGACTTACCAATCTTCTCCTATGCTCGGTGATGGGGATTGAACCTGCAGTGTGTAGCGACGGTCCCAATCCCCCACAGTCAGAATTTCTATTTCTTTTATTCTTTTCGGCAGTCTTCTTGAACTCATCTTTATCCCAAATACTGCGATATTGAGCTAAAACCGTATCAAGCATCCATTTTGATGGTGCATTACCCTTTGCCAAGTTTCTATGAACCTCATACAATGTGTCAGACAGTCTCCTGGCAGCCTTGCTGTGAAATATTCTCTGAATAGCTTCCTCATCTTCCGGTTTCCACTTATATGATTTCTTTGATAAAATAAAATAAAATAAAAACTGTAATTAGTAAATGAATATCAATTGCATGCATGCATATATTCTGTTAATACATATTTACTAATAGCAGTTATAAACTAATTTACCCTGAATTCATTAAACCAAACATCCTTCATATGTCTAGGAGCTGCACTGTATGACTTTATTGCATCAGGGAATATTTTAGTAACACAGTCGATAATTTCTCTATGCGCCTTGCATGGCTCAAACCTGTAACAAATTATAAATTATATATGTTAGAGATAAAGGTCAACACATTAGAATTATCAATATAAAACTTACGAATTGTTCCCAACAGGGTGTATTGTGGGCCTGTTGCTTGGTGAAGTTGGAGGTGATGGACTATTATCTGGTGACGCTGATATAGTACGCTCTGAGTCACTATTTCGGCTGGACTGTGGGAAAGTAATTGATGGTGGGCTGGAGTTTGGGGCATTATTTGATGGACTTGGTAGTTGATTTCGTTCAGAATTAGATACTGCTGGTTGGGACATCAACGATTTACTCTTTTGACGTCGAGACATTTTCTGCATGAATGTAACCATTAATTCATTTCTCTTTTGATTTCAGTTGCTGCTGTAAGACTGTGATCAACTAAATTAAGAAAGGGAAAGCTAAGAATGCCACAAGTAATCAAGTAGCAGCAAGTTAAGTCAAATAAAACGGAGAGGTAAGTAATACAAGAAGCATTCATGTTTTTAAAATTAATATACTATATTGCTAGACTTTTATCCCTGCTCATCAAACTCAACTTGATCATTTCCCTGCATTTTTAATTGTTAACATCATTGCAAACAAAGAAAAATACAGTACAAGAAATTCAATCTAACAGTTCAAAAAATGGTAGATAATGCCCAAGAGAAAGCTAGAAGCCCACATGAGACAAACCAAAGGATCAAACCCACTCCAAACAGTATGAAATAGGTGAGAAGAGATTCATATAACATATTTTACAATGTGTATGGAAACAAATGTATAGAGATGTTTCTAAAATTGCATCAGACTCTATTGTCATCATTTGCAAGAAACTAAATTGTTAGTTTCCTCTGGATGTACATATATAAAGCATCTGAAGTCCTCAATAACCATAGGGATGAGCTAGAAAACAATCAAAGGACCATAGGGATGAGCTAGAAAACAATCAAAGGCAGGTGAAGGTACATGGAACACTTGCTATGTAGCTATTAAACTAAGAAATATACACAGTTCTTACTTGTGCAATGCATAGTTTCATCTTTTATTTATTTTAATTGTTTTGCTAATGAAGTTAATCTGCATGGTAAAATATTGTTAGCCAAAGACTATTCTATGTTCTAAAATGAGCAAAGTATTCAAATCATAATAGTAATGTGGTTGCATATTTGATATTTGATATATTCCTTAATTTATATTGTCAAGTTGAATAATCAGTTTATGTTTTATTATTCAAAACATTAGATTTATATGAGCTTTGCATGTGAGGGAGACTAATCTGAATATTAAGCCCTAGGGACTTAGCAAAATAATCTCAGATTGCTCTTGCATTCATTCCAGTGCAAAAGACATGTTGCAGAGTACATGTTTCAGGTTTTTGACAGCATGTGAGGGAGACTCAATTACTGAGCTCAGGATTATTGGAGACAAGCCAGTCAAGGTTAGTGAGTTCAATGGATTTGCAGTTCCAAACCAGACCTTATCTAACCATTTCTCCATAGATTCTTTTGTTGTTACTCTCACTAGACTATATAGCCATAAGGCATCTAGATTCCTTAAGTAAAAGGTATATATATATATATATATATATATATATATATATATATATATATATATATATATATATATATATATATACATATATATATATATACATATATATATATATATACATATATATATATATATATATATATATATATATATATACACACACACACACACACAAACCCTTAGAAGTAAAAGAGGTTCTTAAAGTTCACTAAAGAAGTTCTAAACATTAAATTGGATTAATGGCATTCAGAAAACAACATAAAACAACATAAGAATAGCATAAAAAACAAATCCATTTTAGATGAGTGACATGTCCTCTCCCAGTATCTACTCTACTGAGACAATAGGGAAAGAGACAAGTAGATACTCAATCAGTACTATATAGTCATAACTCATAAGGCATCTAAATGTTTCAAAAATTCATTGAATTGGTTAAGTCCCCAACCTGAGGACCAAAATAAACTATTTTCAAATCAACCTTACCTCTTTTGATATGATCTCACTCAACTCCAGAAGAAATTGTGCCGTGAAGTGGAACTTAATCTTGAGTGATTATTCAACCTATTGAACTAGTCTTTTGGAATGAAAAATGTTCTTTAGATTTTTTTTTTTTTTTGGAAGCAAAAAATGTTCTTTAGATACTACTTCCAAATTTTAAAACTTTAGATTTCATTATCACAAAAGATAAAGTTCAATTATTTCACAAATAATTAAAGATAGATACTGCTTCAATTTTAAACAGCTAAATCTAAGAAACTGGCAGTCTTTAAAATCCGAGTAGACAACATTTGCTCGAAATTATTATTCAAATTTGTGAATCACTCAATGGCAAAAGGGGAGAATTTCTTAATTCTGGTTGGCAAACTGGATTCCCTTCTCAATAGAAGATTTCAGCTTAGGCTTCAGTTTCTCTAGCCCTTCCTTCTTGAAGTTCACTAAAGAAGTTCTAAACATAAAAAAACAAATCCATTTCAGATTAGGGACTGACCTGCATTTAGTCGACCTCCTCTTCCTGCCAGCAAAACAGATTAGGGACCTCCTCTTTCTCTGGATTTAATCGACCTCCTCTTCCTCTGGATGCAAACAAGAAACACAATATTTCAGAATCCTAAACAAAAAACAAAAAAAAAAAAAAAAAAAAAAAAAAAAAAAAAAAAAAAACCTAAATTTGATACTCAAATATTGAAGGATTAGGGAGTGCCTGGGCGAAATTTCAGAATGAGAGATTAGGGATTTGAAAGATTAGGGCAAAGGAGGATTAGGGCGGTTGCTGACGTTGCTGGTTGATGGTTACTGCCATTGCTGGTTGCTGGTTGCTGCCGGTGTTGCCGGAGACGTGAAAGATTAGGGCGAGGGAGTGAGAAGGCGAGGGAGTGAGAAGTGATAAGTGAGAAGTCAGAAGTGAAAAGTGAGGTCAAAAATAGTGGAGGGAGATATTGTAGTCAATGTGGTTAGTGAATTATTTCAGAATGGCGCCATTATTTTGGGGTTATATTTGGCATAATTTTTTTAACATTAATTAAAATCATTCTTATTTCAAAATCAAAAAAAATTAAAATCATTCTTAAACACTAATTAAAATAAACATTAAAATCATTTAAATTTCAAATCTAAATTAAAACTCACCCTCATCATTCTCGGATTCCTCATTATCATCTTCATCATCAATATCTCCACTATCATCTTCTACAAAATCATCATTGTCCTCTTCTTCAATTTCTTCAGAATCTTCTTCTTCTGAATCTTCAGTTTGGACACCTTGGTCAGACCATTGATTTCCGATGTGAGGTAATTCCACTTCATTCATCTGTAATGGTTCGTGCACTAACTCTTGCACGTCATCTTGAATACTTTGATCACCCCCATATGTAGGCAACAGTATGTTATCTTGTTGATATGTATAACTAGAGCTATAGGCACTGTCGATTGTTCCTCTAGGACGTACATTCAACACTACCCACCAATTCATTTTCTCCCGGATACCTCGTGGGTATGGAATATAACACACCTGACATGCGCTTTGTGCAATGATAAAAGGATCATACTTCCTATATCGTTTATTGCAGTGCACCTCAGCGATACCATATTCTGAATTGAATATTGACCCAATATTGGGTGTTGGGTCAAACCACTCACACTTGAAGAGAACAATTTTTTTTTTTATTGGAACATTGGGGTACTCAACCTCAACAATTTCTTGCAATGTCCCAAAAAATTTTGATTCAAATTGTGCTAAACTTGTTCCCTTGATTGACACTCCGTAGTTAGAAGTCGACTTTCTACGGCAATATTCTTCAGTCTGAAACTTGAAACCATTAACGACATACCCAGTATATGTGTTAACTTCCATTATCGGCCCAGATGCCAAATCAATGAGTGATTGGTTACACACATTGTTTGTTTAGCAATATACCTAATAATAAATATAAAGAAAACGTCATATAACAAATTAGGTATTAGTCCCTCGACTATAATACATGTATCAGTTTTAGATAATAAAGAATCAAGAATGACAAAATGCATTAACTTCTTACATATTCTTTAAACCAATGTGCAAAATTTCTTTCAACTTCCTCGTCTACGTCTTCATCAGTACAACCAGGATTGAGACGTCGTAAACCATTTTCATACATCCTACAATAGTGATATTAGATATATACACATTTGAAACCAAAATGGGAAAAAGTTGAGCAAACATACCTTAAAATCGGTTGAACCTCCTCACAATTCAGTAACACATATTGATGAGCGACGAAACGTTCTTCTGCACTCAAATATCTTGTCTTTTTCTTGCCCATCGATCGACCTGGTCGATTAAATATCGACAAAGTAACTGCCAAGTTATGATCAATGCCTCCATCATTTAGGTTCCGACGTATCCTTGTTCTTCTACTCTGCACATCATCATCAAAATAAAATGATGCAAAGTGTGTTGCCTCTTCAAGCATATATGCATCAGCAATTGAACCTTCAACGTATCTCTTATTTTTCATTTTGGACTTTAAGTGATTGAGGAAGCGTTCAAATGGATACATCCAACGATATTGTACTGGGCCACCTAAACGTGCTTCATAGGGAAGATGGACAGGCAAGTGTTCCATGCAGTCAAACAGTGCTGGAGGGAAAAACCGTTCTAACTTACACAATGTTAAAACAATCGAGTTTTCCATTTCCTGTATTTTGTCTACACGTAGGGATGTAGAACAGAGATTTCTGAAAAACGCACTTAACTCAGTCAAAGGCTTCCAGTGACAGCTTGGTAAAAACATGAAGGCTACAGACACAAGAAACTGCATAAAAATATGACAATCATGACTTTTCATCCCTATTAATTTAGAAGATGTGGAATCAACACATGTAGCCAAATTAGAAGAAAACCCATCAGGTAACTTCAAAGTTCGTAACCACTCATAGACAGCTAATTGATTAGTACGATTCAAACTGTAGCTTGCCTTGGGCATAAGATAACGTCCATCATTTTCCACCAACTCAAGTTCTGGCCTATTACACACGTCCTTCATATCGAGACGCGCACTAGGCGTGTCTTTATTTTTAGCTGTGCCTTTGACATCCATAACCGTGTGGAAGATGTTATCAAACACATTTTTTTCTATATGCATCACATCAAGATTATGACGTAGCAAATTATCCTTCCAATAAGGCAAATCCCAAAATATGCTCTTTTTTTTTCCAATTGTGTGCATGTCCAAACCCCTCAATGCGACCAATTGGACCATCAATAATCTTTGGGATATTTTCTAAACTATGAAACAACTCATCTCCTGTCCAAATTGGTTGAGGTCTTGATTTCTCAGCTCGTTGTTTGACGAAGGTATCTCGATTCTTCCTCCAGGAGTGATTCATTGGAAGGAATTGACGGTGACAATCAAACCAACAAGTTTTATGACCATTCTTCAAATAAAATGATTTAGAATAATGAAGACAATAAGGACATGCTAGTTTCCCGGCTGTCTGCCATCCAGATAACATACCATATGCAGGAAAGTCATTGATGGTCCACATTAGCGTAGCGCGCATCATAAAATTTTGTTTAAGTGATGCATCATAAGTTAAGACACCTATTTCCCATAACAATTGAAGTTCATCAATTAAAGGCTGCAGATAGACATCAATATTGACCTTTGGGTTCTTCGGTCCAGGAATAATACAGGTTAAGAATGTGTATGGTGTAGTCATACACATTGAAGGTGGGAGATTATATGGAACAACCATAACAGGCCAACAAGAGTACGGCTTTGCATTGAAACCAAAAGGAGAAAATCCATTAGAACATAAGCCTAGTCTTACTTTTCGAGGATCTGCTGAGAAATCAGGGAACCTTCTATCAAAGTGCTTCCATGCTTCACCATCAGAGGGATGACACATAATACCGGGTTCGCGGCGATTTTCATAATGCCATCGCATGTGTGAAGCAGAGCTATGTGATGCATACAAACGTTGCAATCGAGGAATGAGGGGAAGGTAATGCATTCTTTTGCGAGGCACCTCTTTTGCACGAGTAGATCCAGATGAGCAAGGTTTAAATCTTGGCTCACCACAAAACTTACAATGCTTGTCATTTATTTCAGACTTTAGTACAACATACAATTGTTTACACAACAATCAATCTTCTCATGTCCAAGACCAAGCTTTGTAAGTAATTTTTTTGCATCATAATACCTGGTAGGTACTTGATTATCAGGACCCATCAAATGGTTAATGTACTCAAATATATGATCCATTGCTAGCTGTGGTATATTAAAAGTTGTCTTGATATTCATCATCCTCAATGTATATGCTAGCTCTGTTTCTTCATTAACATTCATTGATAAAGGTTGTCTCGCAGCATTTAACAAATCATAGAAGTTTTTTGCAGTACTATGTGGCTCTTCATCTTGGTCATTCTCGGCATTTAGTGGAAAAAATGATGGACCAGATACATCAAAAACCATTTGTTCATACCGATTATTTTCACTAGGGCCCTCATTCATATGCGATTGTATTGAGGGGGGAAACTCATTGTGACACGTCCAAACCCAATAATTCGGTTCAAAACCCTTCTTATACAAATGAACACGAACATCATCTGCAGACAAGTGTACTCTATTCTTACACTTACTACATGGGCACCTAATCTTCATTGAAGCCTCATATACAGGAAGCGTGCTTGCATAATTTACAAATTCCTCAACACCCATTAAGAACTCATCAGTGTACCCCCTTTTTCCGGGTAACAATCGGTTATACATCCATTTTCGATGTTCAGGTATATTAGCCATGTAAAACTACTGCAAAAACATATATACAATACAAACACATATATAAATATATTAAAAATAATACGAATATTTTTAATAATTATATACAAGCACACTAATAAATATACACACATATAAAATGCTATTAAAAAAACATAAATATACAAATAATTATAAGCATACATACATACATACAAACACATATACATATATGCACACTATACATTATTCAATCATAAAATAAATAATCTAAATAAGTATTCCCAAAAATTAAACCTAGATCTAAAAAAATGACTTATTAAATGGTAGATCTAAGAATATACACACATACCTTAGTTTAGCTTGATATGATGTAGTAGAACTTGATTTTAGCACTATTATAGAAGATTTTATGAAAGAATACCTTCAACAAGGAAAAAATGAGCAGAAAGATGTAAAAAATCAGAGAAAATGGTCTGAAAATATGCAGATATATAAAGCTATTTCCAACCACCTACAAAGGTGGCCGGAAAAGAAAAGCAAATTAAATGCAAGCTGCCGACATTTTCCGACCGCTAATGCTGGTGGTCGGAAACTTCCGACCACCATACCTAGGTGGTCGGATCTTCCGACCACTTTCCGACCATCTTTTGCGGTCGTCGGAAAAATAAGAAAAAATCGGATTTTGCGACCATATTTCGCGGTGGTCGGAAAAGTGGTCGGAAATCTGATGATTTCCAGCAGTGACATAGTCTACTTTAAAAACTAGAAACAAGTTATCTTTTTTCCAAAAATAATTACAGCTAATGTTCATTTTCTAGGACAAAATGAAAAAAAAAAAACTAATAAAAATTTATAAATAAAAACTTAGAAGAACATTAAAAACACTATAATACAGTTTTTTGTTGAAAAAAATTGTTAAATTAATACAAAAGGAACAATTTTCAAAAACTGTGTAAAGTCTTAAAATTTTAATTATCTGAGAAAAAGGAAAAAAACAAAAACAAAAACAACAGTAAAGTACCTTTTTCTCATATTATATTTTCATGGCGAGAAGTCTACAAACTCGAAGCCTCAATGGAGATCTCCCCGGAGGCCGGATCTGTAGAGAGACAGATACTGAGATCCTGAGATTCTTGATAAAATTTTCCAAACACGATCAAAATATATATTTCTAGAAATAATGAAAAAAATAATAATAAACTACCTGTAATAGTGTTAACGGCTTTGGACTTTGCCTTAGAGGACAGTAGCCGACCGCCGGTCACTGGAGAAGTGGAGAAGTGTAAGCTCATCTCCCTAGATCTACGTTGTGCTTAGCCCCAAAGGCTAGATTTGAGAGATCCGGAGCAGTACGAGTCACAGTCCAAAGGACAGGCAAAAAGGGTGTGAAAGGTGAGAGGCGGAGTCTTAGGCTCTGAGCGGCGGAGATCGGAAAAGGCGAGAGACGGAGAGAGTGAGGGATGAGATACTGAGATGAGTGAAATCTGACTATCTGAGGGGCAGAGGGAAGTGAAGTCTCGAGAGAGAAAGAAAAGATAGAGGGGAAGTAGAGAGAGAGAGAGAAGACTGAGGAAGTGAGGAGGCGGAGCGATGAACATGGTCTGTATTCTGAAACCCTAAGTCTATTATTATTTATATATACTACTCTATATTTCGGGTTTCGGGTCAAATCCGAACTCAAAATGAAAAATCCGAGATCCGAACCGAATAAATAAATATCAGTGAAGGCTTGCTCGGGTCAGACCCGAACCGGGTCGAATCCGACCCGGGATGCCCTTTTTCGGGTCGAACCCGCGGAAATTCGGGTTTTACCCGAAATGTGCCCACCCCTACACTTAGGCATATTTCCAAATACTTTGTATACATAAGTAAGTAGATTTTGCCCATAACATTTAGGGTGTGTTTGGTTGGCACATAGGAATCGGAATCGGAATGGGTATCAAATACTTGGTAATGGTAATGGGTTTTGGTGAAAGTATTTAACATGTTTGATAGTAGGGTGGAATGGGAATAGTTACTAATAGTAGTGCTTGAAAATGAATAAGGGAATGAAACCCTTATTCTATTTGGGTATGAGTTTTTTAATTGATGGGGTATTCGAAACCCACAGTAGTGTTCTAAAAACCTATCAACCAAACAACAACAATCATTTTCATACCCATTCCTATGGGCAAAACCCACCAACCAAACACACCCTTATATGTGCAAACTATATATATGTATATTTTTATAAAATAAGTGTACCCAATTCTCCAAAATATTAGAACTCAAATCATGGCATTGCCAGACCCAAAGATATAATAATTTTCCAACACGTTAATGAACATTCACAAATACCAACACATTTTAAAATAGGTTTTAGGCGTAAAGAACACCACATCTTCTGCTTGAGCGACGTTTCCTTCCATCTCCGCCTCAACAAACAGTACGTTCCGGAGGAGCACTCTTTCCATGACAACGACGGCAATGGCAGCGACGGCAGCTCACGATCTTCCTTCTTGTATACGTAGCTGTTGAAGCTGGAGCACACTGCACACATACACACTGACGCCATCGCAGAAGTCAGAACTCACCTTTACTTTCTTTTTATAAGTTTTCACAGTCAAATCTCACCTTTACATTTTGTATAACTTAAAAAAAAAAAATTTAAAAGTAAAAATAAATCGGATGCTTAGCGATTTTTTTTTAACATTGGTTCCTGACATCAACGTCTTGTACTCCTCAAGAGCTGCTTTGGCCGTAGAGAGACTTTGCAAGTGGTCATGGAATGCATTGAAGGCATTCTCCCCTTGGTTGGCCAATGTTAGCCGAGCTGAGAGAATCATTTCATATATCTTTTCTAATGATTCCTCTCTGAGCTCCACTGGTCCTTGAAATTAGAATTTAGTAAAAATAAAACACACCCGGCTCAATTTTATAATTTTTACAAAGTTTTCAGTGTGCAATATTTATAAAATTGTCCTTGCCCCTTTCCCGTTTATTTTTCAAGAAGTTGCAACCGTTGATCTAAGAAAATGGATTTATCATATCATCCCTCAACCATTGAATACTTAGGCCCTGTTTGGTAAAATGGTTGTTAGCTGATAGCTGTTTGCTATTAGCTGATTGTGTTAATTAGATGGTATAAATAGTTGATAACATTAGCTGATTGTAGAAAAGTGTTTGGTAAATTAGCTATTAGCGGATAGCTGTTTGGTATAATTTCTTTTCTCAAAAACCTAATTGAAAAAGTTGCTAGCAGTAGCTTTTTAAATTTTAGTCTTTTGGAGTTGCAAAAAGCTAATTAACCAAACATCTATATTGATATTTTAACTAAATCAAACAATTAATAGTGGTTAAATAAGCCAAAATTGGCCTATAAGCCAATTTTTTACCAAACAGGGCCTTAATCCATATCTATTGCTTAAACCAATCAAATATTGTAATGTAATTACTGAAGTCTATTTGTTTAGTGCACGAAACAATAGAATACTATTCTATTCCTTATTTATTCCATTCATTAATAAGATTCTCATTCCTCAAAATCAATTCTGCGAACCAAACATGCTATATAAACTTTATGTAATTCAAATAAGACATGAACTATAATCTCTTTTGTTTATGTTATTGGTTATGCTTGAAGTACAAATTCATATATATTTGTATATTATATGCTTAACAACTGAACAATAAAATGAAGGCCGATAGGTTATGTATAGTTATTTGTAATGCACAATGATATATCAATTTTCCCAAAAAAGGGTAGCTAAGTGGGTAGAACATGATTCTCGTATGTAAAGTTTACGAATTTGATTTTTGGCCCGAGCATGTCAGACAAGGTTTTCCTAATGTAGTGTATCTCTCTTGTGTGGTTTGTACACTATTACATATGAGCAAAATTTATCTAGTACATACTATCGGATAGTGAATGCAGATTTTCTTCGTTTTTCAAAAATATGATATATCAATTAAAAACGTGCCAATTTTGATGTGGATCCTTTGGCATGAACTTGAGTATAAATTTGCCAAGCAGTCCTCCGATTGCCCGATTGTTTCCCCACCAAAACAACAAGCACAAGAACTACAATTTGAGGGTGTGGAGGTGGAATTGATTTATGTAGGGGCTGGTTAGGGGATTATTTTTTGTTTTTTTATGAGCATATTTTTGTCATACCTTGATCTTAGGTGATAAAGAATGGATGACACCACAAGATTAATAATTATCTTGATAGGCCTAGAATAACTCTTCTCAACACACATGTGAGACAGAGACGGAGCTGGCCTGGGGCAGCTGCCCCCACTGCCAAAAGTTATACAACCCAAAACGACGTCGAAGCGATGAGTATTTTGACGCATACATTGCGAGCTTCTCTTCACCGTCACCACGGTGATGATAGTAGTCGTGGTGGTGAAGGAGCGGGATCCACTCTAGCGAAACTTGGCGCACGTCGCTGTGGATTGTGACGACATGAACGTTTTTAGTTTATGGGGAGGAGAGAATCATATCATCCCCGTAGGGGATCTGACCGCTCGATCTCATAACTAGCCTTGGCTTATGGCCATTACCAAAGCGGTGGTGGCATCGACGGAAGGGGAGCATAGATCGGAGGCGGAATTGATGGTTGACCGGACGGAATCTGACCAGATTTAATTAGCGGCATGGCCTCGGCGACTTAGCAGACCTCATGATGTAGACTTCCTGAGTGAACTCGTTCAACATATCTGCATTCAAGTTTTCTGGCTTTAATACTTTTATATCCACCTCTTGGCTACAATATGTGCCTTTATACCTAAAACGATTTATGATATGACCGACAAGGAGTGCAACCACAACTAAAACTCAGGATAAGGATCGTATGCAACTTACAGATCTCCAAATGTTCTAGATGCAATTTTGTTTTCAAAATTCAAAAGCTGTGAATCAATTTCCTAATCATAAGTTCCATCAGTAGGTATTTTTACACATCTAGAATTTGGTTCAGACACTGTTTGGTTATGCTCGTTGTTAAGAGTAAGTATGAGTTCTAGCTGGTTGCTCCTACAACATATTTTCAGCAGAGTTATTAGCTGCTCAATGATGAAATCAAGAAGAACTGAATCAGTATGTGAAAATATTATGGTTGATTCAAATCTTTCAAATATAAGCACGAAGAAGAACTCAGTGATACTAAATCTATGTCTTATTATTGTAGAATTGAAGAATGGTATCATCATCCACGGGAAAAGAGGAAAAACAGGCAGCCATTGTAGGAGATAGGCTGAATTGACGTAATTACCTTCCTCTTAGATGGCCATTTAACAGAATTACAAACGGAGGACCGAAAATGTCCTCGTCACAATAAGTCTGTCCATAAAATGGCAAAAATTTTTATGGAAGACTAAAATTTTCCGTGCCACTATAAGTCAAGGACAAAAAATGTCTTTTACTCTATAATATTTTTTTTCATTATTTCATATTTTGACCAAAGACTGCTCCTCTGTCACTCTCTTTCGTCGCTCTCAACCAGTCCACCGCCAGCCTCTCTGCCTCTCGGATCTCGCAATCGGAGTACCGGCTAATGCCATTCTCGTCTCCTCTCAGGACTCAGGAATCCTTTATGGTACTGTTGCTATGTCCCTGTATGTGCCTCTGTCCTCACACTGTCGCTGGTTGCACCTCGCTAGTCGCCACCAAACACAGAACACCGCCACACCAGTGACCAGTGGCTGCCTTACCGGTCAGCAGGATAACAGGAGTCGTCGTCAGTCTCAGTGTCTCACAATCACTGGTTGGTGGGTAATTATTTTTTCCCCTAATTTCTCTAATTTTATTTTTGCACTAATTTTATTTATATGAATGTGAGCACTGAGCACTGAGTATGTCTAATAGACTAATATTGTTTGAATGTGAAATTAGTCCATTAGTTTTTGACAAAATATTGTTTTTTAATCTTGCCTGATAGAATTTGTTAATTGATTAAAATAAACAAAGGTGTAAACCTTAATCTGGCAATTACTGATTAGAATTGGTTGTTAGAGTGCCGTGGTGTATCGAAAGAAATGAATTGTTGTGGTTGTTAAAATGAAACGAATTATAAAGAGAAAGAAAAGTATGTACCAGTCAGTGAGGGTTGTTTAGCCAGCCGGTTGACTTTGATTTGAATGTTCCTCCAACTAGTTATACAAAAATTTTCAGGAAATATCTATGAAGAAATCACAATCAAAGTGTTGGTGGTATGTGCCTTTATGTGTAACACCCCTAAAATTTAAAACTTTGAATGCTTATAAAGTAAAGGTAATACTATCGTTAAATCCCAAAAAAGAGCATAACTAAACACAATTGTTGGGGGTGCTATGCCACGTTTGAGCTGGAGAACTCAGACGCACACGCTAAACTACCCAAACATCATAAATTCTCAAATCATCATGGCACGCAGGCCGATAAGAAACTAAATAGCTAAGCCTCGGCTCCTCTAGCACGCTCCGGAGCTACTCATCTGTGCCTGAAAGCCAAATATATCAGTTCTGCGAATAATGCGGGTAACCCACTCCAACGCGTTAAAATACAATATAGGTATATATATATATATATATATATATATATATACATATATATATATATATATATATATATATATATATATATATATATATATATATACATATATATATATATATACATATATATGTATATATACATACATATGTATATATACATACATATGTATATATACATATATATGTATATATGTATATATATATATGTATATATATATATATATATATATATATATATATATATATATATATATATATATGTATATATATATATATATGTATATATATACATATATATATATAGATATATATATATATATGTATATATATACATATATATATATACATATATACATATATGTATATATATATATATATATATATATATATATATATATATATATATATATTGACGGTAAATATGTTACAGGAAATATATTGTAAAGTAACGAATAAGAAAGTGACAATAGTTGTATTGCCGTAGTTTCAGTATGGAAAGTACAGTGTGTCCCCTGCTCAGCTGAGGGAAGTTCTATTTATGCTAGGTCCTAACGGTAACAACATGAAGAGACATCCTTGGGGAGCTGAGCTAACGGCAAGAATATCAAGAGTCATGAATGAGGCGTTGAGGCTTTAACTCTCTCTCATCAATGGTGGCATAAAAGGTGGCTTCAATGACAAAAAAGGTGACACCTGTTGGAATTCTAACCGTTGGAGTTCTGCCCGTTGGGTTCCCATGTGATGCTGAGTCAGATGCTCATTTGTGATCCGGGTCGGGTGCCAGCCCTATTATCCTGTCACCAGTCCCCCCTACTCCAGAGTCAACGGATGTGTTTGAGTTGACTTGGGAGTAAGGCTGAATCTATCTTGATCCTATGTAGAATCCTGCTTGATTTAGGATATGTGATTTTATTTGATCCTGTGTATGTGATTTTATATATATTTTTTTAAATCACATATGATTTTATTTTATTTCTTATGCTAGCCGAGATAGGCTTTGGCCTAGGTTGGCAGTGGTGCGTGCCTCCGGCCGAGGCGTCGCCTCGACTGATCGTGGCCGAGGCGTGCGCCTCGGCTGACCGTGGCCGAGGCGTGCGCCTCGGCTGACCGTGGCCGAGGCGTCGCCTCGACCGACCGCGGCCGAGGCGTCGCCTCGACCGACCGCGGCCGAGGCGTCGTCTCGACCGACCGCGGCCGAGGCGTGCGCCTCGACCGACCGTGGCCGAGGCCGGCGCCTCGACCGACCGTGGCCGAGGCCGGCGCCTCAACGGATCGTGGCCGAGGCAGCGCCTCGACCGATCGTGGCCGAGGCGTCGCCTCGACCGATCGTGGCCGAGGCGTGCGCTTCGGCTGATCGCGACCGAGGCGTAGCCTCGACCGATCGTGGCTGGGGCAGGCTCTGGCCTATTTTTATTATATTTTTTATTTTTTATTTTTTTTATTTTTATTTTTTTTGCCGAGACGGACTTCGGCGCTGGCCGAGGCGGGCGCCTCGGTCAAACTGTAGCCGAGGCGTGCCTCGGTCAGACTGTGGCTGAGGCGGGCGCCTCGGCCATCCGAGTCGAGTCATGTCTCGACCAACCTGTGGCCGGGGCGTGCGACTCGTTCCTTTTTTTTTTTTTTTTTTTTTTTTTATTTTTGAAACAACATGGGCGGTCCACAAGCACGAGATATTATTCCAAAAGATTTCAGAATGCAAAGCGGGCGGACCGCGATTACCAAACACTAGTCCCAAACGACTACTAGAATATTAAGGAAAATACTTAATCAAATGTTCCTAGCTCCATACCCGATCGATTATCCTTACAGATGGTGTGGACTTATGGATCATTTCTGCCAATCTTTTTGCATGCTTTAACGTAACAACTGCGGGCCGCTCGCTGGTCTCCTCTAACGACCCCTATCCCGCTCGGAGTGGGGAACTTCATACACAAGTGTTCCACCGACACTATGGCCTTGAGGTTCTCCAGTGCCGGTCTCCCTAATATGATGTTGTGCGCACAAGTGAGTCTTACCACGATGAATTCCAAGTCAAGTTTGCGAATGTTAGGGCTCGTGTCAATCTCCACTGGTAAGACCACTGACCCCTCCGTCTCCACTGAATCACCCGTAAATCCAGAGAGTGGGGTACGTACTTCTTTGAGCTGGTTCCTAAGTATCCCTAACTTGGTGAAGGCATCGTAATACATCACATTGACTGAGCTTCCCGTGTCGACTAAGATGCGGCGGACAATGACATCGTTGACGTCCATCTCAATTACCAGGGCGTCACGATGGGGTAACGGGCCCTCTGGGAGGTCATCACCAGAGAAGGTGATGGCCTCCTGTCTCTGTTTCTTTTCTCTGGGAAGACTCGCCACTTCTCCCACGTATAGCCGTCGGCTGCACTTCTTTCTTTCCGCGGGCGTGCCGCCCCCTGCAGGTCCCCCATAGATAAATTGTATGGTGTGCTTCTTTTGTCGTCTAGGTGCCACCTCGGTTTCTTTCTCGCTATCACTCTGCTCAGATATTTGGTCGTGTTCTCTTTTTTTCAAGGTGTTCGAGGTGGACGGCTCTGTGCCATCCTCATTCCTCCAGACATTTTTTGGTGGATTGTGTTGCGGCTGTTGCTGCTGCTTGGATCGCTTGACGAAATGTCGGAAGTAGCCCTACTGGATGAGTTCTTCTATTTGTCTCTTCAAAACGTGACACTCATCCGTATCGTGGCTGGTTTGCCTATGGAACCTGCAGTACTTTGTTTGGTCCGCCTTTGGGGAGACCTTCATGCACTCCTCGGGGAATTCTACCATTCCCATCTCCTCAACTTGCTTTAGAATGACACTAACGGGATGGGTAAGAGGAGTTAGATTACGCAAGGGAACCAGGCAAGGTCTGTAACACCCCGTGTTACGACCCCTAAAACCATTTAACTAATTAATCAATAGCCCAAGAGAAAGAATAAATTATAATGATTAATTAGGGAAAAAGGCCCACCATAGTCCATGGGCCCTCATATATAAACCCAACCCCTAAGCCCAATCCTTAGTTCCAAAAGGAATAGAATTAGCGAACCTATAATATTAGTTCCTAATTAGGACTCCTAAATATATAAATAGGGGACTTAAGAGGCACCTAGAACTCCCCACAAGATTAACGCCCCACCACCCCAAAAGAGCTCCAAGAATCCCCTTAGGAGAAATCAAGAAAGCAAGGAAGCTTAAAGAAAGATCCTTCATAGCCAAGGAATTAATTAAGGATAAGAGGTAACCCATGTCTCAACAAAACCTATTTTCATAGTTATAATTCCCCCTTAGGGTTTCCCCATATTATTGTATATTGGCGAGTTATGATGATTATTATTGGTAATTGATGTGATGATCCCATGGGGGATCTTGATAATCTTGATATTGGGAGATTCTTGATGATTATATGGAGTTCTTGATGATTATGTGTTGTTCTTGATAATTGTGTGATGTTCTTGATGTTTATGTGTTATTCATACCGAATCTTGCAATTAGAAGACGAACCGTATTCTTGTTGATATAAAAGTGATTAGAACCCTAGGTTGTATCGTATGATCTTATTCTTGGATTATCGGGTGGGGAAATCGCATGTTTGGGTGTTGATTATATTTAGAAAAGCATGATAGGTTTTGTGCCGTTCGTTTCTTGTATTTGATTCGTTAATTGTCTACGTGTTGTCGTTAATTGCGTTGTAAAGTGTCTAAGCATGGTTTCGGGTTCCACAACGGTTCCCGGGGCGTAAAGTGTGTGAAAAGAGTCAGTGGGGGGTAGGGGACTCGCCACCTACCCACGGCCGTGAAACACCGCCCGGCAGCGGGTGGCCGGCGGGCGGGCAGCTGCCCGCCGGCGACCCGCTGCCCTGAACAGTAAAGTCCGGCGGGCAGCCGGCGGGTGGACCCCCACCCACCGGCTACCCGCTGGAAATTATCCCACCTTGGGATCCCGGCTTCCCGGTTTGATGTTCCCCCGTTCCCCGTGGTGTCCCAACGGACTCCGTTTATCGTGCCTATGTCTTGTTTGATGTTTCGGGTACCGTTGGTAGGTTTATGAGTCTATTATATTGCATGCTAGTTGAATTGGTACCCCGTTGACCTAGGTGGTAGAAGTATGAATCCCTTAGGACTATTCTTAGTATGTGATGGATCACGCTTAGGTTTTGTTATACGTTTTCTCCCCCTTCCTAATGTGTAATGTGGGTTGCATGTGCTTGCTATGTGTTATGTGTGTGTGTTACCCCAATTCGGTTGCGATCGGATTGGTTATCCTGAGCTGCGGTTCAGAAGCTGGCTGCGGTCAGATTGATACTCTTGGGCTGCGGTCCACCGTTTGGTTGCGATCAAACATTTCTATACGAGCTGCGGTTCGTCCTTTTTCCTGGCTGCGGTCAGATGACATTTTCTTGGGCTGCGGTCCACTGTTTGGTTGCGATCAAACACTATGATGAGCCACGGTTCATCGGTCGGTTGCGATCGACCCCTCCGTGTTGTGATACGGGGCAGGGTGCTGTGGGGCCGTGTCAGAGCTATATGCGCTGACCCTCATGTATGGGCATGCGATTGGTCCTGTGGCGCCAACAAAGTGTGTTATGTGTTGTGACAGGGACGAGTTGTGATTACGAGTATCTTGGGGGATGTGACTATGGGATTTATGTTGGGGATTGTTCATGTTGGATTATGATCATTATTTATGCTTTGCTTTATCTGCCTTATCTGTTGTGAACTGCATATGCTCGTTATAACTGTCGCTTGTGTCTGGCCTTATCTGTCGAGTCATTCCCGGTTTTTAAAGCTAGAGTTCGTAGGATATATCTTCATGCTCAAAATGGTTTTCGTATATCTATATATATCTCTATATGTATTGTATTTCAACACGTTGGAGTGGGTTACCAGCATCTCTCGCTGAACAGATATATTTGGCTTTCAGGCACAGAGGACTAGAGCACTGGAGCGCGCTAGAACTGGAACGTAGAAGTAGATTAGTTTCCCTTTTCGGCCTGCGCGCCATATTATGCATTGTGTTTCAATGGATACTAGTTAGACAGCCTGTGCACCTGGGTTCTCTAGCCCAGGTGTGGCATAGCACCCCGTACACTTATGATATACTTTGGGATGTAATGAGATATTACATCTATTATATAAGCTTAAAATGTCTTAAAAATCTGGGGTGTTACAGTTGGTATCAGAGCCTAAGTTTGACCCTAGGAAAAGACTCTTAAGACCGGATTTTAGGACATTAGGCTTGAACTCTAGGTACCTAGGAACATAGGACTCAGGAATCTTAGGACGCGCGGTGAGATTGTGAAACCTACACATAACTTCTCTAGACTTTACCCTTCCTCATTCTAAAACCCTTCCCCACTTATCACTTCATAAGAAGTACGTCAGACTCAAATTTAACGTTCTTATAAACACTGACCAAAAAGACGATAGCATGGCACCGAACTGAAGGCAATCAAGAACTCCAGAGCCCGCCACAGACAACCCCTTGACCCAAACCCTACGACAGCTGACACAAGTCGCACAGGCACTAAGTGACGCGGCCCTTCGCAACAACAGGCCCCCACCACCTCCATCAAACGCAAACTCAGACGTCGCCCGACAAGTTTCAAATCACCGACCACCCACGTTTTCGGGAGAAGAGGATCCCGCGGTCCTAGAAGAATGGATCCGAACCCTTGACAAGATTTTTGGGGTAGTAGAATGCCCGGAGGAACGCCGCGTAGAGATAGCCTCGTTCTACTTTGGGCACGAGGCCGATCTCTGGTGGATCCACGAGGGACCCACTTATCAACAAGAACCGGGGTTCAATTGGGAGAACCTCAAGACACGACTACGAGAGAGATTCTACCCAACCCACGTAAAGGCATCGAAGTTCGAAGAGTTCCTTCATCTAAAACAAGGAACGGCCACCGTCGTGGAATACCATAAACGATTCCTCGAGCTGGCACGCTACGCACCAGAGCTAGTCCCCACCGAGGTAACCAAGATAGAAAGATTCGTGTCGGGCCTCAACTTCGAAGCTCGGAAGGCGCTAGTGGTAAGCAGACCTCGGACCCTCAACGAAGCTTACTCCAGCGCCGCGAATCTCTATCGAATCCAACTACTCCAACGCGGAGTTCAGGAACAAATACGAAGAAGAAACACCGGAAGTGGGGCACCGCCAGTGAAAAGAACGAGAAACGACACCGGCACAAGGACGAACAACCCGACCAACCAAAGACCGCCCCTGGGAAACAACGAAGCTAATCCAAGAAGCTTCCCTTGCCCAAGATGCAACAAAAGCCACAGGGTCAAGGATTGCGCGGGCAATCCCTGGTGATGCTTCAACTGCGGGGAGGAAGGACACAAAGCCTTCCAGTGCACTCGACCCCAAAGACCACGCCCCGCCACCGTGGGTCAACACAGGGGCACCGATCATCAAGGGAGTTACGGCGCTCCCGGGAAAGTATTTGTCATGAGCCACACTCAAGCCAACCTCGGGAACGAGGAGGACCTCGGGAGGGGAAACCCAATCCCGGAAGACGAGGACCATACGGACCCCGCAGAAGAAAACCAAGAAGACGAATACTGTCTAGGATAAGCCGTCACACCCCCTTGTAACCACCCCCCTCTTTTGTCATAAAGACCACTTACTTAGCTTAGCTATTTCGGAATTATTATGAATAAAGATTTTTGATCAAATTCCAATTTCCACTACAAAGGTAAAACACAAGTTATACTATCAACCCAACCTTCCCTCCACTAAAGGGCGAAACAAGGAAAAAGACAAAAACCACACCATCAAGAAATACTTAATGTTATCATTAGGAATGGAACCTTGGACCTCCCCTCTACAAGTTAAAGCCTCAACCACTAAGCCATGAGTGTTTCTTAAAATCTCAAGGGAATACTCCCTTGTTAAACCCCTCCAAATCCTTAAAACCCACAAAATCCCCAAATCAAAAACCCTTCTTCTTCTTCTTCTTCTTCCTCCCCACTCCCTCTCCTCCTCCCTCTCACACACCCCGCTGCCCCACCATAGCAACCACCCACAATCACCTCACGCCATCGCCAATCGGATGCCGCCACCGCCCGGCCACTCCCCGCCGACCTCGCCCCGACTCGCCGCCGTCCAAACCGAGCCACCGGAGACCACCCGCTATCCACCCGAATGCCACCCAGCTGCAACCCGCTGCACAAACGCCACCCCACGCCGTCGCACCAACCCAGAACCGCCTAGCCGCCACCACCTCGCGACGCCACACCGTCGGAGACCCCACCGGAAAATTTGTGCCAGAACACCACCGCCATCTCGCCGGAAAACACGCCGGAGGCCCATCGGAAAACTCGCGGGAAAATCGCCGCCGCCTCGCCGGAAAAGAAGATCGCCAGAAAAACGCCGGAAAACGTCGCCATCAACCGAAGCACCATGATGCCAAAGAAACCCCTCGGATCCCGCACCCCAGAGTGGAGCAACGCCGATTACACCGTGATCAGAGGTAAAGCACTTGAACCCGACCAATTCTCTCCGGAATTGGTTGATATGCTCAAACATCAAGGGCTTTTAGATACGTATCTCACCATCAAAGGGGATACGTACCCTGAATTGGTGAAGGAGTTCTATCAACACCTTGTAGCCACCAAACGGGGTGACAAGGTAGAAATCACCACCAAAGTCCGTGGCACGGAAATTGTGGTTTCCGAAGGCCGTTTGGCCAAGCTCTTGAAATTGACCACCACGGGTGTGTCTAACTATGACCGAAAGGGGTGGATTGATACCCAAAATACGGGATACAAGGACTACCTCGGGTACCTACTCGGGAAGGAGGACGGGTTCACCTCAGCCACACGGCCAAACCGGAAGTGGCTATCGGCAGAACAAAAGATATTGGTTATGATTGTAACCGATAGCCTCTTGCCCACCAATAATAAAAGCAAGGACGTAGGGAGCCTAGAGTGCACCTTTGCTTATCTCTTGAAACATAAAATCAAGTTCAACCTGCCGGCACTCATGCTAAAGCACATGGAATTCTGCAAGACAAACAATCGGCTTAGTCTACCCTACGGGATGATCCTAAGTTGGATCATGGAAAAGAAAGGGGTGGACCTAAGCCACACCAAGGTCAAAACCGCCAATGGTATGGTTTTCAATGCTCAAAACCTTCGCCGCAACGACATCTACTACACCGAAGGGGAACATTACCTCACCCTCGAAGAAATTTGCCAAAAACCCGAGGAAGAGCGGAGAGAATTGGTTGACCGGTTGGACATCTCCAACAAGAAGCTCAAGCGAGCCATGCAAGATTATGGGGGCTCGGAGGGAAATGAGGAACAGGAGGAGGATGACGGGCCTAACCCGTCAGTGCACCCACGGTCAGGAGGGGACCCGAGGGGACAGGACGAGGGTTCGGTCAATGAGCGCATTCTCGCACAACTCAACCGACAGAACCAAATCATGGAAGAAGGGTTCTCATCCTTGATTCGCACCACACGCGCACTCGATCAGAGGGTGGCAGCAATCGAGGCCGCCTTGGGCACTCGTGGGGCGTCCAGTTCCAGCGCAGGAAACCGAGGTACACCCGGAACTACTCTATCACAACACCATCAAAAGTTCAGCCTACCCCAAGCCAAGATAAACGTAAGGCCGCAACCCTAAGCAGGAGGCCGAGCTACGAGGTGTCTAGGGGTGAAAGGATGGACTATAACACCGGGCTTCGGGGACGAAGCCCCTTGTAAGGGGGGGAGAGTGTAACACCCCGTGTTACGACCCCTAAAACCATTTCACTAATTAATCAATAGCCCAAGAGAAAGAATAAATTATAATGATTAATTAGGGAAAAAGGCCCACCATAGTCCATGGGCCCTCATATATAAACCCAACCCCTAAGCCCAATCCTTAGTTCCAAAAGGAATAGAATTAGCGAACCTATAATATTAGTTCCTAATTAGGACTCCTAAATATATAAATAGGGGACTTAAGAGGCACCTAGAACTCCCCACAAGATTAACGCCCCACCACCCCAAAAGAGCTCCAAGAATCCCCTTAGGAGAAATCAAGAAAGCAAGGAAGCTTAAAGAAAGATCCTTCATAGCCAAGGAATTAATTAAGGCTAAGAGGTAACCCATGTCTCAACAAAACCTATTTTCATAGTTATAATTCCCCCTTAGGGTTTCCCCATATTATTGTATATTGGCGAGTTATGATGATTATTATTGGTAATTGATGTGATGATCCCATGGGGGATCTTGATAATCTTGATATTGGGAGATTCTTGATGATTATATGGAGTTCTTGATAATTATGTGTTGTTCTTGATAATTGTGTGATGCTCTTGATATTTATGTGTTATTCTTACCGAATCTTGCAATTAGAAGACGAACCGTATTCTTGTTGATATAAAAGTGATTAGAACCTTAGGTTGTATCGTATGATCTTATTCTTGGATTATCGGGTGGGGAAATCGCATGTTTGGCTGTTGATTATATTTAGAAAAGCATGAGAGGTTATGTGCCGTTCGTCTCTTGTATTTGATTCGTTAATTGTCTACGTGTTGTCGTTAATTGCGTTGTAAAGTGTCTAAGCATGGTTTCGGGTTCCACAACGGTTCCCGGGGCGTAAAGTGTGTGAAAAGAGTCAGTGGGGGGTAGGGGACCCGCCACCTACCCACGGCCGTGAAACACCGCCCGGCAGCGGGTGGCCGGCGGGCGGGCAGCTGCCCGCCAGCGACCCGCTGCCCGGAACAGTAAAGTCCGGCAGGCAGCCGGCGGGTGGACCCCCACCCACCGGCTACCCGCTGGAAATTATCCCACCTTGGGATCCCGGCTTCCCCGTTTCATGTTCCCCCGTTCCCCGTGGTGTCCCAACGGACTCCGTTTATCGTGCCTATGTCTAGTTTGATGTTTCGGGTACCGTTCGTAGGTTTATGAGTCTATTATATTGCATGCTAGTTGAATTGGTACCCCGTTGACCTAGGTGGTAGAAGTATGAATCCCTTAGGACTATTCTTAGTATGTGATGGATCACGCATAGGTTTTGTTATACGTTTTCTCCCCCTTCCTAATGTGTAATGTGGGTTGCATGTGCTTGCTATGTGTTATGTGTGTGTGTTACCCCAATTCGGTTGCGATCGAATTGGGTATCCTGAGCTGCGGTTCAGAAGCTGGCTGCGGTCAGATTGATACTCTTGGGCTGCGGTCCACCGTTTGGTTGCGATCAAACGTTTCTATACGAGCTGCGGTTCGTCCATTTTCCTGGCTGCGATCAGATGACATTCTCTTGGGCTGCGGTCCACTGTTTGGTTGCGATCAAACACTATGATGAGCCACGGTTCATCGGTCGGTTGCGATCGACCCCTCCGTGTTACGATACGGGGCAGGGTGCTGCGGGGCCGTATCAGAGCTATATGCGCTGACCCTCATGTATGGGTATGCGATTGGTCCTGTGGCGCCAACAAAGTGTGTTATGTGTTGTGACAGGGACGAGTTGTGATTACGAGTATCTTGGGGGATGTGACTATGGGATTTATGTTGGGGATTGTTCATGTTGGATTATGATCATTGTTTATGCTTTGCCTTATCTGCCTTATCTGTTGTGAACTGCATATGCTCGTTATAACTGTCGCTTGTGTCTGGCCTTATCTGTCGAGTCATTCCCGGTTTTTAAAGCTAGAGTTCGTAGGATATATCTTCATGTTCAAAATGGTTTTCGTATATCTATATATATCTCTATATGTATTGTATTTCAACACGTTGGAGGGGGTTACCAGCATCTCTCGCTGAACAGATATATTTGGCTTTCAGGCACAGAGGACTAGAGCACTGGAGCGCGCTAGAACTGGAACGTAGAAGTAGATTAGTTTCCCTTTTCGGCCTGCGCGCCATATTATGCATTGTGTTTCAATGGATACTAGTTAGACAGCCTGTGCACCTGGGTTCTCTAGCCCAGGTGTGGCATAACACCCCGTACACTAATGATATACTTTGGGATGTAATGAGATATTACCTCTATTATATAAGCTTAAAATGTCTTAAAAATCTGGGGTGTTACAAGGTCGTTCGTGGTCTCGGCCCTTTCCCTGTGGTCAGGTGGTTCGAGAGTGGTGCCTGGCTGGGTGGACCCGCTTTCCCAGGCTTCCCACCTTTCCTTCAATCCTCTTCGTCCTTCTTCTTCCTATCGACGTCCTCTGCTTCGGCATAGCGGCTAGCCGTCCTTATCAGATCTTCGTAAGAGCGGGGGTGGTGGGCGTTCAACTGCTTGTGGAAATACCCTGATCTTAAGGCATGAATAAATATCGGGATCACCGCCTTGGAGTCGAAGTCGTAGACATTATTGACTTCCTTTTTCAATTTTATCAGGAAGTCTTTGAGGCTCTCGCCTCTATCTTGCTTCACTACACAGAGGTGAGAGAAGGGTTTCTTACGCTGTATGCTACTGGAGAAGTATGTCAGGAAGCTCTTGGACAACTCCCCAAAGTTTTGGATCGACCCATCAGGGATGGTGTTGAACCAGTCTTGGGCCGCTCCATCCAGGGTGGACAAGAACGCTCGGCACATGATGGCGTCCCCTGCCCCGATCATTACCATAGCAGCCTTGTACCTCATCATGTGGACGCGTGGGTCAGTGACCCCCGTGTACTCCTTGATGGCGGGCAACCTAAAGTCCCTCATCAAAGGTATGTCCATGATGCTTGGGGAGAATGGTGCTGCCATCCGTAACTCGGGTTCCGGCGACTGCTCCCGTGCCTCCACCCTTCTTGCTAACTCCTCGATTCTTCTCTGCAGCCTCTCGACCAGGGCCGACTCATCAGGGTGCCGGCGCGGGGCCGGCTGCCGCTCCTCCAAGTGTCGGTGTGGGACCCGCTCATCAACGCGTCGCTTCCCCGCTGAGTGCCGTCGCGGAGCCGGCTCTTTGACGCGTCGCTCCTCCAAGTGTCGACGTAAGGCCGACTCATCAACGTGTTGGCGTGGGGTCGGCTCCCGAGACTCGCCCACCTCCTCTGTGGGTGATCTCTCGGCTTCTCTGTTTTCGTGTTGGCGAAGACCTCTGGTAGAGGATCCCTCGGCCCGTGATCCTAATCTTTGCCGCACGGGCGCCCTTTGTCCCAATTGTTTTGGTGCAGATTGGGAAGGGCCTGGTTGTCTTCTGGTCGGTCCACTTCTTTGGGTCTCCACCCTTATATCCTGGGGCCGCGGCGGGGGCACTTGGCCTTGTAGTCCCACCGCCACTTGGTTTAGTGCCACCGCCACTTGGTTTAGTGCCGCCGCCACCGCTTGCTGGATGGTCGCCTGGAGGTTCACGACTTGGTTCGCCCCTCCATTGTGGAGCTGGTCTCGGAGGTCCCCGGGCCTCCCATTGTTGAGCTGTTCTCGGAGGTACCCTCCGTGATTGTTGGTGAGTTGGTCCCGGAGGTCACCTGAGGCATTGCCATTGTTCACGTTGCGGGCACCATGGGAGCTGCGGGATACCATTCTTTCAAGCTTGCTGTTGAAAGAGGAATGAGTTGTGTGTGTCGTAGCCTGCTTGAGTATTGGACTCAGGCTCTCAATGAAAGCACCAATGACGGTAAATATGTTACCGGAAATATATTGTAAAGTAACGAATAAGAAAGTGACAATAGTTGTATTGCCGTAGTTTCAGTATGGAAAGTACAGTGTGTCCCCTGCTCAGCTGAGGGAAGTTCTATTTATGCTAGGTCCTAACGGTAACAACATGAAGAGACATCCTTGGGGAGCTGAGCTAACGGCAAGAATATCAAGAGTCATGAATGAGGCGTTGAGGCTTTAACTCTCTCTCATCAATGGTGGAATCAAAGGTGGCTTCAATGAAAATAAAGGTGACACCTGTTGGAATTCTAACCGTTGGAGTTCTACCCGTTGGGTTCCCGTGTGATGATGAGTCAGATGCTCATTTGTGATCCGGGTCGGGTGCCAGCCCTATTATCCTGTCATATATATATACATATGTATATATATATATATATATATATATATATATATATATATATATATATATATATATATATACATATGTATATATACATATATATATATATATATACATATGTATATATATATATATATATATGTATATATACATATATATATATATATATATACATATACATATATATACATATATATATATATACATATACATATATATATATATATATATATATATATACATATACATATATATATGTATATATATATATATATATATATATATATATATATATATGTATATGTATATATACATATACATATACATATATATATATACATATACATATATATACATATACATATATATACATATACATATATATATATATATATATATATATATATATATATATATATGTATATATATATATATATATATATATATATGTATATATATATATATATATATATATGTATATATATATATATATATATATATATATATATATATGTATGTATATATATATATATATATATATATATGAAAACCATTTCGAATCTGGAAGATATATATGCTTAGGAGACTCTAATTTAAAATCGAGAATAGACTCAACATGTAAGGATTGGCACATTCATCAGTTATAATCAGGGATATAAAGAGACTAGCATACACCCTAAGGTCACAAGATTATTCCACATCAAACATATTAGTATTCAATCATTATTTCAGCACATAAGCACACTTTGGTGGTGCCGCAGGACCAATCGCATGCCCATACATGAGGGTCACCGCATATAGCGCTAACACGGCCCCGAAGCACCCTGCCTCGTACCGCGGCACGAAGGGATTGATCGCAACCAATTGATGAACCGCAACTCAAATAGTAATGTTTGGTTGCAACCAAATGGTGGACCGCAGCCCGAATAGTGTGTATTTCTGATCGCAACAAGATTATGAACCGCAGCTCATTTATAACGTTTAATCGCAACCAAACGATGGACCGTAACCCTGTATATATTTATATACCTGACCGATCGCAACCGGCCTGGTTAAAAGCCAATGGTTCTCAACCCATCCAACTGCCTGTATAGCCAATTGATCGCAAGCAATTGGGGTATCATGCACACATAACACGTAGAAAGCACATGCAACCCACATTAACACATAGGGAGGGGGAAAACATATAAATAAAACTTATGCGTAGTCAACCACATTACTAGGAATAAGCCTAAGGGGTTCATACGTCTTTCACCTAGGCTAACGGGATACCAATTCGACTAGCATGCAATACACAAGCTTTTATCCTACGAACGATACCCGAAACATCAACTAGACTCAGGCACGACAAGCAGGGTCCGATGGGACACCGTGGGACACGGGGAAACATCAAACGGGGAAAACCACCAACTCCACACTGGGAAAACCAGTGGGTGGCCGGCGGGTGGAGGACCACCCGCTGGCAACACACATAAGGCAACGGGTGCCCGGCGGGCAGTCGCTTGCCCGCCGGCTGGCCGCTGCCGGCGGCCCTATTTGAGGCAGCGGGTTCCCCTGCCCCCACCTACCCTCACTGACTCTTTTGTAATAAATTGGTCCCGAGACCTTTCGTGGAACCCGAAACCATGTCTAGACACATTTAAACACAAACAACGACACTACGTAATCAAGTAATGGATTAAAACCAAGAATCACATTAAATACATCCTAACATGACTTCTAAACACAACCAACACTCAATACTCGAACATGAAAAATCCTTCCCAAACATATCAAGAATATCATAACACAAAATCCACGATTTATCCTAGGGCTCTAATCATATTTAAAGCACAAGATCATAATTTTATCTTTAAAATCAAGAACATCAAGATTATCAAGATCAACACACAAATATCAAGATCCTCTCATAATCATCAAGATTATCAAGATCAACACATAAGATCATCACACAAACATCAAGATTATATCATAATCATCGTAAAATCCTTATCAAGACACAAGCATAGAATTGAATATCAATGGAAAGCCAAAGAAGAAGATTATAGCAAGGAAAATAGGTTTTGTTGAGACATGGGTTACCTCTTAGCCTTAATTAATCCTCCCTTGGGTATTAAGGTTCTTCCCTAAGATTTCCATCCGATTGATCTCCCTAGGCTTGGTGGGGGGAACCTCTTGGGAATAATTTCCTGTAATATAACTATGGGTGGTAAGGGTTCTAATTGCTTTCTAATCCCCTGTTTATAGAATCAGGAATCCTAATCATAATCTGAATAGTAAAGGCCTACTTTCTTTATTCCTAATAGATTTATAGGTCTAGGATTCCTAATTAGGATCTGACTAGTAGAAGCTTTACTCTCTTTATTCCTAATAGGCTTAAGACTCTAGTTTAGGCAAGGGTCCACGATTTATGTTGGACCATATTAATTAATTAAAGGGAATCCTAACCAAATTAAATCCTTTTTAATTATTATGTAACGGAATTAATTAAATAATTAATCCGGGATTGAATGCCGTAACACGGGGTGTTACAATATGAATGTGAGCACTGAACAGTGAGAATGTCTAATTTTGATTTGGATGTGAGCAGTGAGTATGTCTATACTAGATTTTATTGCCTTTGCTTCTTCGCCTCCACTCAAAGAAAATCATGGCTCCTTCCTTGCCAAAACATGTTATGTGAGTCTAATTGTGCATATTTCTAGTATTAATTTGATTATATTTGTTAGGCTTGAGTTCATGATTTTTGTAATTTATTGGCATAATCCCTTCTTTTGTCTTTAAGATATGGTTTACACTTGATTTGAATGTATTATAACCATTATAGGTCAAGTGCAAAAGCAAGGGAAATTATAGGACAAGTTTGTAGCCAAAACAAAGTCAATGTGAAGCTAAGGAGGTGGCTAAAATACTTGAAAGAGAGCCATAGAACGGTGCTTTCAATGGATTTGATCACAAGAACCAAACAAGGGAAAAGTGGAGCAAAAGTGCAAAAAGTTGTTATTCCTGCTAAATTCGGCGATAGCTTAGTATTTTGATCATATCTCATGATAGGAATGTCCGATTAAGGTGATTCTTGCACCATTGGAAATATGACTCGAAGGGCTTCAATCTGGTATGCAGCATTAAACTCGACGCGTCGAAAAATTCCAGTGAAGTTTCATCAGTAAAAGTTTTCGCACATATTGGCGACAGTTCGGTTTTTGGACCATATCTCCGCCTAGAAATGTCCAATTCAAGTGATTCTTGCTCCATTGGAAAGACGACTCGAAGGGCTACAACTCTTATCAAGACATAGAAGTTCAAATCAGAAGGGAAATAGGTCAAAGTAAGCCTGCAAATCGGAGCTATGTCCTGGGCGAGAATTTAAGTTACGGAAATTTCCTATTTTATCCATATTGGGCTCCCACTATAAAAAGCTCATCTTCCCTCAACCCTAGGGGGATTCCTATTCTCTCCGGGTTTGGTTCCAACTATAAAATCCCACCTTCCTCAACCCTAAAACCATCCGGAGATCCATGGAGACAAGAAAGAAAGAAATCAAGAGCCGCAAGTTGTCTTGGGAATCTAGAAGAAGACTATGGAGATTTGAGAAAATTGCCTCGTTCATTCTAGTATTCTTTTGATGTTATGTAATTCCTTAAATTTATTTTCTATGTATAATTTAGCCATGCTTGGATAAAAGTGTTTATGAACCTATGTGCATGAGCTCTCATATTCTTTAATATATTATTATTTGGGTTTAATACTTGTGTTGCAATTGTGATTATATTGTTTTATGCTTGTAATTAGTGGCCATAGTTCCTTGCTTCGTTTGCTTTCTTTGTGTCACAACGAGAGTTGGGCATAATTTTGGGCACACATAATTGCACCTAATTGTTACACCTTGAGAAATGGTAATTTATTTAGGGAGTTTAATTCTTGATTATTGCCAGTTCGAGAGATGATAGTATTTAGGAACTAATGATGCTTGTTCTTGTTTTATTGGGTGATTATCGCACCAGAGTGGATATTCACCAGTGTTAATGACTGCCAGGGTAGCTCTATTCCACTTTGCATCCTCACACTCGTATGAACCCGGAGTTAATATTACATTAGGTTAGGCACTAGGGGATTAAACACTTGAATCCCAGGAATCTCAATCTCTCTACTTTTCTTTCAAAACTCTGAATCATTGCTTTGTTTTAATTTTGTAATTTTGCATTTCCTCAGATTAAGATGATTATTATATATAAGCAGCTGATATATTGAACTGACTGATGCGGAGATGTTTATTGTCAGTATGATCAATAGATTGGCAATTAGTTTGTCGAAGAAAAACTAAAGCAGATAATAACAACACACATACGATGTTTACCCAGTTCGATACAGTGTGTATCTACATTTGGGGGACGATCACCGAGGCGTCCAATCCACTAACTCATAATCCAATGTACAAAGGTAGAGAAACAAGAATCTCACTCAAGTGCCCCACACAAGGTACGTACCAAGTCTACAAAGGTTTAGTGGATTGTTGAAGACGGAGAGCCACGCATGTAGAAATCCAACGAAATCCCTTCGGTTGGAGAGCTAACTCTGATGCAGTCCGCTTCAATGACGTAGTCCCACGCTGTTCCCACAACTGAGTGATCTTCACGTCCTTTCGTTTAAGCAACGATAGTTCTTCTCAAGTTCTTCATCATAATCACCAAGAACATATATTCTTGAGAAGAGGCATAATCAAAGATGTGATCTTCTGTATAGCTAATAGTGCTTTTTGTCTTCTTAAACGTAACCCTAATTCATGGCTGAATGGAGGTACTTATAATTCATTAGAAAATCCACTCTCCAAAAATATCTTTGAATGTAGATAGTATGACGATTTGTGAAGAATGCAATCTTAGAGATTCGGTCTATACCTTCCAAAATAGATCCACTGATTTTCTTTCCAAAAGTCTTCAATCCGCGTTCAGAGTTTTTGGAAACTTCTTCCTTTACCAGATCTTCAGTGTCAGTGCGTCTATTGATATCTGTGATCAATCAGTCTTCTGTAGCAGTAAACAGACATCAAACTAAACCCTATCTTAGTTTGCCATAATAATATTGCCAATCATATGTTGGAGTTTTGTGGAGAAAAACCAAACACTAATAAATTTATTTATTTAATGCAATCATCCAAGTCAATCATTAGGTTTAGCTTCATGGAATAATTTAGTAGCTAGTACTTAATACAACCACTTCCCTGTGGATCGATTACCCGATACTCCGGGTATTATTTGTTTGCAAATATACTACAATAAAATTGGCGTCGTTGCCGGGGAAGTGGTTTTAGTATTAACATTAGTGAAAGTTTTATTCTAGGAGTCTAATCCACTTTTATTTTATTTTTTATTTCTTTATTTGCTCTTTATTTTTATTAACAAATTTTTTTAGTTTATGGATGGATATGAATTTCAAGGAACCATGTCACCATTCTCCTCTTTTTCCCATGATTATGAGATGAGTTGGAATAGGAATCAAGTCTAGGGAGGAATGGAACCACAAGTTCCCTACCCAAATTTTACCAACTCAAGTCAAGAATATATTCAAGATAGTTCATCTCATGCATCCATATCACAACCCCAATGGTCCTCCTTTTGTGGTGGGAATCACCTTGTGGAAAATTGCAACATATTCCACGACATCCTCCCCACCAACCATGTTCCTCAACAACCTACTCAAGGATTTTATGCCAATATGAGTCAAGCTACTTATCAAGGCGGCACATCACCGACTTCGCAACCCTTATTGTAACACCCCGTGTTACGGCCTCCGTATCTGGATTAATTACTTAATTAATTCCGTTGCCATATAATTAAAAAGGATTTAATTAGACTGGAATTCCCATTAATTAATTAGTGTGGTCCACGATGGACCATGGATCCTTATCCTTATCCAAATCCTTAGTTCTATAAGGAATATGAAAAGTGGACCTTTACCATTCAGATTCTAATTAGGACTCCTGAACCGTTATATGATTCATGATTAGCCTTGGCATGTTTAGGAATCGTGTTAGAACGTATTTGGTGTAATTCTTGGTTTAATCTCGTTAAGTGAATACGTGGTGCTGTCGTTACGTGTTTGAATGTGGCTGGACATGGTTTCGGGTTCCACGAGAGATCCCGGGACCGAAAGTTGCCTGTGAGTCAGTGGGGGGTAGGTGGGGGCAGGGGTGCCCGCCACCTACCCGCACCCGCTGGAAAGTGTGACTGCCGCTGTAGCACCCCTTAAACAAGCTAGATAAAAAGCTTTAACACATGCAGATTATACAGCAAAACTAGCACAGCGGAAGATAAAAACTAGAACTGGATAGAAGAGATCCAAATGGGGTGTTACGCCACGTCTTCAAAACACGGTAAACGCTACGGCGATCAATCTGCAAGTGTATACATCTATCCCAAAAGGTAAAACTCTAACACTACAACAGCACACAGGCCACAAAACAAAGGAAAGGTACTAAACTACCGGGCACTAACATCGCGCTCGTCTAGACATCACCTGAGAGATACAAAGATAAACATTGGGATGACGCCCGGTCAGCGAATAATGCTGGCAACCCACCAATACATGTGAAATATCATACATAGATAGATATAAGTTGTAAAGCCATTTTCGAAACGGAATACATAAGTATATAAGTCAAAAACCAAGATCAACAGTCAACGCAAGACTCAACACTCACAAAGATAACACGGGAACACATCCCAAACCACAAAGGATAACCACAACACAAAGGATAAAGACAAGATCGATGGCAACACATGCCCTTGTGACTTCACACGTCACAAGAAAGAGAACTCACAACAACGGCTACACAAGCCCTCGTGACATCACCCATCACGAGTTGATATGCCTTCCTTATGCCCTGTTCCAACCTTATGGCTACCCCCAACCTTATATCTTCTTCCAACCATTACCTCCAGGACCCCTGTACAGCCAAGTCCAACCTTATTCCCCCGGGACCGTCGTCCCCCACCAACGACCACCAACGAGACCACCAATTCATAGTACACAAGGTACCGTACACGGCAACACATGTTATCCCCCGAAAACGTGAACCTTACACAAAGGCCACAACTCCATAATCACGTCACGGCCACCACGAGGACCGCTGCAATACCTTGGTGACTAGTGTCCCATACCACTAATTGTGCAATCCAGGTAAAGCCACACACGCATCACAACAGGAATCGATCAACGGATCACAACGAAGATATGAAACCATACTCAATCAAGGAATGGGTCACAGCCCAACAACAACGATGAATAACACAAATTACCATCAACCAAACGGAAGATACAAACAACACACACGCTAGCATTTAAACACCGAACTAGCATGCTCATCAAACGGGTAAACCAAAGATAGTTCCGAAGAACACACGAGACACATTACGGTTCAACGAAACACAATGTTGAACACTTAGCATGATTCAAGACACCAAAGTCCTACATGGATTCCTACCATATAGTTCTAGACATACGAAACATCAAGAAGACACTCAAATAATTCCACAAAAGAACATCGGGAAGTCAAAAGACTAAATACCGAGTCAAACGAATCACGGGGAACAAATCTAATCACACCACCACTCGTGTACCCGTGGGTGGACCCACGGGTAGTGCCCCACCCGTGGTTCCGCCCGCGGGAACACCATCCCACAGGCTATGTACCCACGGGTAGGTCGGCGGGTGGTGCCCCGCCCGCCGTTCTGCCCGCGAGTACAATCCTGTACCACAACAAATCCCTTCGGGGATTTTCTTCTCCAAACACAAATTCAAGTCCAAAACATGCCAAATCTCACCAAACACAACAAAATGACTTGAACCATGGAAAATGCCAAGCAATGGCACAAAGGAACCGAAAACACAAGCTCTAGATATGCAATATCACAAGACAAATGCATAAACCCTCACATTTCATAGCAAAACTCATGTAGAATCCAAGAAATCACATATAAGTAAGCAAAATAGGTTTTGTAGAGCATGGGTTACCTCTTGTAGACCAAAAGACTTCACTTTACACCACAACAAGCTCCCCACAAGGCTTACTTTCCAAACCCACTTCAAGATTAAACCAAAAGATCATAAAGATCCCACCTTTAAGAAAAAGACAACTAAGATGAAACCAAAAACACAAGATGGACTTAGATCTTACCCTCCTAGATGCCCAAATAGGTGAAAGTTTGAATCTTGGTAGCAAATCTTAGAATCTTGACAAGGGTCTCAACTTGGCTTGGAGAACAAGCTACTCACCTTTCTAGAGAGAAGGTAGAGCTAATTTCTAGGAAATATAAGGAATGAAATGAAGAAGTCTTCTAGGTTAGGTTACAATACTAACTCTTGGTGAAAAGTCAAGGATACCCTTACTAACCTTTAGAAAGTGTACGGAACAAGGGAACTCCCCTCAAAGCTCAACGTACAACACAACTTTAAGGTTGACTAGTCAAATATTAGTCCTTGAGTATTAAAAATCAGGATTTTAGGAATTAATTCCTCAAATAAAATAGGATTAATTACTCAATTAATCCATGGATTAAATGTGGATTTTTGGGGTGTCACAGCCGCCGGCGGGTGGCTGGCAGGTAGTCCTCCACCCGCCCACTCGCTGGAAACTTGATGTGGGGCACGATGTTTTTCCCCGTTTAATGTTTCCCCGTGTCCCGTTGTACCTCGTGTGTCGTGAACGAGTCTCGTTTGATGTTTTGAATACCGTTCTAGGAATTTATATGTGGTACATGTCATTGTTGTTATGTTTTGATTGTTATTTGATTATGTGTTTATTGATTGAATGGTGATGAGTATTGTGTTCATTGCGCAATGGCCGGTGTGGATGATGATGATGATGAGATTGTGTGTAACACCCCATGTTACGATCCCTAAAACCAATTAATCACTTAACCAATTATCCAAAGAAAGAATTAAATTGCAAAAATTAATTAAGAAAAGGACCACCATAGTTCGTGGGCCCTCACCTCTAAACCCAACCCCTAGTCCTAAAAGGAATAGAGTTAGCAAGCCTATAGTATTTGGGCCCTAATTAGGACTCTTAGATATATAAATAGGGGACATAGGAGGCACCTAGAACCCCCACCACAATAATCTCTCACCACACAAGAAGTTCAAAAAATTCCCTTAGGAGAAATCAGGAAAGAAGAAAGCTTAAAGAAAGACCCTTCATAGCCAAGGAATTTATTTAAGGCTAAGAGGTAACCCATGTCTCAACAAAACCTATTTTCTTAGCTATGATCTCCCTCTAGGCATCCCTCTACATTCTTGTGTATTGATGATTCGTTTATGATATTGATGGTGTGATCTTAATAATTGATGTGATGCTTTCTTGGGTAATCTTGATAATCTTGATGATGGAAAGAGATTCTTGATGATTGGGTGATATTCTTGATAAACCTAGATTCCTAATGATTGTGTGAGATTCTTGATAAATCGTATTGTTTCTTAGTGTTAAAAGATGAATTACGTCCTTGATGATTTAATTGTGATCAGAGCCCTAGGATGTAACGTGAAACTCGTATGATGTTATTCTTATTGTATTGGGTGGGAATTCGCATGTTTAGGTATTAATTATGTTTAGAAAGCATGATAGGATATGTGCCGTATGTTTCTTGCTTTTGATCCGTTAATTGTGTACGTGTTGCCATCAATTGCGTTTTAAGGTGTTTAAGCATGGTTTCGGGTTCCACAAAGGTTCCCAGGGTGTTATTTGTGAGAAAGAGTCAGTGGGGGGTAGGTGGGGGTAGGCGACCCGCCACCTACCCGCGGCCAGGAGGGACGTCGCCGGCAGCGGGTAGCCGGCGGGCAGGCGACTGCCCGCCGGGCACCCGCTGCCCGGAAATTTGCCACCGGCGGGTGACCCCTCACCCACCGGCTACCCGCTGGAAATTACCCTACCTCGGGATCCCGGTTTCCCCGTTTGATGTCTCCCCGACCCTCGTGGTGTCTCGACGAACTTCGTTTATCGTGCCTAAGTCTAGTTTGATGTTTCGGGTACCGTTCGTAGGGTAAATGAGTCTTATATATCGCATGCTAGTTGAATTGGTATCCCGTTAGCCTAGGTGAAAGAAGTATGAACCCCTTAGGAGTATTCCTAGTTTGTGGATAACCACGCATAGGTTTCATTATACGTTTTCTCCCCTCTCAATGTGTCAATGTGGGTTGCATGTGTTTGCTATGTGTTATGTGTGCATGATACCCCAATTTGGTTGCGATCAAATTAATTATTCCTGAGCTGCGGTTCAGAAGCTGGCTGCGGTCAGATTTTCACTCTCGGGCTGCGGTCCACCGTTCGGTTGCGATCAAACGTTTTACATGAGCTGCGGTTCATATTCCTGGCTGCGGTCAGATGACTACTCTTGGGCTGCGGTCCACTGTTTGGTTGCGATCAAACATTATGATGTGCTGCGGTTCATCGGTCGGTTGCGATCGACCCCTCCGTGTTGTGATACGGGGCAGGGTGCTGCGGGGCCGTGTCAGAGCTATATGCGCCGACCCTCATATATGGGCATGCGATTGGTCCTGTGGCGCCAACAAAGTGTGCTGTGTGATGAGATATGGATGGTTTGATGATTACGAATGTTATGAAAGTGTGACCATAGGATACATGCTAGAAAACCGTATATGCTTGGTTATGACTATTGGCTGTGCTTATCTCTATCTGTCGAGTCTGTTCCCTGCGTTTATGAATTATGTGACTGTTGACTGTGCTTATCCTTATCTGTCGAGTCTATTCCCCGTTTTAAAAGCTAGAGTCTCTTAGGATATATCTTCATGCTTCGAAATGGTTTTTCTTATATCTATATATATGCCTATATGTATTGTATTTCAACACATTGGAGTGGGTTACCAACATCTCTCGCTGAACAGATATATTTGGCTTTCAGGCACAGAGGAGTTGACACTGGAGCGCGCTAGAATCTAGGAGCGTAGAATTAGATAGTTTCCTCTTCGGTCTGCGTGCCACACTTATGCATTTACGTTATTAAGGATATTAGTTAGTTAGCCTGTGCACCTGAGTTCTCTAGCTCAGGTGTGGCGTAGCACCCCGTACTTTTTATATCATGTTTTGGGATTTAATGAGATTCTACCTTTATTATATAAGTTTCAAAAGTTTTAAAATTTCGGGGTGTTACAATTGGTATCAGAGCCTAATTTTGACCCTAGGATAAGACTCTTAAGACTAGACTTTGAGACAATGGTCTTGAACTTTAAGTATTTAGGAACATAGGACTCAGGAACCTTAGGACGCGCGGTGAGACTGTGAAACCTACACATAACCCCTCCCTCACTTATTTAAAGAAAACTCTCCCTCCGCTTATCGCATCAAGGTAAGAATGCAAAATAACATCGACCTATGAACACCAAGATGGCGCCAAAAAGGAAACAGGTAGGGACATCGAAACTCCCCACCCAGGAATTCTTAACTCAGAATCTGCAACGCTTGGCCCAAATTGCCCAGGCACTAAGTGCTACTGTTCCCCAGCCATCACCAACAAACGAGAACTTGGAAATCCACCACCAAGTCTCAGCACACCAACACACCATCTTCTCGGGGAACGAAGACCCCACGACCCTCGAGGAATGGATCGGGACTTTTGACAAGATATTCAGGGCAACCAGATGCCCAGAAAATCATCAAGTAAGAATAGCCTCCTTCTACTTCAGACACGAGGCCGACACCTGGTGGGCTCACGAAAGACCCACATACGAACAAGGCCCCGAATTCGACTGGGAAACCCTAAAAACGCGACTACGAGAACAATTCTACCCCAACCATCTAAAAGCCGCCATATACGAAGAGTTCCTCCACCTAAAACAAGGGGTAGCCCCGATCGCGGAATACTACCAGCAATTCCGCAGACTGGCTCGCCTCACCCCCGAGCTAGTACCCACCGAGGAGATCAAGGTCAAGAAGTTCATAACAGGCCTTGATCCCGGACACCAGAAAGCCCTGGCCACACAAGAACCAAGAACCCTCGGGGAAGCCTATGCCAAGGCATTCCAACTACAACAAGTATCAAACCAATCCCAGGAGACATACCTAGGATATAAAAGGAAACCTGAGGGGAGTCACACAATTCCCCCACGAGGGCCTAAAAACCCCAGGACCGTCTCACCCCACAAGATCGCAACGCCAACCATTCAAGGAAGAATCCTTACCCTAAGCAAAGCCAGGGTCGGAGACAGCAACATAGTCTCCGGAACCTTCCTAGTACACGCCACCCCCGCCACTATACTATTTGATTCGGGGGCTACCAACTCATTTATAGCAACCGAATTCGCCACTCAACTTGGCCATAACACCAGCACTAAAGTCCGACTCCAGGTCAAGGTGGCCTCCGGCGAAATCAGGAAGTGCGACCGCATGTACGAGAACATAATGATCACCATCCAAGGAGTGGAATTTCCCAGCAACTTAATACAATTTAGACTGGATGGGGTACAAGTGATCTTGGGCATGGACTGGCTATGGAAATTCCAAGCACAAATCCTATGCGAAGAACAAAAAGTGGTCCTACGGGGACCAAACGGTAAAAGGGTGTCGTACCATGGGACTTGCCAGGGTCCAGAGATCAAACTTGTAAACATGGTGAAGATAAAGAAATACCTAAACCAAGGAAGCGAGGCCTTCCTATGCTCAATCGAAGACCTCAACACCAAAACACCCGAACCACAAACCATTTCAGTAGTAAACGAATTTGCCGACGTCTTCCCAAACGAGATCCCCGGGGCACCCCCGGCCAGGGAAGTCGAGTTCACAATAGACCTCGTACCTGGCGCTGCCCCGATCTCTAAACCACCATACAGGCTAGCACCAAAAGAAATGAAGGAAATGAAAACGCAACTTCAGGAACTACTAGATAAAGGTTACATCCGCCCCAGCACCTCCCCATGGGGAGCACCAGTACTATTCGTTAAAAAGAAAGATGGGAGCATGCGCCTGTGCATTGACTACAGGGAACTTAATCAAGTCACAATAAAGAACAGGTACCCCCTTCCCCGAATCGATGACTTGTTCCATCAGCTAAAAGGGGCAGGGGTGTTCTCGAAAACTGACCTAAGACCGGATATCACCAAATACAAGTGGCCAAACCAGACATTCAGAAAACGGCCTTCCGGACACGCTACGGCCACTACGAATTTACAGTAATGCCCTTCGGACTCACCAACGCACCCGCCATATTCATGAACCTCATGAACCGAGTATTCCGACCCCACCTGGATGACTTCGTCATTGTATTCATTGACGACATCCCAGTCTACTCCCGAAACAAGGAAGAACATGAAAGGCACCTCCGCATAACCTTGCAAACTCTAAGAAAACACCAACTATACGCCAAGTTCTCCAAATGCGAATTCTGGAAAGACAGCGTGGCCTTCCTGGGCCACGTGATAACCAAAGAGGGAATTAAGGTGGACTCCGCCAAGGTCCATGCCGTTAAGGAATGGACCACACCCAGCTCACTGTCAGAGGTCCGAAGCTTCCTAGGCTTGGCTGGTTACTATAGGAGGTTCGTACCCGACTTTACTAAAATAGCTCAACCTCTCATCAAACTCATGAAAAAGGAGATCCCCTTCCGATGGGACGACAACTGCATCACGGCCTTTCAGGAATTGAAGGATAAACTAACCACGGCACCCGTACTAGCCATCCCCTCCGGGGTTGAAGGGTTCGAGGTCTTCAGTGACGCGTCCAAAAAGGGGTTGGGGTGCGTGCTAATGCAAAATGGCAGGGTAATAGCATACGCATCAAGGCAACTCAAAACCCACGAAGAAAATTACTCCACCCATGACCTCGAGCTAGCCGCTATCGTATTCGCACTGAAAATTTGGAGGCACTACCTATACGGGGTGCAATGCAAGATCTACACAGACCATAAAAGCCTAAAGTACATCTTCACCCAGAAAGACCTAAACATGAGACAACAAAGGTGGCTAGAGCTCATAAAAGACTACGACCTGGACATCCAGTACCACGAGGGAAAAGCTAACATTGTGGCAGACGCCCTAAGCAGGAAGGCTAACCACTCCCTCAACGTCACCTGGATCCTACCCGACCAGCTGTACAAAGACTTCCAGAAGCTGAACTTGGAAATAATAGAGCAAAACCAAACCCACCCCGAGATCCACCTATTCAACACACAAGTCATACCCACACTCTTCGAAGAAATCAAAATAGGACAATAGCAGGATCCAAAACTAGATAAAATCCGCCTCAACCTAACCCAAGGGAAAGAAGAACCCTTCGAAATACACGAAGATAGCAGTCTCCGCTACCAAGGTAGGTGGTGCGTGCCCACGACGCATCCCCACTTAAAACAACAAATCTTGGAGGAAGGACACAACATCCCATACTCGGTTTACCCAGGGGGTGACAAACTATACCAAGAGGTGAAGAGGTCGTTTTGGTGGCCCAACATGAAAAAGGAAGTCGCGGATTTCGTGGCCAAATGCCTGAACTGCCAAAGGGTGAAGGCCGAACGATGCAAACCCAAGGGGCTCGTACAACCCCTTGAGATACCACAAGGAAAGTGGGATTCTATACCCATGGACTTCGTCGGAGGGTTACCCCCAACAAAAACCGGCAAGGATAAAATCTGGGTCATAGTGGACCGACTAACCAAAACGGCGCGATTCATTGCCATGAAGGAAACATGGACGATGACACAACTGGCCCAAGCCTACCTAAACCGAGTGGTAAAATACCACGGAATTCCCCGAAACATTGTGTCCGATAGAGACTCCAGGTTCCTCTCACAATTCTGGAAATCACTGCAATCGGCCTTGGGGACACAACTAAAACTAAGCACTGCATTCCACCCCACCACCGACGGCCAAACCGAGAGAACCATTCAGACTCTCGAAGACATGCTAAGAGCCTGTGTGTTAGACTTTCAAGGGACATGGGAAGAACACCTAGACCTAATTGAATTCTCGTACAACAACAGCTACCACGCAAGCATTCGTATGGCACCCTACGAAGCCCTATACGAACAAAAATGTAGAACCCCCCTATGTTGGGAGGACATGGTCGACCCGGTGACACTAGGGCCCCAATACCTACAAGACACCATACCCAAGGTCAAACACATCCAAGAAAGGATGAAGGCTGCCCAGGACCGCCAGAAATCCTACGCCGACCTAAAGAGAAAACAAGCCGAATTCAACTCCGGGGACAAGGTCTGGTTGAGAATCTCACCCACACGAGGGGTAATGAGATTTGGAAGAAAAGGAAAACTCAACCCTCGGTTTATCGGCTCCTATGAAATCGTCGAAAGAGTCGGGAATCTGGCCTACCGCCTCGCTCTACCCATCGAACTAGAACGAGTACACAACGTATTCCACATATCCCAGCTAAAGAAATACGTGCACGACCCAAGCCACGTGCTACAACCCGAGGTCGTGGACCTCGACGAGTCACTAGCGTACGAAGAAAGACCAGTAAGAATCCTGGACACCAAGACAAGAACCACCCGTCGTCGAGCCATAGAAATGGTAAAAGTCCTCTGGACCAAACATGGGACCGAAGAAGCAACATGGGAACTCAAGGACACGATGAAGGAACGCTACCCCGAACTCTTCACACCAGGTAACCAAGAGGAAGTCGCTAGGCAAGAACCAAGCTTCGGGGACGAAGCTTCCGGTTAAGGGGGGGGGGGGGGGGGGGAGAGTGTAACACCTTGTGTTATGATTCCTAAAACCAATTAATCACTTAACCAATTATCCAAAGAAAGAATTAAATTACAATAATTAATTAGGAAAAGGCCCACCATAGTCCGTGGGCCCTCACCTCTAAACCCAACCCCTAGTCCTAAAAGGAATAGAGTTAGCAAGCCTATAGTATTTGGGCCCTAATTAGGACTCTTAGATATATAAATAGGGGACATAGGAGGCACCTAGAACCCCCACCACAATAATCTCTCACCACACAAGAAGTTCCAAAAATTCCCTTAGGAGAAATCAAGAAAGAAGAAAGCTTAAAGAACGACCCTTCATAGCCAAGGAATTAATTAAGGCGAAGAGGTAACCCATGTCTCAACAAAAACTATTTTCTTAGCTATGATCTCCCTCTAGGCATCCCTCTACATTCTTGTGTATTGATGATTCGTTTATGATATTGATGGTGTGATCTTAATAATTGATGTTATGCTTTCTTGGGTAATCTTGATAATCTTAATGATGGAAAGAGATTCTTGATGATTGGGTGATATTCATGATAAACCTAGATTCCTAATGATTGTGTGAGATTCTTGATAAATCGTATTGTTTCTTAGTGCTAAAAGATGAATTACGTCCTTGATGATTTAATTGTGATTAGAGCCCTAGGATGTAACGTGAAACTCGTATGATGTTATTCTTAATGTATTGGGTGGGAATTCGCATGTTGGGGTGTTAATATGTTTAGAAAGCATGATAGGATATGTGCCGTATGTTTCTTGCTTTTGATCCGTTAATTGTCTACGTGTTTCCATCAATTGCGTTTTAAGGTGTCTAACCATGGTTTCGGGTTCCACAAAGGTTCCCGGGGCGTTATTTGTGAAAAAGAGTCAGTGGGGGGTAGGGGACCCGCCACCTACCCACGGCCAGGAGGGACGTCGTCGGCAGCGGGCAGTCGGCGGGCAGGCGACTGCCCGCTGGGCACCCGCTGCCCGGAAATTCGCCACCGGCGGGCAGCCGGCGGGTGACCCCTCACCCATCGGCTACCCGCTAGAAATTACCCCACCTCGGGATCTCGACTTCCCCGTTTGATGTTTCCCCGACCCTCGTGGTGTCCCGATGGACTCCGTTTATCGTGCCTAAGTCTAGTTTGATGTTTCGGGTACCGTTAGTAGGGTAAATGAGTCTTATATATTGCATGCTAGTTGAATTGGTATCCCGTTGGCCTAGGTGAAAGAAGTATGAACCCCTTAGGAGTATTCCTAGTTTGTGGATAACCACGCATAGGTTTCATTATACGTTTTCTCCCCTTCCCAATGTGTCAATGTGGGTTGCATGTGTTTGCTATGTGTTATGTGTGCATGATACCCCAATTTGGTTGCGATCAAATTGGTTATTCCTAAGCTGCGGTTCGGAAGCTGGCTGCGGTCAGATTTACACTCTCAGGCTGCGGTCCACCGTTTGGTTGCGATCAAACGTTTTACATGAGCTGCGGTTCATATTCCTGGCTGCGGTCAGATGACTACTCTTGGGCTACGGTCCACTGTTTGGTTGCGATCAAACATTATGATGAGCTGCGGTTCATCGTTCGGTTGCGATCGACCCCTCCGTGTTGCGATATGGGGCAGGGTGCTGCGGGGCCGTGTCAGAGCTATATGCGCTGACCCTCATGTATGGGCATGCGATTGGTCCTGTGGCGCCAACAAAGTGTGCTATGTGATGAGATATGGATGGTTTGATGATTACGAATGTTATGAAAGTGTGACCATAGGATACATGCTAGAAAACCGTATATGTTTGGTTATGACTATTGGCTGTGCTTATATCTATCTGTCGAGTCCGTTCCCTGCGTTTGTGAATTATGTGACTGTTGACTGTGCTTATCCCTATCTGTCGAGTCTATTCCCCGTTTTAAAAGCTAGAGTCTCTTAGGATATATCTTCATGCTTCAAAATGGTTTTTCTTATATCTATATATATGCCTATATGTATTGTATTTAAAAACACGTTGGAGTGGGTTACCAGCATCTCTCGCTGAACAGATATATTTGGCTTTCAGGCACAGAGGAGTTGACACTGGAGTGCGCTAGAATCTAGGAGCGTAGAAGTAGATAGTTTCCTCTTCGGCCTGCGTGCCACACTTATGCATTTACATTATTAAGGATATTAGTTAGTTAGCCTGTGCAACTAAGTTCTCTAGCTCAGGTTTGGCGTAGCACCCCGTACTTTTTATATCATGTTTTGGGATTTAATGAGATTCTACCTTTATTATATAAGTTTCAAAAGTTTTAAAATTTCGGGGTGTTACATTGTGATTGGTGGAAATGAATTGTTGGCGGTTGGCACCACTTGTACCCGGTCATTGTATTAAAGGTATAAGCCATAGCGGTTACTGTGCTAAAGGCACAAACCCACCTTCGACTAGCTTGCCGTTGAGCATGGGTCAGGTTATAAGTGCTGCGGTGTCATGTTGGAGCTATATGCGCTAACCCCTTGATATTGGCACTAGAGGTGCGGATCATGTGAATGACACTGTGGCACCATCTTGATATGTTGGTGGTTGATAGGTGGTTTGTCGGTGGGGGCATGTCGTTGCCCGGAGGAATAAGGGGTGGTGATATAAGGGTGACTTGGAGGTATAGGTTGAAACTGATATAAGGTTGGAAGATGGATTGTGTTCCTTGTTGATTACTTGCTAACTGATTGTCTTGGATGCCTTTGTTGTCTCTAATTGCTATTTATATGCTTATCTATCTGTCATGTATTGTATCGTGTTCTTAGGACGCATGATAGTCTTTATGATTATTCTATACTTTCGAGTCTGTTAATGTATCTTGAGTCTTGATCTTGGTTTTAAACTAGAGTCTCATAAGTATATATGTATTCCAGTTTCAAAATGAGTTTCTTATATATACCTATATTGTACTTAACGCGTTGGAGTGGGTTACCAGCATTATTCGTTGACGGTTGTTACATCGAATGTTTTCAGGTGATGAGCATTAGCTACGGAGCGCGCTAGTCGGAACCTTGGACTTAGTTTAATTAGTTCTAGCATAATAGATTGCCTGCATGCCTTGGGTTGTAATTGAACTTCGATTTATGGATTGACCATGCTTAGTTAGTTTAGCATGTGCATCTAGGTTCTCAAACCTAGGTATGACATAACACCCCGACTCTTGTGTATAGTTTATGCACTGTTTGGGATTTAAATGTTAGATTCGCCTTTATTTTATAAGTTTTAAATATCTTAAAACTCAGGGGTGTTACATTTGGTATCAGAGCCTAAGTTCGACCCTAGGACAATGCCTTTAGGACAAGACTTTGGGACATTAAGCTTGAACTCTAGGTACTTACATACTTGGGATGTTAAGAGCTTGACTTAAGAATCTTAGGACGCGCGATGAGGCTGTGAGTTTATCTATCATTGTCTTCTTAACTTCTCCTCACTCTATTCTGTGCTTAGCTTAAGAATTCCCCGTAATTATAGAATCAAGGTAAGGATGCGAACCCCTAACTTATCATTACGATCAGTATTGGTCCTGTAGACACCAAAATGGCACCGACAAGGAGTGAGTCAAGGACCCCTTCCCTTTGCCCACGAATCGTTAGCTCAGAACCTACAGCAACTGACACAGGTCGCCCAGACACTGATCAACGCCATCCTCCATAACAACAACCGACCACCACCGCCGAACGAAAACTCAGATGTAGCTCGCCAAGTCTCAAGTCATACCCCGCCTATCTTCTTAGGAGAAGAAGATCCCACGACCCTTGAAGAATGGATCCGAACCTTCGACAAAATCTTCGAGGTAGTGGAGTGCCCGTAGGGATGCCGTGTGGAACTAGCCTTGTTCTATTTCGTACACGAGGCCGATCTTTGGTGGGTTCACGAAGGATATGCCTGTAGGCAAGAACCGGGATTCAACTGGGAATCCTTGAAGGCACGATTACGGGGACGGTTCTACCCCGCACACATAAAGGCAGCCATGTACGAAGAATTCCTCCACCTAAAACAGGGGATGGCCACGGTCATGGACCACAAACGATTTCTTGAGCTAGCTTGTTTCGCACCTGAATTGATGCCTACCGAGACGACCAAAACAGAGAAGTTTGTAGCGGGTCTCAACTTCGAAGCTCGAAAGGATCTAATTGTAAGTAAGCCCAGGACCCTTAATGAGGCCTACACCTGTGCCGCCGACCTTTACCGGATCCAACTTCTACAACGAGGAGTTCAAGAACAAATCCGCAAGAGGAATACCCGAAGTGGGGAGCGACTGTGAAAAGAGCAAGGAACGACTCTAACACAAGAACGGTTAACCCACCTAATCAAGGACCACCCATAAGGTACAACGAAACCAACGCAAGACAATTCCTTTGCAGAAAATGTAATAAGGACCATAGGGGTAAGGACTGCCTCGGAAACGCCTTACGATGGTTCAACTGCGGAAGAGAAGGACATAAGGCTTTCCAATGCACTCAACCCTCAAGTGCAAAGCCTACGGTCATGGCCCAACGAGGAAACACAAACAATCGGGGGAACTACAGGGCACCTGGAAAGGTATTCCTCATCAGTCGCACCCAAGCCGACCTCGAAGCCGAAGCCTGGATCGACACAGAGAACATAGGCCTAGGAGACCAAGACCCTACGAACCAATTGGAAGAGAATTCGGTAGTAGAATTCTATCTAAAATAGATAAACCACGAACCCTTAAAAACTACCTTTTAGTAGAATCGCTTACTTAGTTCGAATATTTACAGTCCCCATAATTTTAAATAAAAGCCAAGTTAATTAGTTCAATCAGCTTAAATTTTCCTTATTCCGCCATCGAATTAATTAAAGGATTAAATTTGTGCCTTCTTCCAATCTACGAATCCCGAAACCAACATTCAGTGACACCAAAGGATACGACTAGGAAGCCTAATCGGAACACTTGCCTCCCCGGGACAAACGAGTAATAGGAAGTCCTCAAAGGCATAAAAAGAGTGCACTAAAAAAACGAATGTAACTTGTAAGAATTAAACCCTAGACTTTTTATTCCCAAACTAATGCCTTGACCATTAAACTACCATTGTTTCTTAAAACTTCAAGGGAACACAACCTTCTTAACCCCCTCCAAATCCCTAAAACCCAAAATCCTCAAATCAAAAAACCCTTCTTCCTCCTTATTCTTCTTCTCTCACTCTTTCTCTCTCCCTCTCACCCACTCTCGTCGCGAACTCCCCCCCAGAACCCGTCGAACCCCCAGCCACTGTCGCCAGCTGCTCAAGACTAGCCACCGACCCGAGCTGCTGCCACCGGTCACACCGCCACTGCCCGCGCACCAACTAGCCCCCCCTCTCACTCATCGCCCAGTCGAGTCTCGCCAACCGCCAAGCCAACACCCGCCGCTGAGCCAGTCAGCCGTGTCGAACCACCGCCACCGCCGCAACCCTGGCCGAAAAATCACCGGAAAGCCCCCGGGAACACAAACCCCCCAATCACGACTGCGCGATAGGAAAAAACATCCGATGACGTCAAGAAAAGCTACCAATGCCCGAGCTCCGGAATGGAACAACGCCTACTACACGGTGATCGGAGGTAAAGCGCTTGAACCCGATATATAACATAAAACGTAAACACAGCGGAAGTCTAAAATAATAACAACGTAAAGCGCTTGAACCCGATATGCAAGGCAAACTAACCAACATATAACATAAAACGTAAACACAGCGGAAGTCTAAAATAATAACGGCGAAAACCAAGGCGTATTATGCCACGTTCACCCCAACGTGAACGCACAGGCAAAGTCTAAACCATCCATCTAGTATGTTCAACATCTGTGGCACACAGGCCAAAACACTGACTACACTGTTCAGCGGATCTAAACTATCCACGGCTAACGCTCTCGCCATCTACTCAGGACCTGTAATGCATATAAAGAAAGGGGACGACGCCCGGTCAGCGAATATTGCTGGTAACCCATCAATACGCGTTCAATAGCATAAGTAGATAGTATAATAAGAAATCATTTTTGAAACGGAATACAGTATATATCAGTTCAAATCGTAAAGATAGAAGTCAACTGCAAAGACTCTATTTCACTCTCAACAAGGACAACGGGAATCAACGTCCCGAGACAACATCAAGACAAGAACGACAACATCACAAGTACTACTCGAGGTGTATTCTACTGATCACAAAGTAGAATACCACTCGACATGCTCAACAGAAAAGGATAGACAAACACACATTGGCAACACATGCCACCGTGACACTACATGTCACATGTTGCAGATACCATGTTCCATCCTTATGCCCGGTTCCGACCTTATGGCTACCCCCGACCTTATAACTAGTTCCAACCTTTACCTCCAGGACCCCTGTACTCCAAAGTCCAACCTTACGCCTCCGAGGACCATCGTCCCCACTCCGACAATCTCTAACAATTCCACCAATTCATAGTACAAGAGTGTACCGTTCAAATCAATCACACAACCACCAATCACATGAGCCTGAAGCCCAAATCACATGAGCCTGAAGCCCGATTCACAACTCCATAATATCATTTCATGGCCACCACGAGGACCACATCTGTACCTTGGTGATTAATGTCACATACCATTAATCGTTCAATCCAGGTACATCTAACACAGACATCATCATAAGAATCAATCAACGGATCAAAACGAAGATATGAAACCATACTCAATCAAGGAAGGATTACAATCTGACACCAACCACGATCAACACAAGTTATCATCCACAATAGGAAAGAACAAAACCCACACACTAGCATTTCAACATCGAACTAGCATGCTTATCAAACGGGTAAACCACTCATAGTTCCGAAGAACGTACAAGACTCATCATGTGGCGAGCTGTCGTAAGCTCCCAAATTAAAACCTTACAAACGTAGTAGCGAGAGTAAGGGTCGATCCCACGAGGAGTAAATAGTTTAACGTATGTGCTCAAGTTAAAGGAAATGGGGGTTTGGTATGAAGGTGATAATCAAAGTAAATAAATGAATAAAACAGTGAAAATAATATATTGAAAACACTTATAATAGAAAACCTTGGTTAGTAAAGATCCACCACCGGAATTTAACACTGATCATTAATTCAAAAAGGTAATTGATATGCAACTGAATATTTGTCGTGAAATTATTTCATTTCCGTTTTCCCCTAGTTATAGGTAACTAAAGCACACGCGGTTTAATTACCCCTAACTACTAAATAACCTAAGACACGCGCTATAGATTTAGTTTAATAGCAGCAATAGGAACTAGGAAAACCGACAAACTAAATAACACAAGCACAAGCGGTTGCATTTAATTTAGAAAAATATTCTACCCGAGACCAATTATCACTAAGCCGTCAATAATTAACCTCAGTTGCTACTGAATATTACAATAATTTGTAGCACAACATTATCTAATATAGCAAATAATTATATCAAATAATTTAGAAGAATATTAATACTCAAATGCGTAAATATTATATAATAAAATAAATAAATAAATAATCTTACAACATAATCAATTCCAGGGCTCCAATTCACTAAACCAAGCTAAAGAAATTAGCCACGAATGGACATTGATAATAACTTTAAAAAGTAATCTAGAGGGGAAAGAATGAACGATGAACGAATGAAATTCTTTTACTATTTATACAATTCCTGATTTATTTTCTTCCAGTAATTTCCTATGTTTGCGCCATGATGCCGAAATGGTCTTCCGCTGGACAACTGCACGCCCTTTCCTTCTTTTTCGCTCTTGAAGATGTCTTTAGGCCACACAAAAAGAAGAGAACATAAATATATGTTTCATGGGTTGTTTTCATGCTTTGGAAATAAAAATGAATGTGGGCCATCAACATTTACAATAATGCTATAATATATATAACATACTTAGTAGATTGATGAAGCGTCTTCTCTAAGGAATTTTATATATATATATATATATATATATATATATATATATATATATATATATATATATATATATTATTGGACAATTGGTCAGAATATGTCGTAGATCTAGGCTACAGTTTATATAGGCTGAGTATAGAAGAAATCCTGAATCAATTGGTGACGTGCGCAAGACACTACCTTAAAAGCAAATATTGCCCGGAGACGGTAACAGTCTTACCGATTTCTTTCGATCCAGTTAACACCGAAGCTCAGATTGCAGAAGAGAAGAATGTATTTTAGCGTTTAGAGCTCAGGAGGAGCAGGGTATTTATAGCTATAGAATAACCTGCTCCTCCTCTCTTAGCCATTTAATTTCCACTAAAATAGGGGAGTGGTGGAGAGGACCACATTTGTAGGAGTTAACCTCACTCCACAATTTATTGTGGATGGAAATAATCCACACTTATTTGGGTGTTATTCCCAACATCCCCCACACACTCAACAAGTGTGAATGAAGTCGATGTCTGAGCGGAAGTGAGCGCTGACCTTAATGCCAGTGGTTTAAACCTTGAACTGACACGTAGTGACTTGAGTAAATTTCTCCTTAGTAGTGAATTGAATCTTGAACTAGCGAAGGAGAGGTAGTTTTGAACTCATGTGCACACATCAGCACCCATTATGCAGGTTCTTCGGAAGTCAAACTCTTTGACTTGTGGTCTACCTCTGTGTAGACCCTAGCTTAGAACATCTCATGTTCAGTTCCTTTATGTGTACGTAAGCTTGGCTTACTTTGTTGATTTTAAACTCATTTCCTTCGATGTATCGAGGACGGCCTTTCTATTTAGTCCTTTAGCGAGAGGATCTGTTATTCTTCTCGAGCTCCATATACTCTAATGTGAGTGCTCCAGTCGTTATCAACTGTCTTACAGACTCATGTGTGACCGTTATGTGCCTTCTTTGTGAGTTAAAGTGTATGGGCATAGCCGGTGTAGCACACCCCCACCATGGCACGTTTGCTAGTAGGTCTCTCAGCCACTCGACTTTTTGCCGAACTAGATCAAGAGGTATAAGTTAATTCTCCATTGTTGATCTAGCTTATACAAGTATGTTATGTCTATCTTAATATACACTTCCACCATGTCCAAGTGTATTTCACCATAGACTTTTAACTCTGACAAGTCTAATCGCATTATAGTTTTTTATGTATTTTCAAGTCCATCTCAATATAGACTTTTAACTCTATCAAGTCTATCTCAGTATAGATCACCTTTAAAGACTTATAGAGTAGTTAAGTACATAAATCAGTTGCAAGTCTTTTCTTTCTATCATAGGCATTGTTCTTTGCAATGGAAATGACAGTTTGTGAATCACAATGTATATGTAGTGAAGGTGTTAGCTAGACACCCCAAAACTCCACGTTTATCAACATATTTCTAAGCCACTCAGCTTCTTGGGATAACCCCATTATCTTTCATAAGAGGCGGTTAGCCCTTTTCTGCTCAAGTTAGGGATCTCTTTAGGTTTACCTCAACATAGACCATCCCAATTGAGTATTAAGTCACCAAGAGCACTTTGTACTCATGTCATTATGAGGTGAATTCATTAGGTTTGTCTCAACAAAACCACCCTTTCTCAAAGAGTTATGAATTCATTAAGAGCTGTAGCTCAACCTCACAAGTACACACACTGTCGGAATGACCAACTAGTGTACTCTTTCGTAACTCTTTTCAAGGCTTCGTTTGACCACAGAAGTGGGATCCACCACGAATTCATTACCAGTTGGACTTTAAGTCCTTCCAGTGAGTCAAAGACTAATCCTCATAATTAGCCCTCAAGTAAGTTGATTCTCTTGACCAAACTTACATGCACTTTGACGAGTACTTTGTTTACTCGTAAATAATCCCTTGATATTTTCATGTTTAACATGAAACATTCTCTTTAATCATTATTCTCAATACCACAGAGAAACTTTTGATGAGAATATATGGAGTTTATTACCCCCACAATGCAACATTTACAAATATTTGTTGTCAAATGTATTTGATCTCTTACCCAAACTGATCTTTAGTACCCAACATTAGCTCCTTTGTAGACTAAGTTTTGCCGATTTGCTTTGTGGAGCATTATAAAAGCTTCGCACTCTGCCTGATACATGCTCAACAGTTGAATATATTTCAACAAACTTGGTTATCTCAATTGATCACAATTACCCTTTAATTAGGAATTATAGGTATTTCAATATGACTCAACCAAGAGTTTAAATAATATATATATATATATATATATATATATATATATATATATATATATATATACAAACGTTCATTGTTAGTAAGCCATAGAAATAATGTTGTCCACATGCTACATCATGTTAAACAACATAATCACAAATTTCACATCATATTCTTATAAGAAATTAATGTTATACACAAGGAATATGTTCGAGCTCATATTTATTCGGAAATATCTCTCAACAATGAGACTTCAAAGTTGCCACTTGCACAATTTTCCATTCCCTTGAGAAAATTAAAACTCATATAAAGCATTCATAGGATGCAGATCAATATTACTATTGCAGTACTTCAACAATTTCTATTGCAAGGCTTTGATTAACAACATATGAGAGTCAACCTCATTTCAGGTGAAGATCAAGTGGCGCTCTAACTAGCTGCATGATCAACACCCTACATCTTAAAACTCCCAGGTCGAGTGGTGAAACTGAAGTTTTCTTAAAAACCATCTTCCTAGACAGAGTATTCAAGAACAATGACTTTTCCATGCTACCACCATAAATGTGAGTAAAGCCTTTGAAATTAAACTCAGTACACAATTTAAATATTTAAGATTATGTGACTATAATATAGTATGTATCTCATCAAATAGTGCAATGTTTGTAACATATCCACAATAATAACACATAATGTTGTAAATTGACATGTGCATAAGTACACAATTTATAGGCTTTATATCATATTGATGATTTAATCACTTAGCAGTAGTGTAAAATCATCACTTCTAAAACAACAAATTCATAAAGCTCATACATGTGAATAATAACAATTCACTTATCTTTGTGTACACCACTGTTAATTTTCTATATAATATTCAATGCACTCACCATACAAAATACGGAATGGTGATTTCTAAAATGCTTGTCACAAAATATATTTCACGTTTAACATGCTCTCAAAAGATAATAATCAATTGAATGCAAAGATATAGGCAAACCATCTTCTAAATTATGTCATTATGATAATTTTAAGGGACATGGTCAATGACAATAATATATGACTACTAATGCTCACGACAATCATTTGCATATGATAGTCTATTATCACATAAGTATGCATGTGCCATATTAAAATATGAGGAGGTAAATCTCATTGGTAAGACTGAGCTATGCAAAGAGTATACAAGAATAATGACTCTTCAACTCCATGCTACAAACAAATTACAACCAAAGATGTTGGGTAATATGGTGGAAAATTCCCAAAAATAATAATCCTACGGAAAGATTAATATTATATGGGAAAACAGAAAAACTGGGAAGGAAAAGGTTGAGTGTTTGGGTATAGGTTTAGCACGAGTTCGAACACGAAGTTCTTTTCCTTAAAACCTTATTTGTTACCTCCCACAAGTGCTAGGAGCGTTGTAGCCTAGGTTTCCCAGGATAAAACGTTCTTCGATTCCTTGTTTAAGCACCTAAACAAGGAACTCGGCAAACAAAGCAAGAGCAAGAACACTGCTGGGTAAAGAAGAGAGTAGAAGTAGAAGTTTTGAAGCAAAGTATACTGGAATTCCTTAGTTTCGTTCTGTGTAAAAGAGCTACTGCTCTACCTCTCTTTATATAGGGATGTTGGAAGGGATAACATTCAACATGGCCTTTAATTGGTATTAAACCAATTGTATAACACCTGTAACGGTCACCACTAAGTAGAATTAAACTTAGAATTCAAAATTGGAATTAAAACAGTATTAATTTCGTAACAGATGAGTTTAATTTGTACAACAGGCTAAACTTTCGGGTTTCAGACCGTTGGGGTGCAAGTTCACACGAGAGCACACGGACCAGGCAACACGAGAGTACATCTGTAACACCCCGTGTTACGGCCCCTAAAACCATTTAATCAATTAATCAGTAACCCAAGAGAAAGAATAAATTATAATTAATTAGGGAAAAAGGCCCACCATAGTCCATGGGCCCTCATGTATAAACCCAACCCCTAAACCCAATCCTTAGTTCCAAAAGGAATAGAATTAGCGAGCCTATAATATTAGTTCCTAATTAGGACTCCTAAATATATATATAGGGGACTTAAGAGGCACCTAGAACTCCCCACATGATTAACGCCCACCACCCCAAAAAGTGCTCCAAGAATTCCCTTAGGAGAAATCAAGAAAGCAAGGAAGCTTAAAGAAAGATCCTTCATAGCCAAGGAATTAATTAAGGCTAAGAGGTAACCCATGTCTCAACAAAACCTATTTTCATAGCTATGATTTCCCCTTAGGGTTTCCCCCGTATGATTGTGAATGGCGAATTACTATGATTATTATTGATGTTGATTTAATGATTCCATGGGGAATCTTGGTAATCTTGATATTGGGAGCTTCTTGATAATTGGGATGTTCTTGATGATTGATTGGGATTCTTGATGATGATGTGCTGTTCTTGATGATTATGTTGTTCTTGATGATTAATTGCTATCCTTGATGATATGTGTTATTCCTACCGAATCTTGCAATTAGAAGACGAATCGTATTCTTGTGGATATAAAAGTGATTAGAACCCTAGGTTGTATCGTATGATCTTATTCTTGGATTATCGGGTGGGAAATCGCATGTTTGGGTGTTGATTACGATTAGAAAAGCATGTTAGGTTATGTGCCGTTCGTCTATCGTAATTGATCCGTTAATTGTCTATGTGTTGTCGTTAATTACGTTGAAAAGTGTCTAAGCATGGTTTCGGGTTCCACAACGGTTCCCGGGGCGAAAAGTGATGAAAAGAGTCAGTGGGGGGTAGGTGGGGGGTAGGGGACCCACCACCTACCCGCGGCAATTCGGGCAGCTCCGGCAGCGGGCAGCCGGTGGGCGGGCAGTTGCCCGCCGGGCACCCGCTGCCTGGAACAGTGTCAGCCGGCGGGTGGACCCCCACCCACCGGCTACCCGCTGGAATTTCTCCCACCTCGGGACCCCGGCTTCCCCGTTTGATGTTTCCCCGATCCCCGTGGTGTCCCAACGGACCCCGTTTGTTGTGCCTATGTCTAGTTTGATGTTTCGGGTACCGTTCGTAGGTTTATGAGTCTGTTATATCGCATGCTAGATGAATTGGTATCCCGTTGACCTAGGTGAAGGAAGTATGAACCCCCTTAGGACTATTCTTAGTATGTGATGGATCACGCATAGGTTTGTTATAAGCCTTATTCCCCTTCCCAATGTGTAACGTGGGTTGCATGTGCTTGCTATGTGTTATGTGTGTGTGCTACCCCAATTCGGTTGCGATCGGATTGGTTATCCTGAGCTGCGGTTCAGAAGCTGGCTGCGGTCAGATTGGTATTCTTGGCTGCGGTCAGATTACATTCTCTTGGGCTGCGGTCCACCGTTTGGTTGCGATCAAACGTTTCTATACGAGCTGCGGTTCGTCCTTTATCCTGGCTGCGGTCAGATGACACTCTCTTGGGCTGCGGTCCACTGTTTGGTTGCGATCAAACATTATGATGAGCTGCGGTTCATCGGTCGGTTGCGATCGACCTCCACGTGTTGCGATGCGGGGCATGGTGCTGCGGGGCTGTGTCAGAGCTATATGCGCTGACCCTCATGTATGGGCATGTGATCGGTCCTGTGGCGCCAACAATGTGCGTTATGTGTGTGATATGGACGAGTTGTGATTATGAGTGCCTTGGGATGTGACTATGGGATTTATATTGGGGATTGTTTATGATGGGTTGTGATTATTGTTTATGCTTTGCCTTATCTGCCTTATCTATTGTGAACTGCATATGCTCGTTATAACTATTGCTTGTGTCTGACCTTATCTGTCGAGTTATTCCCGGTTTTAAAAGCTAGAGTTCGTAGGATATATCTTCATGCTCACAATGGTTTTCGTATATCTATATATATCCCTATATGTATTGTATTTCAACGCGTTGGAGTGGGTTACCAGCATCTCTCGCTGAACAGATATATTTGGCTTTCAGGCACAGAGGATTAGAGCACTGGAGCGCGCTAGAACTGGAGCGTAGAAGTAGTGTAGCTTCCCTTTCGGCCTGCGTGCCATGTTATGCATCTATATTTCGAAGAATAGTAGTTAGACAGCCTGTGCACCTGGGTTCTCTAGCCCGGGTGTGGCATAGCACCCCATACACTTATGTTACGCTTTGGGATTTAATGAGATATTACCTTTAATATCTAAGCTTTTAATTGTCTTGAAAGTCTGGGGTGTTACAACATCTCTCGTCTGCACTGTGGTGCAACCCGAGAGTGCACTACTCTCGTGGTCACAGATGCACGAGAGTTGTGCTCTCAGTGCACCACAACCTCTCGTGCTACACACGAGAGTAGGTGCACTCGGTTCGGTTTTGGCCGAACCAAGTGACTATATCAGATGGAAAATGATACCGAAGTTAGGCATAACTTAGCCCACAAGGCCAGCCCATTTCCGGACGACATTCGTGCCCTCAGGTGCCGGCGCACGCGAGCTCGGGCTTGAATCAAGCCTTTTCGATGTCCTCTAGTTGGATTTTGATTTGCACCACCCTAATATGCCATTTTAAGCTAATTTTCCAATAATCCCCCACATGAATGAAAATTGATTTTCGGGGTAGTTTTAAAACGGAAACAACTGTGTTCAACGGTCGATCCCTGCATAGGATAGGTAGGGTCACACCCTTTGAACCTTCCCTCGTGAAGATACATTTACTCTTCTAACTGTACGGTAGAACGCGATGTCTTTGAACCGACTGCCGTTTGTGTAGACGATGACATATCTCACACAGGAACCTCCCAACCATGCTTTGTTCTCATGATTGTGCCCATTTTGGTCGTGGGTCACCATTCCTGGTTCTGCAAGAGTTTGTGAAGAATTGTGCCCGTCAATTCTCCTTTGAAGCGACCCTCACTTCTCTTTCACATAGGTGATTCTTTCCCGAGTATCCCGCATACTCACATATGTCAACCGACATTCGAATCACTAAAGCATTTAACATGCTAACCTTGTGCGGGAGCCACTGTTTCTAACTTGGAGTGGTAGGGAATCCGAGACCCCCACAGTGACACGCTCCATTCCATAATTTAGTTGTCCCATTGAACCTAGGTGCCAGCTAGGTTGGGTGTCCACTATAGAACTTATACCAAGGGCTTTAGACCCATTCCTCGTCTCAACTTCTCCACAGCTACTCTACATAACCGTTTGGTTAGCGGATCCGCTATATTGTCTTCTGACTTTACGTAGTCAATCGAGACAACACCAGTTGTGAGAAGTTTTCTAATGGTATTATGTCTACGACGCACATGTCTAGACTTACCATTATACATATGATTCTGTACTCGTCCAATTGCAGCTTGACTATCGCAATGCACACACATTGGAGGTACAGGTCTTTCCCAATTTGGAATATCCTCTAAAAAATGGCGTAGCCATTCAGCCTCTTCATAACATTTGTCCAATGCTATCAGCTCAGATTCCATCGTGGATCTAGCTATCACGGTCTGTTTAGAGGATTTCCATGCAACGGCTGCACCGGCTAGTGTAAACACGTAGCCACTCGTGGACTTGGAGTCCTTAATATCGGATATCCAGCTAGGGTCGCTATACCCTTGAAGTACAGCAGGATATCTCCCATAGTGCAGTCCAAGGTCTCGAGTATACCATAAGTATCTCAGAACCTTCACTATTGCCGTCCAGTGCATGGCACCGGGGTTACTCGTATATCTACTGAGTTTACTAACCGCAAAGGCAATGTCCGGCCTAGTACCGCTCATTAGATACATCAAACTACCAATAACCCGAGCATATTCTACTTGAGAAATACACTCTCCGTGGTTCTTGGTTAGATGAACGCTTCGATCTAATGGCGTCCTAGTCCCTTGATGATTATCCTTGTTAAATTTTTCAAGGATTTTATCAATATAATGTGATTGGCTTAACACCAGACCATCAGGTCTTCTAATGATTCTAATCCCGAGGATTAAATCAGCCAAACCCATATCCTTCATGTCAAATCTCGCATTTAACATGTTTTTGGTAGACTTGATCATTCGATCGTTACTACCAACGATGAGCATGTCATCTACGTATAAACAAAGAATGACATAACCGTCTATCGTTTCCTTAACGTAGACACATTTGTCACTTTCGTTTATTTTAAACCCATTAGTTAACATCGCATGGTCAAACTTCTCGTGCCATTGCTTAGGCGCTTGTTTTAAACCATATAGAGATTTAACCAACTTACACACTTTCCTTTATTGGCCCGGAACCACGAACCCTTCGGGTTGTTCCATATAGATTTCTTCATCTAGTTCGCCATTTAGGAAAGCGGTTTTAACGTCCATTTGATGAACTTCCAAATTCCGCAGCGCGGCTATAGCAAGTATCATTCCAATGGAGTTTATTCTCGTCACGGGAGAGTACGTGTCGAAGTAATCAAGGCCCTCGCGTTGCCTGTAACCCTTGATTACAAGCCTAGCCTTATACTTCTCGATGGAACCATCGGGTTTCATCTTCCTTTTAAAGACCCACTTGGATCCTAAGGGTTTACTACCCGGAGGAAGATCAACAAGTTCCCAAGTGTGATTCTGTAAAATAGAATCCACTTCACTTTTAATAGCCTCTTTCCACATTGGTCCTTCTATAGAAGTCACGGCTTCTCCGTATGTTCGAGGCTCGTTTTCTATCAAACAAGATAGAAAATCGGGTTCATTTTCTAATAAACAAGTTACAGTACTCGAATCGTACTCCAACAAGTAAGTTAGAAAATCAGGACCAAATGATTTTCCAACTCTCGCCCGCTTACTGCGTCTTGGCTCGAGCTCGGGTTCTCTCTCGGATTCCCCACTATCATTATCCATAGCTTCGTCAAACGTTCGTTTTGACGAACTCGGTCCCTCATTGGACCTACAAGGAAATACATTTTCAAAGAAAGATGCATTCTTTGATTCTATTATCGTGTTCTCGTGTACGTCCGGATTATGGGACTCGTGTAATAAGAACCGATAAGCACTACTATTATGTGCATAACCAATAAAGATACAGTCCACCGTCTTAGGACCTATCTTTACTTTCTTAGGCGTTGGCACCAAAACTTTGGCAAGACACCCCCACACTTTCAGGTACTGGTAGGAAGGTTTCCTACTGTTCCACAGCTCATAAGGAGTCTTATCAAGCTTCTTGTGGGGTACCTTATTTAAAAGGTAATTACTTTTCAAAATAGCCTCACCCCACGCGTCATGAGGTAGGCCCGAACTTATAAGCATCGCATTTATCATATCTTTCAATGTACGATTCTTTCGTTCGGCAACACCGTTCGATTGAGGTGAGTAAGGTGCAGTATGCTCGTGTATTATACCTACACTCGCACAGAAGTCACCAATAGGTGCTTCGTACTCACCACCTCGATCGCTTTTAACTTTCTTAATCTTACAATTACGTTTGTTTTCAACTTCATTCTTATAAAGAATGAATTTTTCCAAGGCTTCATCTTTGCTTTTAAGAAAATACACATAGCAATAACATGTGCTATCGTCGATAAATGTGATAAAATATTTATTACCACCTCTCGTTTGTATCGATCTAAAATCGCACAAATCACTATGGATTAATTCTAGTGGTTCAGTTTCCCTTTCAACCGATTTGAAAGGTACTTTCGTTAATTTTGCCTCAACACAAATTTCACATTTGTTATTTGTGTTAATTTGAAAATTAGGAATATGGTCCATGTTAATTAATCTACGTATAGAATTATAATTAACGTGACCTAGTGTAACACCCCCATTTTCAATACTAAATTTTCCTTACAATTATACTTTCTTAATTGAAAAATTCACTAATTACATAGCGGAAGCATTAACTAACCAAAAGAAATGGGTGTTACCGCCACGCTCAGGTATCTCTCTTATACCCAAACGCTAAGGCTAATAATACAACTTCAATAAACAACTCAAAATATGTATTAGTACAAAAACAACTAACAATTCAAATGTCTAACTAATACATGATATATCTAGGTGCTTCGCTCATTCTCATGCACAATGCTCATGCAAGAGTTCCTGCAAAAACAATTAAAGAACAGAAAACAAAGAAACACACAAATTTAGCATTAAGCTTGTAAGATCTACTTCATCCCGTAAAACATTTTGCACATAGTACATAGGAGCAGATAATTGGCATAAAGCATAGACCCTTTAAACATTTAATCTTTTATCATCAATAGAGCATAATCATATAGAACATAACTCAAATATGAAATACTCAAAATTTTCAACAACCATAATTTCCAAACAATACTCATAATTTTTAATACGAAATCAGTAGTTCTCACAATGGATATTTTAGGAACCTTTCAAAAGTAATATATTTATTCCAACATGGAGGAACACCAATTCCAACATAATGGGCAGGGTCTTGTTTCATCAAGCCCTAGTGAACAGTAATCACTCTACTGGACACTACACAAAATCCCATTCAATCTCAAATAATGGGCAGAGTCTTAATTATTTAAGTCCTAGTGAACAGTAATTCTCTTTACTGAACACTACTCAAAAATCCCATTTAAACCAACCTAATAATGGGCAGGGTCTTATTCAATAAGCCCTAGTGAACAGTACTCACTCTACTGAACACTACGCAAAATTCCCATTTAAAGTGGAACAGAACTAATACCTTAAGTGTGCACACCCCCAATGGGTTTCCGAGCCCAATGGGTAGTAACTAGTCCTAGTAGTCAGGATACGTTTCTACTGACTACTACTCAACAGGGTAAATACCCAAGTGGTAGACTCCGCTAACCACTCCTCAAAACAACAGGACTAAAAGTCCTAGTGAGACAGGATATGTTTCTACTGCTCACTCCACAAAACAACAGAGAGTTTTTAAGCTCCCTAGTGAGTCGGTATATTCAACCGCTCACTCCACAACAAACTGGGTCATAACCCAAGTATCCAGAATTTCACAACAGGATACTACACAAGTCTTAAGAATCAATTTCTTTTATCCTCAATCTTTATAAAAGTGACAACATTACTGACATTTCTCAAGCAAACAAATTCTCAACATCTTAAATAAGGAATTGACAGAAATTTTCAGAAGGCATGACCTGAATTGCAAAATTTATAGAAATATATTGGTAACACATTTTCTGGTGAAATTTTGCAGATACAAGGTACAGTGAGTCTAGATTATACACAAAAAGTTTCAAATTAATCCAAGGTATAAAAGTATTTTTCCCGAATTATTTCCCAACACTGCGCCAGACAGAAATTGAACTGGTAGCACACTGCCTCCACTTTACGAAATTTTTCTGGAAAAATCGAAACATATTTTTAACCCAATCTTTTTACAAACATCAATTATAACAAGTCTAGGTTCTCCATAAAAACATTAAAGAAAAAAAAAGTTTAGGAAGAATTTTTCACGAATTTTTCTTTCTAGCTGCGCCAGTCAGAATTTTCACAGGAAATAATCAAATTGTGTAAAATTTTCCCTTTTTAATCACCACAAAATCACCATATCACATATGCAGGGTTTTCAACACATCTAAACTGAGTAAACTCATATATCTATCCACATAATATAACCAAATAACTTACAACACTAAATATCATCAATTTTTTTCAAAATCATGAATCACATAAACAATTAGAAAAATCAATTTTTGATTTGGGGTAAAAGGATTTTAGTGAACATAAATCTTACCCGGGCTAATTAAAAGTTGAAATTCTCAGCGCACATCCGAAACACCTATACTCATCGACCCTCGTCTGCGAGCTATAATTGATGATGATGATGATGATGGAGGACCGGACTATGTTGATGAAGGAGGAGACTAACGTTTAATTTGTTTTTATTCTTTCTTCTATTTGGCGAGAAGATGATCGGTGAGAATTAATAGAGGAAAATATTTAGGTTAAGAAAAATACATAATCAGATTAGAGTTATAGCAAGATTAGGATTATAGGTATATATGGGATTAGAGTTGTGTAACAGAAAGAAACATATTAAATGGGATTAGGATGATTATGAGGAGGATTAGATTACATACATATTATATATAGCAAAACAGTGTGTACTAACATATTTAATATATATGTACATCCGTAACACATTAACATATATATCATATGTTTGCATAAATAATATATGTTTATTTATAAGCATAAGTATATATCATTGAAAAATATATTAATTAAATAATTTCAAAAATATTTTTGGGTCACATAATATATAATAAAATAATTTAATAGTAGGCTAACATAATTTTGGATAATTCAAATTAATTTCGGAGGGTATTAAATCAACATAATATTATAAAAAATAACGGGGTATCACACTCTACCCTCCTTAAAAGATGATTCGTCCTCGAATCATAACTATAGGAAAATAGCGGGTATTACACCTAGTCTACCATGCCACAAATTGGAAGACTCAAGCAAGTAAACGGAATTAACTTTGCTCTTATTCATGATAATAGGCATTACATTGAGCTTAAAAAGCCCATCAGTTACATAACCTTTGCCTACAAACATTCCTAACTTAGACAAAACAACCTTGTTTGACTCGAACACCATGCGAAAGCCATGCTTGTTCAACAGTGAGCCAGACACCAGATTCTTCCTCAGCTCTGGAACATACAGCACGTTGTTCAACGTCAGTTCCTTCCCGGAAGTCATCTTCAGAACCACCTTGCCCATGCCTTCCACAGCAGACTGAGTAGAGTTTCCCATCCAAACCTTCTCGCCCTCAACGGTCTCAAAGGTATTGAACATCTCTCGATTGCAACACAAATGCCTTGTTGCACCAGTATCGATGAACCACTCTCGTGGGTTAGAGTCCACGAGGTTCACCTCGGTCACCATAGCCGAAAGGCTAATCTCGACCTCCTTCTGATTGCTTTCCTCAACCATGTTGGCTTCAGAACTCTTGTTCTTCTTCTTTGGAACTTTGCACTCAGAGGATTTGTGGCCAGTCTTGCCACAATTGAAGCATTTTCCATGAAATTTCTTCTTGGTAATGCCTCCTTTCGGACCTAGCTTTTGCTTGTCCTTCTTGTTCTTCTTGGAGTTTTTAGCATGCTCCACAACATTGGCTTTAGCACCAATAGTGACAGAATTTCATCCATCATTCGTCTTGTTCCCCTCCTCAATTCGGAGTCACTGGATCAGGTCCTCCAGGTTCATTTCCTTTCGCTTATGCTTAAGGTAGTTCTTGAAGTCCTTCCACCCTGGAGGCAGCAAGTGGATAACAGATCCCACTAGGAAGGCTTCACTCAATGTCATGCCTTCGTCACGGATTTCATCAAAGATTACTTGTAAATCTTCAACCTGACTTAGCACGGTTTTGGAATCAACCATTTTGAAGTCAAGGAATCGGCCAACCACAAATTTCTTTGCGCCGGCATCCTCACTTCGGTATTTATGCTCCAAAGCTTCCCACAGCTCTTTCGCTGTGCCAATCTTGCGATATACATCGTATAACGCATCACACAATCCATTTAGGATGTAGTTTCGGCATAGGAAGTCCGAATCCTTCCAATAGCCAACTGCCATCACGGATTGGGCATCCTGTTCCCTTAGTTCGGGAACCTTCTCGGTCAAAAATCTCGCCAAGCCGAGAGTTGCTAGGTAGAACAACATCTTTTGTTGCCACCTTTTGAAATTTGATCCAATACCGGTGAATTTCTCCGGTCTTTCGGCCGAACCACTCGGTACCGTAGGCACCCGAATCATGGGAATATATCCCTCGGTGCTCCCACCGTCTTGTGAACCAACGTTCACTGGTGTAGCTTGGGAATTAGCAACATTATTGCCATTCCCACCACTGTTGTTCTCAACAACATTCTCCTCCCCGAGAGCTGGCAAAACTGGATTCTCCATTTCTTCTAGGAAATTAGAGATTAACAACCAACGGGAAACGGAAATAAGGTTTTAAGATTGTTGGGTAATATGGTGGAAAATTCCTAAAAATAATAATCCTACGGAAAGATTAATATTATATGGGAAAACAGAAAAACTGACAAGGAAAAGGTTGAGTGTTTGGGTATAGGTTTAGCACGAGTTCGAACACGAAGTTCTTTTCCTTAAAACCTTCTTTGCTACCTCCCACAAGTGCTAGGAGCGTTGTAGCCTAGGTTTCCCAGGATAAAACGTGCTTCGATTCCTTGTTTAAGCACCTAAACAAGGAACCCGGCAAACAAAGCAAGAGCAAGAACACTGCTGGGTAAAGAAGAGAGTAGAAGCAGAAGTTTTGAAGCAAAGTATACTGGAATTCCTTAGTTTCGTTCTATATAAAAGAGCTACTGCTCTACCTCTCTTTATATAGGGATGTTGGAAGGAATAGCATTCAACATGACCTTTAATTGGTATAAAACCAATTGTATAACACCTGTAACAGTCACCACTAAGTAGGATTAAACTCAGAATTTAAAATTGGAATTAAAACAGTATTAATTCCGTAACAGATGAGTTTAATCTGTACAACAGGCTGAACTTTCGGGTTTCAGACCGTTGGGGTGCAGGTTCACACGAGAGCACACGGACCAGGCAACACGAGAGTACATCTTTCGTCTGCACTGTGGTGCAACCCGAGAGTGCACTACTCTCGTGGTCACAGATGCACGAGAGTTGTGCTCTCGATACCAAAGTTAGGCATAACTTAGCCCGCAAGGCCAGCCCATTTCTGGACGACATTCGTGCCCGCAGGTGCTGGCGCACGCGAGCTCGGGCTTGAATCAAGCCATTTCGATGTCCTCTAGTTGGATTTTGATTTGCACCACCCCCCCCCCCCCCCCCCCCCGCGCACGCGAGAGAGCCTCTATGCTATACAATTCTACAAGCTTGAAAAGAGCTCATGTATATAAGGGGGGCAAATCTTGTTTCCAAACCAATGTGGGATAAAGTCCTACATTTTCCCTTCATTTCCCAACTTAAATGGGTCTACTTTGAGAATCAATATCTCATTCACCCATTATCCGTTTTGAGCGTACAATATATCAATCTCTTCGTCTCACTACGAAGAACCCGAATCCACTTTGACCCGACCCAAATCGGAAGTGGACCCCACTGATAATTGTACCACAAAATAGCCACTTAATATGCCATTTTATGCCATTTTAAGCTAATTTTTCCAACAGACTTTGATATATACTTATTATATCTGTATACAAATAATTTTAGTACATGATTCAAATCTTTAAAACCATGTGACAAAGATATATAATTATATGTGCATCTCATATTCAATTTGAAGGAACAAAGAGCCCCCACTAATAAATTAATCATGCATCACTTAAATTTATGTTCCCCAGTTATCTAACGCATAATCACTTTTTGATCTCATTTTGTGAAGAACATCATATATAACATTTTCGAACAACTCCAAATCCAAGAAACACATGCCTACACATAGACATAACAATATGCATGAGATATTGATCATCAAGATTAACCATTTATATCTTGGATGTTAACAGTGAGAGAGCATCTTTAAGTAATATAATGATCTTGCTATTTCAATTCTTCAAGATCAATATGCTATAAAAGCTAATTATGTGATATATCATCATCGTAACTATAACTGCTTACACTTTAAATTCAAGAGCACAAGATTTAATAATGACTAAGTCATAATATATACAGAATATTAATAATTTTGTGTGCTGAAAAACATGTAGCTAATTATCTCTTAGTTATGCCAATCCTCATGTTGTGCACACTGAAGAAAACGAACCAAAAGATGAAATATAATGTGGTGATGACGCATGAAAATATTTCTAACACCCATTAAAATAATTAACACATACACATGCATTAAAGAAATAATACTTAGCTCAGAGTTTGACAGACTTGAAGTGGATCATCATCTTAATTGCCTATCGGCGGTAGTTCAGACCGGTGAGAGGGTCGAGCTTGGCGAGGTCAGAGGAGGTTTAGATCCGAAGGTCGACATGATAACTTAAGCACAGATATTTGTTTTTAACTATTGGAAAATTGGTCCGAATATGTCGTAGATCTAGGCTACTGTTTATATAGGCTGAGTATAGAAGAAATCCTGAATCAATCGGTGACGTGCGCAAAACACTACCTTAAAAGAAAATATTGCCCGGAGACGGTAACAGTCTTACCGATTGCTTTCGATCAGTTAACACCGAAGCTCAGGATTGCAGAAGAGAAGAAGAGAAGAATGTATTTTAGCGTTTAGAGTTCAGGAGGAGCAGGGTATTTATAGCTATAGAATTACCTGCTCCTCCTCTTTTAGCCATTCAATTTCCACTAAAATAGGGGAGTGGTGGAGAGGATCACATTTGTAGGAGTTAAACCTCACTCCACAATTTATTGTGGATGGAAATAATCCACACTTATTAGGATGTTATTCCCAACATATATATATATATATATATATATATATATATATATATATATATATATATATATATATATATATATATATATATATATTAGTATGTATTCTTATATATTAAATATTATATATATTTTATTATATATAAAAAGAACTAATTATTAGATAATATTAAATAACTAATGCAAAATTATTATAAAGATATACCTAAAATATGAGTGTAAAATATGCCTATCAAATTCCCCCACACTAAAACATTTGCTTGTCCTCAAGCAAAAATATTATTTGCGAAGTAAATTAAAAAGATATTCCCAAAACTCATAACACTTCCTGAACAACAATCTGAAGCACCCTGCAATTAATAAGTTAGCACCTCTGTTCAAAAATGGAGAGAACTAAACAAGTAAGCTCTCACAGGAATATCACTCATCACTCTAGTGTTTATGGGTATAGATTTCACTCATGTTCGTTCCTATAAAATTGCTCTACCATAGGCTTGCATATCTTCTCAGTCACCACTACAAGAGTCATGCATACACAAATCATAAGGACTTTCCACAGGTTGTAATGGGGCTAGGTTTAATTGCCTATCGGCGGTAGTTCAGACCGGTGAGAGGGTCGAGCTTGGCGAGGTCAGAGGAGGTTTAGATCCGAAGGTCGACATGATAACTTAAGCACAGATATTTGTTTTTAACTATTGGAAAATTGGTCCGAATATGTCGTAGATCTAGGCTACTGTTTATATAGGCTGAGTATAGAAGAAATCCTGAATCAATCGGTGACGTGCGCAAAACACTACCTTAAAAGAAAATATTGCCCGGAGACGGTAACAGTCTTACCGATTGCTTTCGATCAGTTAACACCGAAGCTCAGGATTGCAGAAGAGAAGAAGAGAAGAATGTATTTTAGCGTTTAGAGTTCAGGAGGAGCAGGGTATTTATAGCTATAGAATTACCTGCTCCTCCTCTTTTAGCCATTCAATTTCCACTAAAATAGGGGAGTGGTGGAGAGGATCACATTTGTAGGAGTTAAACCTCACTCCACAATTTATTGTGGATGGAAATAATCCACACTTATTAGGATGTTATTCCCAACATATATATATATATATATATATATATATATATATATATATATATATATATATATATATATATTAGTATGTATTCTTATATATTAAATATTATATATATTTTATTATATATAAAAAGAACTAATTATTAGATAATATTAAATAACTAATGCAAAATTATTATAAAGATATACCTAAAATATGAGTGTAAAATATGCCTATCAAATTCCCCCACACTAAAACATTTGCTTGTCCTCAAGCAAAAATATTTATTTGCGAAGTAAATTAAAAAGATATTCCCAAAACTCATAACACTTCCTGAACAACAATCTGAAGCACCCTGCAATTAATAAGTTAGCACCTCTGTTCAAAAATGGAGAGAACTAAACAAGTAAGCTCTCACAGGAATATCACTCATCACTCTAGTGTTTATGGGTATAGATTTTACTCATGTTCGTTCCTATAAAATTGCTCTACCATAGGCTTGCATATCTTCTCAGTCACCACTACAAGAGTCATGCATACACAAATCATAAGGACTTTCCACAGGTTGTAATGGGGCTAGGTTTAAGGTAGAGAATATTTTAATAAAGTAGTTTAAATAAAACTTTCAAACTAGAGGAGCAAAATAAATACAATTAATCTAACACCCTCAATTTTTTCATTCAAATCATTTCTCATTGACACTTCAACTATCATTCTCAAAAATAAAGATTTCCACAATATTACCAGAAATTCTCCTTGCTTCATTTATTTAGCGGTAACTTCTTTCTCATTTTCATAAATTCTCAGCAATACATTTTTTTCTATTTTTTTCCAACGTATGTTCATCATTTTCCATTTTATTTTTTATTATTTCCTTTTTTTTTTGCATAAAAAAACCAAAACCAAATTGACAACGAAGGTGCAACACCCGCCTCACTCTCAATGATATTAACAAAACGAATGGTCTCCCCCACACTTATTCTTCACAAACTCACGTAGATTACAAAAATAATCCAAAATTTGCTCCACTAGTTGTTAAGCTGGGTTAAGGCGTTATTTTTAGATATAAAAGGCTTGTAATGTGGTTCAAAATAAAGAAAAGAGTGACCATAAAGCTCAAAGTGGGTTAACAAAGGGAAATAAATCATAGGACAAATCGGTTATTTGGCTAGTGAGGCACAAAGTCAAATAATGGCCTTAATCACACTTGAATCGTGCATGGTCAAATTAGCTTTAAAAGAGAATCAAGGCAAGTTCTAAAGAAACAAAATTATGGAAGAAATCGCACGATAGAAAGAAAATAAGACCGAAGTGTCAGTCAATGGCTCAAAACACTCACAAGTTTATTGCTTACTTAATATAGCCACTACATATCAAACAGGAAATGCTAGCAAACTAATCACAACTTGCCAAACTATTTATTCAATCATGTTATGAATTCCAATAATGGAAAAATATAATAATTTTTCAAAATAATACTTATTTTGCATAAAATACTACTAAAAATATATATATATTTTTTTTTAAGTTTTTTTTTTTTTTTTTAATTTTGGCATAAGCAAACAAATAAAAAAACTAAATCCCCTCCCCCACACTTATTATCAACATTGTCCCCAATGTTGAATAAAAAAGCACAGAAAAAGGGTTATTGAATGAGAAAATGGTATAAAAGATAAAGAATGGAACAAACACACCTTAGGTTGCTTCCCAAGCAGCGGCTTTGTTTATCGTCATTGGCTCGACTTATGATATTTCTTTAAATTTCCATCGTCTTTTTGAGTACCTTCGATAATTACGATTATTCAAAGAAATAGTCCCGTCTTGCAAATTAGTACTCAAAGATGATTTATTATTTTCTTCTTCTTTATTTTCATTAGAAGCAATTTCATCAAATTTAACAAGTTTCAAAGAATCAACAAAAATTGCAAAATTATCATCACTAAGAGATTGCATGGTATCATAAATATTAAAAGTCACAAGTTTACCATTTGACTCCATAGTAAGCATGCCACTATGAATATTAATTTTAGTTTTTGCAGTTTTTAAAAATGGCCTTCCTAACAAAACATGAGAAATTGTATTATTATTTTCCATATCAAGCACGTAAAAATCGGCTGGAAAAACCAAATTATTAACTTCAACAATCAAATCCTCAATCACACCCTTAGGATACGTAGTAGATCCATCAGCCAATTGAATTACTACACTAGTTTTACTCAGGGGTCCAAGATTTAAAGAGGTATAAACAGAATATGGCATGACATTAATAGAAGCTCCTAAATCTAACATAGCATTTTCAAATTTCACACCACTTATCATGCACGGAATAGTAAATATACCTGGATCTTTGCACTTCTCAGGAAGATTGTCTTGATTAACCATAGAGACATTCTCTTGCACTTTCACGTCCTTAATTCTTTCATTATTTTGTTTCTTTTTCATAGTGCGTACCTCTTTTAGAAAATTTGCACAGCGAGGTACTTTTTCCATAGAATCTAAAAATGGTTTATTAGCCTCACATTCACGAAATGTCTCATACATATCATTATTTGAGTTTCCTCTTATTGGTTCTAAAAGAGCTTGAGGAAATGGGGGTACTTTTATAATCAGAAAAAGAAGAAAGCTTACATTGGGACTTCTCTTTATTATTGGCAATGTTACCTGCACTTATTTCCTTGTTTAAATCATCATTCCTTTCCAGCGACATACTTCTCACAGTAATTTCGCTTACATTCTCTTTAAGATTAACAATCGTTTGAGAGGGTAATTTGTCAGAACTCTATGCTTCCAACCGACTTACCGTAGTTGCTAGTCGGCCCATTTGTCTTTCCAAGTTTTGAATACTAGCATTTGTTTCTTGAAGACTAGCTCGATCTTGTTTCTTGAATACTAGCTCTTATCTCTTGAATACTAGCTCCTGTCTCTCGTTAGAATAGTTGTGTTTCTTGTTGAAACTGCAAAGTGTTAGTAGCAAGAGATTTAACAATATCTTCTAGATTCATACCTGAGCTAGAGCTTTGGGCTGGCTATTGTCTTGAAGGAAATGGTTGTCTATACTGCTGAAAATTGGGCCGATTCTGAACAAGTTGGTTCTCTTGTGAGTTTCCATAGCTAAGGTTCGGGTGATCCCTCCATCCAGGATTATATGTGTAACACCCCGAAATTTTGAAGCTTTTAAATCTTATATGATAAAGGTAAATCCTCATTAAATCCCGAAAGTAAACATAAGAGTACGGGGTGCAATGCCACACCTGAGCTAGAGAACTCTGGTGCACAGGAAAACTATCTAAAATCCTCAAAGTAATGTCAGTACATAAGCATGGCACGCAGGCCAAAAAGGGAAACTAGATACTCTACGCTTCAAATCTCTAGCGCGCTCCGGTGTCTACTCATCTGTGTCTGAAAGCCAAATATATCTGTTCAGCGAGAGATGATGGTAACCCACTCCAACGCGTTGAAATACATTATAGGTAGATATATATAGATATACGAAAATCATTTTGAAGCAGGAAGATATATACTTAAGAGACTCTAGCTTTAAAACCAGGAATAGACTCAGAAAATAGGGACAAGCACATTAATCAATGATAAACAGTTAAGTAGAGTAAACATCATAAGGAATACGTATCTAAGGTCACGGATCACTTTTCAATTCAAACACATCATTATCCAAACATCATTCATATCACATAATTATTGATGGTGCCACAGGACCAATCGCATGCCCCAAACATGAGGGTTAATGCTTATAGCATTAACACGGCCCCACAGCACCCTACCTCAGTACCGTGGTATGAGGGGAGTTGATCGCAACCAACCCTTTGAGAACCGCTGACGAACTCAACGTCGGACACGATCCGACACACCGCTAACGCGCACAGTCGGTGCACCGCGATCCCCTTTACAAGGGGGGGACTTACGACCCTAAACACCGTTGATGCATACAGTCGGTGGACTGTAGCTGATCAAACCCGACACACCGCTGAGCTAGACTCAGTCGGTGGGTGAAGATCCTCGGAGACTACGGCCCTACACACCGCTGTCCCATCACTCGGTGGATCGCAGCTAGCCGTAGCCCTACACACCGCCTAATTACTCAGGTCGGTGGACTACAGCCTTCCTCGGCTTATTGGCCCTACACACCGCCTGACGCATCCAGGTTAGTAGGTCATAGCATCGAGGCCCATGTGGACCACAGCCCAAGAAGTGAATCAATTCAGCCTTTAGCCAACTTCTGAGCCTTAGCTCAGGAACAATCCATTTGGCCTTCAGCCACTTCCGAACCTTAAGTCCGGGAACAATCCATTCGGCCTTCAGCCAAATTTCGAACCTTAGTCCGGGAATCACCCAATTGGTCTGTAACCAAAATGGGGAATCATGCAACACATAACACATAGGAGCACGTAATAGCATATAAATAAACTTACGTGTGGTCATTCACATACTAAGAATAGTCCTAAGGGTTCATACAACTTCCACCTAGGTCAACGGGTTACCAATTCCACTGGCATGCAATTCCTCAGACTCATTTAACCTACTAATGATACCCGAAATATCAAACTAGACTCAAGCACGACAAACGGGGTCCGTTGGGACACCATGGGGGAGCAGGGAACATCAAACGGGGAAGCCGAAGACCCGCGGTGGGGTATGGTCCAGCAGGTAGCCAATGGGTAGGGGTCACCCGCCGGCTACCCGCCTGGGCACTGTTCCGGGCAGCGGGTTGCCGGCGGGCAGGCGGCACGGTGTCCTTCGGACAGTGGTTAGGTGGCGGGTTCCCCTACCCCCACCTACCCCCCCCCCCCCACTGACTCTTTTCTCATATATTCATCCCGGGAACCTTTGTGGAACTCGAAACCATGCTTAGACACTTTTAAATGCGAATAACGACACTATGTAGGCAATTAACGGATTAAAAGCAAGAATCACGTAGGACTCATCCTATTATGACTTCTAAATATAAACAACACCCGAACATGCGAATCCCCACTCAAATATATATCAAGAACATCCCAACACAAATTCCCAATCCAACCTAGGGCTCTAATCCCACCCAAATCATTAAGATCATATTTTATCTTTAACATCAAGAAATACCAAGATTCGTCAAGAATTATCACATCAATATCAAGAACTCTTTTTCAACATCAAGATCATCAAGATTATCAAGAATGCACATAAATCATCTTGTCAAGAACATATCACAATTAACATAGAAAAATTTATCAAGACACAAGAATATAGAGGGAGGCCAAGGAGGGAGTTTATAGCGAAGAAAATAGGTTTTGTTGAGACATGGGTTACCTCTTAGCATTAATTAATTTCCTTGGCTATGAATGGTCTTTCTTTAAGATTCCTTCTTTCTTGATTTCTCCTAAGGGAATTCTTGGAACTTCTTGTGTGGTGAGATATTATTGTGGTGTAAGGTATAGGTGCCTCCTATGTCCCTATTTATATATTTAGGAGTCCTAATTAGGGTCTAAGTGGTACGGGTTTGCTAATTCTATTTCCTATAGGACTAGGGGATTTGTTTCAAGGTAAGGGCCCATGGACCATGGTGGACCCATCTTTAGCTAATTAATGGATTTTTATTCTCTTTTTAGGGTGGGTGACAATTTAATTAATTTTAATTTAGGGGCCATAACACGGGGTGTTACACTCCCCCCCCCCCCCCCCCTTACAAGAGGCTTCGTCCCCGAAGCCGGTGCGTGGATCCATTCTTTCACCCCAAGACGTCACGTATTTTGGCCTCCTGGTTAGGAGATGTGGCTCCTACGTGTTGTCCTTGTTGGGGTAGACTGGATTTTTGGCGAGGTGGTGGTTTGGAGGGTTCGGGTCTACCTTGGTTTCCTGCTCCTGAGCTGGATGTCCCGCGAGTGCCCAGCATGACCTCGATAGTTGCCACCCTCTGGTTCAAAGCGCGTGTCACGCGAATTAGGGACGAGAATCCCTCGTCCATGATTTGGTTCTGTCGGGTGAGCTGTGCGAGGATGCGCTCGTTGACGGATTCTTCATTTTGGCCCCTTGGGTTTCCCCTTGCTTGTGCGAGTGCCGGTGGATTAGGCTCGCTATCTTCTTCTTGTTCCTCATTCCCCCCCGGTTCCCCGCATTCTTGCATTACCCGCTTGAGTTTCTTGTTGGAGATATCCAGTCGATCAACCAATTCCCTTCGTTCCTCCTCGGGCTTAAGGCAAACCTCTTCGAGGGTGATGTATTGTCCCCCTTCAGTGTAGTAGATATCATTGCGACGGAGATTCTGAGCATTGAAAACCATGCCACTTGCGGTCTTGACCTCTGTGTGGCTCAGATCTACCCACTTTTTCTCGATGATCCAACTTAGGATCATCTTGTAGGGTAGGCTAAGCCGGTTGCTAGTTTTGCAAAACTCCATGTGTTTCAACATAAGGGCCGGTAGATTGAACTTGATTTTGTGCTTTAAGAGATAGCCAAAAGCACACTCTAAACTTCCCACATCCTTGCTTTTGTTATTTGTGCGCAACAAGCTATCAGTTACAATCATGACCAATATCTTTTGCTCCGCGGTTAGCCATTTCCTGTTTGGCCGTGTGGCCGAGGTGAAACCTTCCTCCTTTCCGAGTAGGTACCCAAGGTAGTCCTTGTACCCCGTGTTTTGGGTACCAATCCACCCCTTTCGGTCATAGTCTGACACCCGTGGTGGTCAATCTTAAGAGCTTGGCCAGGTGGCCTTCAGAAAGTATGATTTCCTTGCCTCGGACCTTAGTGGTGATTTCTAGTTTATCACCTCGTTTGACAGCCACCAAACGTTGATAGAACTCTTTCACAAATTCGGGTTACGTATCCCCTTTAATGGTGAGATACATATCCAAAAGCCCTTAGTGGTTAAGCACGTCGACCAATTCCGGAGAGAATTGATTGGGTTCAAGGGCTTTACCTCCAATCACGGTGTAGTCAGCGTTGCTCCATTCCGGGGTGCGGACTCCGAGGGGCTTTTTCGGCATCCCGAGGTCTCCTTAGGTGGTGGTGTTCCTTGGCAATGGTATATTTTCCGGCGAATTTCCAGCGAGGCTCCAGCGAGAATTTCCGGTGGTGGGGCGGCGTTCTTGTCGGGTTTGGACGGCGAGGAGGAAGGGCGACGTTTGGTGGCGTGCGGCAATGGTCGGACGTGCTGCTGGTGCTGCGTGGCAGCGGGTCGCGGCCGGGTGCGTTGTGGGCGGCCTCCGGGGCATCGACGGCAGGAGCTTCGGGGTGGCGAGGTTGGCCGGGTGGTTGACGGCGAAGTGGAGGTCGACGGCGGCGACTGGGCTCGTGGCGGTGGCGTGCGGCTGGCAGGTTCGTGGAGGTGGGGTGACGGCGACTTTGATGGAGATGAGGAGAGAGAGAGAGAGAGAGAGGGTGAGGGGGAGTGTGAGGAAGAAGAATGATTTTTGATTTGGGGGTTTTGATGTTTTTAGGAATTTATTGGGGTTTAAGATGGGAGTGCTCTCTTGAGGTTTCAAGAAACACTCATAATGTAGTGGTTAAGGACTTGGTTTTATAAGTGGGGAAGGTTAAGGGTTCAATTCCCATTGGTAACATTAGTTTTCTTTGTTTGGTATTCCTTGTCTTTTCCTTCTTGTTTTGGGTAGTCGTAATTAGTCTAAACAAGTGATTCTACTACGAGGGTAGTTACAAGGGGTTTGTTAGTTTATCCTAGACAGAACTCATCTTCTGGGTCTTTCTCTGGTGGGTTTGTGTGCTCTTCGTCTCCTGGGACCATGTTTCCTTCGTTGGGGTTGCCCTCATCCTCGAGTTCGGCTTGCGTGCGGCTCATGACGAATACTTTTCCGGGGGCACCGTAATTCCCTTGATTGTTCGTGCCTCCGTGTTAGCCCATGGCCATAGGGCGTGAGCTTGAGGGTTGCGTGCAGTGGAAGGCCTTGTGCCCTTCTTTCCCACAGTTGAAGCATCGTAAGGGATTCCCCATGCAGTCCTTGCCTCTATGGTTTTGGTGGCATTTTGGGCAAGGGAAGCCCCCTGTATTGGTTTCGTTGTTTCTTGGGGTGGCCTTTGTCCAGTTGGGTTGCTTGGCCTTTTGTTAGTGTCGGTTCTCGTTCTTTTTATTTGCGGTGCCCCTCCTCCTGTGTTCCTTTTTCGAGTATGATCTTGGACCCCACGTTGTAGTAGTTGGATTCGATAGAGATTGGCGGCGCTGGAGTAAGCTTCGTTGAGGGTCTGGGGCCCGCTTACTACTTGTGCTTTTCGGGCTTCGAAGTTGAGACCCGATATAAACCTTTCTACTTTGGTTGATTCTGTGGGGACTAGCTCTGGTGCGAAGCGTGCCAGTTCGAGGAATCTTTTATGGTATTCCATGATGGTAGTCGTTCCTTGTTTTAAGTGGAGGAACTCTTCGTGCATAGAAACTTTTACATGTGTCGGGTAGAATCGTTCTCGCAGGCGTGTTTTCAGGTGTTCCCAGTTGAATCCTGGTTCTTGTCTATAAGTGAGCCCCTTGTGGATCCACTAAAGGTCTGCCTCGTGTCCGAAGTAGAACGAGGCTATCTCTACACGACGTTCTTCCGGGCATTCTACCAACCTCAGAATCTTGTCAAAGGTCCGTATCCATTCTTCGAGGGTGGCGAGATCTTCTTCTCCCGAGAACGTGGGTGGTCGATGGGCGAATAAAACTGTGAAAATAATATATTGAAAGCACTTATAATAGAAAATCTTGTTTAGTAAAGATCCACCACGGTAATTTAACACTGATCATTGATTCAAAAAGGTAATTGATATGCAACTGAATATTTGTCGTGAAATTATTTCATTTCCGTTTTCCCTTAGTTATAGGTAACTAAAGCACACGCGGTTTAATTACCCCTAACAACTAAATAACCTAAAACAAACGCTATAGATTTAATTTAATAGCAGCAATAGGAACTAGGAAAACCGACAAACTAAATAACACAAGCACAAGCGGTTGCATTTAATTTAGGAAAATATTCTACCCGAGACAAATTATCACTAAGTCGTCAATAATTAACCTCAGTTGGTACTGAATAATAGAACAATTTGTAGCACAACAATATCTAATATAGCAAATAATTACATCAAATACTTTAGAAGAATATTTAATACTCAAATGCATAAAAATTATATAATAAAAAAAAATAATCTTACAGCATAATCAATTTCGGGGCTTCAATTCACTAAACCAAGCTAAAGAAATTAATAACGAATGGACATTAATAATAACTTTAAAGGAATAATCTAGAGGGGGAAAGAATGAACGATGAACGAATGAAATTCTTTTACTATTTATACAATTTTTGATTTATTTTCTTCCAGTAATTTCCTATGTTTGCGCCATGATGCCGAAATGGTCTTCCGCTGGACAACTGCACGCCCTTTCCTTCTTTTTCGCCCTTGAAGATGTCTTCACGCCACACAAAAAGAAGACAACATAAATATATGTTTCATTGGTTGTTTTCATGCTTCAGAAATTAAAATGAATGTGGGCCATCAACATTTACAATAATGCTATAATAAATATAACATACTTAGTAGATTAATAAATATAACATACTTAGTATATATTAGTAGTACGTAATATATATATATATATATATATATATATATATATATATATATATTAATATGTGTTTTTATATATTAAATATTATATATATTATATATTATATATTATATATTATATATTATATATTATATATAAAAAAAAAACTAATTATTAGATAATATTAAATAACTAATGCAAAATTATTATAAAAATATACCTAAAATATGAGTGTAAAATATGCCTATCATCATGGTTCAAAGAATCACAACGTTGAACACTTAGCATGATTTAAGACACCAAAACGTTCTAGACATACGAAACATCAAGAAGACACTCAAATAGCCCAACAAATGAATATCGGGAAGTCAAAACATCAATTACCGAGTCAAAAGAATCACGGGGAACAAATCCCCAACAACCTCAACATTGTACCCCGCGGGTGGGGCTACGGGTGGACCTCCACCCGTGGTTCCGCCCGCTGGAACCAAACTCCACCAGCTGTGTACCCGGCGGGTGGGGCGGCGGGTGGTGCACTACCCATCGTTCCGCCCGCGGGTACAACCCTGTACCAAAAATAATCCCTTCGTGGATTTTCAACACCAAGTCCAAATTCAAGTCCAAAACACGCAAAATCTCACAAAATACAACAACATGACTTGAATCAAAGAAATAGCCAAGCAATGACATACAAGAATCCTAATAACAAGCTCTAGATATGCATTCTCACAAGACAATGCATCAAAACTCACATTTCATAGCAAAAATCACATGTAGAAGTCAAGAAATCGTCATATAGGTAAGAAAATAGATTTTGTAAAGCATGGGTTACCTGTTGTAGCCTACAACTTCACTTATCACACCCTTACAGGCTTCTATTAAGGCTCTCCTTCAACTTCAACTTCACAAACACACCAAAAGACAACAAAGATTTCATCTTTAGAAAAAGACACCTTAAAAGGTACTAAAAACACTAAAGGGCCAAAGATCTTGCCCTCCTATATGCTCAAGATTAAGAAAGGTTGAATCTTGGAGACCAACTTGAAGAATCTTGGAATGCTCAAACTTGGCTTGAAGAAGAAGCTAGCTATTTTCTAGAGAGAAGGAGGAGCTTTTCTGTTTTGGGTGTTGGGGAAAAGAAGGAAAGATGACTCTAGGTTAGCTTGGGATACAATCATAAGGTGAAAAGTTTTCTTTGCCCTTACTAAAGTGGGAAAGTGTAAGGAGGCAATGAAACTATTCATGAAGCATAGGGTACAACCCATTGACTTGGATTGACTAGTCAATTACTAGTCCTTCGACTATTGAATTTTCAGGATTTTAGGAATAAATTATCAATTAATCTAGGATCAATTACTTAATTAATCCTTAAATAGAATTTGGATTTACGGGGTGTCACATGGTTGATATGCTTAGATTCCAAGGCCTTTTAGATACCTATCTCACAATTAAAGGGGATACGTATCCCGAGTTAGTTAAGGAATTCTATTGCCATTTGGTAGCTACCAAATGGGGGGACAAGTTTGAGATCACCTCCAAGGTCCGAGGCAAGGAGATAGTTCTCTCCGAGGGCCGCTTGACTAAACTCCTGAAATTGACCGCTACGGGTGTGTCAGACTATAACCAAAAGGCATAGGTCAGTACCCGAGACACGGGGTACAAGGACTACCTTGGGTATTTGTTGGGGAGAGAAGGCGGTTTTACTTCGGCCACAAGGCCAATCAAGAAGTTGCTAACCGCCGAGCAGAAACTACTAGTCATGATTGTGTCCGACTGCTTGTTGCCCACTAACAACAAGAGCAAGGACGTAGGAAGCTTGGAATTCACCTTTGCCTACTTCCTTAAGCATAAAGTCAAGTTCAATTTACCCGGCCTTATGTTAAAACACATAGAATTCTGTAAATCTAGCAACCGGCTCAACTTACCCTACGGGATGATCCTAAGTTGGATCATGGAAAGAAAGGGAGTGGACCTAAGCCGGACTGAAGCCAGACCCATGAGTGGAATGGTTTTCAATGCCCAAAACCTCCGCCGCAATGATATCTACCATGTTGGAGAGGGACAGTACATCACCCTCGAGGAGGTTTGCCTGAAATCCCCAGAAGAACGACGGGTATTAGTGGATCAGTTGGAGATCTCAAACAAGAAAATAAAACGGGCAATGCAAGAAAGCGAGGAGCAAGAGGAGCAGGAGGAAGAAAGCGAGCCTAGCCAGCCTGAACACACACAGGGAAGGGGAAACCTGGAGCACCGAGATGAGATGTAACACCCCGTGTTACGACCCCTAAACCAAACTAATTAATTAATTACTTACCCTAAAAAGGGAATTAAAATCCACTAACTAGCTAAAAAGGGGTCCACCATAGTCCATGGACCCTTATCCCTAAAAACCAATCCTTTAGTCCTATAGGAAATAGAATTAGCAAACCCATACCATTTAGACCCTAATTGGGACTCTTACATATATAAATAGGGACATAGGAGGCACCTAAAACTCAAACCACAATAACTTTCACCACATAAGAAATTCCAAGAATTCCCACAGAAGAAATCAACAAAGAAGAAATCTTAAAGAAAGATCCTTCATAGCCAAGGAATTTAATTAAGGCTAAAAGGTAACCCATGTCTCAACAAAACCTATTTTCCTTGCTATAATCCCCTTCTTTGGCTTTCTCTATATGCTTGTGTCTTGATATAATGATTGTGATGTGATCTTGATGATTGATGAGATGATTTTATGTGTGATCTTGATAATCTTGATGATGATGAGAGGATCTTGATAATTATGCGATATTCTTGATAAGTCTTGATGTTTCTTGATTTTAAAGATAAACTATGATTTTGTTAAATTAAATATGATTAGAGCCCTAGGTTGAATAATGAATTTCGTATTGGGATTTTCTTGGTATATTTTGGTGGGAATTCACATGTCCGGGTGTTGATTATGTTTAGAAGTCATAATAGGTTGTGTTCTATGTGATTGTTGCCTTTGATCCATTAATTGCCTACGTGGTGTCGTTATTTGCGTTTAAAAGTGTCTAAGCATGGTTTCGGCTTCCACAAAGGATCCCGGGACGTTTATTTTGATAAAGAGTTAGTGGGGGGTAGGGGGACCCGCCACCTACCCGCTGCCCAAAGAAGCACCGCCGACAGCGGGCAAGCGACTGCCCACCGGGCACCCGCTGCCCGGAAATCTGTCGCCGGCGGGCAGCCGGCGGGTGGCCTTCCACCCACCGGCTACCCGCTGGTCGTTGCCCACTTCGGGACTTTGCCACTTTGGCTTCCTCGTTTGATGTTCCCCAACCCCCACGGTGTCCCAACGGACTCCGTTTGTCGTGCGTGAGTCTAGTTTGATGTTTCGGGTATCGTTCATAGGATAAAAGTGTCTCGTTTATTGCATGCTAGTTGTATCGGTACCCCGTTGGCCTAGGAGGAAGATGTATGAACCCCTTAGGACTATTCTTAGTATGTGGATAATCATGCATAACTTTATCTATACGTTTTCCCCCTTCCCAATTTGCTATTATGTGCTACTATGTGTTATGTGATGCATGATACCCCAATTTGGTTGCGATCAAATTGGTTATTCCTGAGTTGCGGTTCATTCTCCTGGCTGCGGTCAGTGATTCACTTCTTGGGCTGCGGTCCACATAGGCCTCGTGTGCTATGGTCCACCGACTGGACGCGCTAGCGGTGTGTAGGGCCACTAGCCCGAGGAAGGCCATAGTCCACCGAATGAGTAATCAAGCGGTGTGTAGGGCTGTGGTCGGCTGCGATCCACCGAGTGATGTGCCAGCGGTGTGTTGGGTCGTAGTCTCCGAGGATCATCGCCCACCGAATGAGTTCCTCAGGCGGTGTGTAGGGCTTTGATCAGCTACGGTCTACCGACTGTGCTCGTCAACGGTGTGTAGGGTCGCAGTCTCCAAAAGAGTATCACAGTCCACCGACTGAGCGCGTCAGCGATGTGTACGGCTATGATCCGCTGTCGAACTATCGGCGGTCTATTCAGTTGGTTGCGATCAACCCCTTCATGCTACGGTATGAGGTAGGGTGCTGCGGGATCGTGTTAGTGCTATATGCACTAACCCTCATGTTCGGAGCATGCGATTGGTCCCGTGGCGCCACCAAAGTGTGCTTATGTGATATGAATGATGATTGAAGGATGATGTGATTGATTTGAAAGAGAACTATGTCCTTAGATACATGTTCTTTATGATACTGCCTTTATATAACTGTTTATCGTTGATTAATGTGCTTATCCCTACCTGTCGAGTCTATTCCTGCTTTTAAAGCTAGAGTCTCCTAAGTATATATCTTCCTGCTTCAAAATGGTTTTCATATATCTATATATATATCTACCTATATTGTATTTCAACGCGTTGGAGTGGGTTACCAGCATCATTCGCTGAATAGATATATTTGGCTTTCAGGCACAGATGAGTAGACCCCGGAGCGCGCTAGAGATCCGAAGCGTAGATTAGTTAGTTCTCTTTCAACCTGCGTGCCATGATTATGTATTGACATTGCTTTGAGGATATTTAGTTAGTTTAGCCTGTGCATCTGAGCTCTCCAGCTCAGATGTGGCATAGCACCCCGCACTCTTATATTTGGTTGTGGGATTTAATGAGAATTTACCTTTATTATATAAGATTTAAAAAGTTTCAAAATTTCGAGGTGTTACATTTTGTATCAGAACCTAAGTTTGACCCTAGGATGAGACTCTTAAGACCAGATTTTAGGACATTAGGCTTAAACTCTAGGAACTCAGGAACATAGGATCTAGGAATCATAGGACGCGCGGTGAGATTGTGAGACCCCTAAACTCCCCATCACCCTAATTCACACTTAATTCAAAGAAATCCCCCCCCCCCCCCCCCCCCTCGCTTATTACATCAAGGTAAGGGTGCAACACTCTAACTCGATATCACTATAAATATTAGCTCCATAGATCAGCAGCATGGCACCAAACCAAAGACAATCAAGGACTCCGGAACCTGCCACACACGATCCCCTGGCTCAAACTCTACAACAACTGACCCAAATAGCCCAAGCACAAAGTGACGTAGCTCTCCGCAACAACAAACCACCTCCGCCAAACACAAACTCGGATGTCGCCCGACAAGTTTCGAATCCTTGACCACCCACTTTCTCGGGAGAAGAAGATCTCGCAATCCTTGAGGAATGGATTCGGACCTTCGACAAAATTCTAGGGTTGGTAGAATGCCTAGAAGAACGTCGTGTAGAAATAGCCTCGTTCTATTTTGGACACGAAGCAGACCTTTGGTGGATCCACGAGGGACCCACTTACAGGCAGGAACCAGGATTCAACTGCGAAAACCTAAAAACGCGACTGCGAGAACTATTCTACCCAGCACACATAAGAGCATCCATACACGAAGAGTTCCTCCACCTAAAACAAGGAATGACTTCCGTCATGGAATACCATAAACGGTTCCTCGAACTAGCACGGTTCGCACCAGAATTGGTCCCCACAGAGGCAACCAAGATAGAACGGTTTATATCGGGCCTCAACTCCGAAACCCGAAAAGCACTAGTGGTAAACGGTCCCCGGACACTCAATGAGGCTTACTCCAGTGCCGCCAACCTCTACCGAATCCAACTACTACAACGTGGGGTTCAAGAGCAGATTCGAAAAAGGAACACAGGAGGTGGGGCACCACCTATGAAAAGACTAAGGAACGACGCTAACACCAGACCAAGCAATCCAGCTGGCCAAAGGCCACCCCAGGGAAACAACGAAACAAGTACAAGGGGCTTCTCCTGCCCAAGATGCAACAAGGACCACAGAGGCAAAGACTGCATGGGAAATCCCTGGCGATGCTTCAACTGTGGAGAGGAAGGACACAAGTCCTTCCACTGCACTCAACCCTCGAACTCATGCCCTGCAGTCATGGGCCAACGCGGAGGCACAAGCAATCAAGGGAATTACGGTGCTCCCAAAAAAGTGTTCGTCATAAGCCGCACCCAAGCCGAACTCAAGAACAAGGGCAACCTCGAGGAAAAAGACACGGTCCCAGAAGACGGTGATCCCGCAAACCAAACAGACGAAAACCAAGAAGACGAGTTCTGTTTAGGATAAATGAACCCCCTAAAACCCACAAAAACCCCCAAATCAAAAACCCTTCTTATTCCTCCACATTCCCTCACCCTCTCTTCTTCCAACCTCTCACCGCCGACCCACACCACCCGAACGCCACTGTAACACCCCAGATTTTCGAGACTTTTAAAACTTATAAAAATAAAGGTGAAATCTCATTAAATCCCAAAACGTAATACAAGAGTACGGGGTTCTATGCCACACCTGAGCTAGAGAACTCAGGTGCACAGGCTAACTAACTAATATCCTCAATAGTGTAAATGCATAAGCATGGCACGCAGGCCGAAAGGGAAACTATCTACTTCTACGCTCCAAGTTTTAGTGCGCTCCAGTGACTTATTCTTCTGTGCCTGAAAGCCAAATATATCTGTTCAGCGAGAGATGCTGGTAACCCACTCCAACGCGTTGAAATACAATACATATAGTTATACACATAGATATACGAAAAGTCATTTCGAAGCATGAAGATATATCCTAAGAGACTCTAGCTTTCAAATCAGGGAACCGACTTTACAAATAGGGGTACACACAATCAACAGTCATAATCAAGCATATACAATTCTCACATAGGGCACAATTATAGATAAACACAACCAATAATCACAATTAAGCATTACTAGCAAGAGCCCTATGGTCACGTTTCCATAACAGTCATATCATCAATTCTTCTTATCTCATCACATAGCACACTTTGTTGGCGCCACAGGACCAATCGCATGCCCATACATGAGGGTCAGCGCATATAGCTCTGACACGGCCCCGCAGCACCCTGCCCCGTCTCACAATACGGAGGGGTCGATCGCAACCGACCGATGAACCGCAGCTCTATATAATATTTATATACCTGACCGGTCTTTACCAGCCTGCTTAACAGTGCGGATGGTTCTCAACCCATTCAACTGCCCGTATAGTGGACCTTTGTCCTATATAATATTTATATACCTGACCGGTCTCTACCAGCCTGGTTAACAGTTGGGATGGTTCTCAACCCATCAACTGCCCGTATAGTGGACCTCAGTACTATATAATATTTATATACCTGACCGGTCTTTACCAGCCTGGTTAACAGCCGGTATGGTTCTCAGCCCATCCGACTCCGCGTATAGCCCGATTGATCTCAACCAAATCGGGGTAACATGCACACATAACACATAGCAAGTACATGCAACCCACATTAACACATTGGGAAGGGGGAGAAAACGTATAACAGAACCTATGCGTGATCCTTCACATACTAAGAATAATCCTAAGGGGTTCATACTTCTTTCACCTAGGTCAACGGGATACCAATTCAACTAGCATGCAATATATAAGACTCATACAACCTACGAACGGTACCCGAAACATCAAACTAGACATAGGCACGATAGACTGAGTCCGTTGGGACACCACGGGGGTCGGGGGAACATCAAATGGGGAAACCGGGATCCCAAAGTGGGGTACAAACCAGCGGGTAGCCGGTGGGTGGGGGTCACCCGCCGGCTGCCCACCGGCGTTCTACTGTTCCGGGCAGCGGGTGCCAGGCGGGCAGCTGCCCGCTGCCGGCGTTGCCCAACTTGGCCGCGGGTAGGTGGCGGGTCCCCTACCCCCACCTACCCTCCACTGAGTCTTTTTCATAAAAAAACGCCCCGGGAACCTTTGTGGAACCCGAAACCATGCTTAGACACTTTCAAACGCAATTGATAACACACGTAGACAATTAACGGATCAAAATCAGGAAACAAACGGCACATAACCTACCATGCTTTTCTAAACATAATAAACACCCGATCATGCGAATTCCCACCCAATATACCAAGAATAATTGCATACGATACAACCTAGGGTTCTAATCATTTTTAAATCAACAAGGACACAATTCATCTTCTAATATCAAGATTCGGTAAGAATATCACATAAACATCAAGAACATCCTACAATCACCAAGAACATCATATAATCCTCAAGAACACCATAATTGTCAAGAACCTTTCATCATCAAGATCACCCATGGAATCATCCCACCAATCATCAATAATAATATCATAAATCATCAATACACAATAATATGGGGAAATCCTAAGAGGGGATTCATAGCTATGAAAATAGGTTTTGTTGAGACATGGATTACCTCTTAGCCTTAATTAATTCCTTGGCTATGAAGGGTCTTTCTTTAAGCTTTCTTGCTTTCTTGATTTCTTCTAAGGGAATTCTTGGAGCTCTTTGGGTGGTGAGACGTTTTATTGTGGTGGGGGATCTAGGTGCCTTCTATATCCCTATTTATATATTTAAGACTCCTAATTAGGGCCTCAATGGTATGGGTTTACTAATTCTATTCCTTATAGGACTAAGGACTTGTTTTAGGGATAAGGGTCCATGGTCCATAGTGGACCATATTAATTAATTAAAGAGAATCCTAATCATAATCTGAATAGTAAAAGGCCTACTTCCTTTATTCCTAATAGGCCTAAGACTCTCATTTAGGCAAGGGTCCACGGTTCATGGTGGACCTCATTAATTAATTAAAGGGAAACCTAACCATATTAAATCATATTTAATTATTGTTAACGGGATTAATTAAATAATTAATCCGGGATTGAAGGCCGTAACACGGGGTGTTACAGCCACCACAGTCACCCTATCAACTACCGCCTCCAACCAACCGCCGGCAGCCACCCAAGCGACGCCACAACCGCACGCCTGTCGTCGCCACCCCGGAAGTCACCCGCGACGCCACCACCGCCCGGCGCCCGACCCGTCGCACCCCACTGCCACACGCCGCCACTGCCAGCACAACCCCAACTCTGCCCTGGTCCACCACCACTTCGCCAAGGCCGAGCTGCGCCGCCGCCCCATCGCCGTCGAAGAAGCCACGCCACCGAAATCCCTCGTCGGGACTTCGCCGGAGCTCGCCAGAAGTCTGCCGGAAAAACGCCACCTAAAAGAAATCTCAAAATGCTGAAGAAGCCCCTCGGAATCCGCACCCCGGAATGGAACAACGCCGACTACACCGTGATCGGAGGTAAAGCCCTCGAACCCGACCAATTTTCCCGGGAGTTGGTCGATATGCTTAAGTTTCAAGGACTCTTGGACACCTATCTCACAATCAAGGGGGATACATACCCCGAGTTGGTGAAAGAATTTTATTACCACTTGATAGCCGTCAAACGGGGTGATAAATTGGAAATCACCACTAAAGTCCGAGGCAAGGAGATCATACTCTCCGAAGGCCGCTTGGCCAAGCTCTTGAGACTGACCACCACGGGTGTGTCAGACTATGACCGGAAGGGGTGGATCGGTACCCAAGGCACGAGATATAAGGATTATCTCGGGTACCTACTCGGGAATGATGAAGGCTTCACCTCAGCCACCCGGCCAAACATGAAATGGCTGATCGCCGAATAAAAGATACTGATCATGATTGTGACGGATAGCTTGTTGCCTACAAAAAACAAGAGTAAGGATGTGGGAAGCCTGGAATGCACATTTTCCTACTTTCTAACACACAAGATCAAGTTCAACTTACCGGCCCTTATGCTAAAACACATGGAATTTTGCAAGACAAGCAACCGATTTAGCCTACCCTACGGAATGATCCTAAGTTGGATCATGGAGAAAAAGGGAGTGGACTTAAGCCAAACCGAGGTCAAACCCATGAGCGGGATGATCTTTAATGCCCAGAACCTCCGCCGCAATGATATCTACTATACCAAAGGGGGACAATACATAACCCTCGGGAGGTTTGCCTTAAACCCGAGGAGGAACGACGGGAATTGGTTGATCAACTGGATATCTCCAACAAAAAGCTTAAACGGGCAATGCAGGAATGTGGGGGACTGGAGGGAAATGAGGAACAAGAGGAGGATAGCGAACCTAATCCACCGGCACCAGCACAAGCAAGGGGAAACCCAAGGGGCCAAAATGAAGAATCCATCAACGAGCGCATCCTTGCGCAGCTCACCCGGCAAAACCAAATCATGGACGAAGGGTTCTCATCCCTAATCCACGCAACACGTGCACTAGACCAACGGGTAGCAGCAATTGAGACCATATTGGGCACTCGCGGGGCATCCAGCTCAGGAGCAGGAAACCAAGGTAGATCCGAACTCTCCAACCACCACCTCACCAAAAATCCAGTCTATCCCAGCAAAGACAACACGTGGAGCCACATTTCCGAATCAGGAGGCCAAAATACGTGACATCCAGGGATGAAAGAATGGATCCACGCACAGACTTCGGGGACGAAACCTCTTGTAAGGGGGGGAGAGCGTAACACCCCGTGTTACAACCCCTAAACCAAACTAATTAATTAATTACTTACCTTAAAAAGGGAATTAAAATCCATTAACTAGCTAAAAAGGGGTCCACCATAGTCCATGGACCCTTATCCCTAAAACCCAATCCCTTAGTCCTATAGGAAATAGAATTAGCAAACCCATACCATTTAGACCCTAATTGGGACTCTTAGATATATAAATAGGGACATAGGAGGCACCTAGAACTCACACCACAATAACTCTCACCACGCAAGAAATTCCAAGAATTCACATAGGAGAAATCAAGAAAGAAGAAATCTTAAAGAAAGATCCTTCATAGCCAAGGAATTTAATTAAGGTTAAAGGTAACCCATGTCTCAACAAAACCTATTTTCCTTGCTATAATCCCCTTCTTTGGCTTCCTCTATATGCTTGTGTCTTAATATAATGATTGTGATGTGATCTTGATGATTGATGAGATAATTTTATGTGTGATCTTGATACCCTTGATGATGATGAGAGGATCTTAATAATTATGCGATATTCTTGATAAGTCTTGATGTTTCCCAAAATCTCACACACAACAACAATATGACTTGAACCCAAGAAATAGCCAAGCAATGTCATTCAAGAACCCTCAGAACAAGCTCTAAACATGCATCACCACAAGACAATGCATCAAATCTCAAAAATCAACACAAGAATTACAAGTAGAAGCCAAGAAATCATCATATAAGCAAGAAAATAGGTTTTGTAAAGCATGGGTTACCTTTCTAGCCTAATAAATTCCTCTTTTCACCCTTAGAAAGTCTTTCCTAAAGCTCCTCTTTCACACCAACTTCATACACAAACCAAAAGACTACAAAGATCCTATCTTTTAGAAAAAGACACCTAAAAGAAGGTTAAACTGGTACGAAGAAGGTATACTGCCCGGAAACAATATCACTGAAGCTTTCAATTATTATGTGATTGGGCAGGTATGCGATGATTATCCTATTAGTGACAATTTTGTTGATGTTAAGAACCATATCAATCGCATGTTAGAAGAAAAGAGAAACAAGATAATCAAGTGATTTGTGAAATTGGTGAACAATGTTTTTGTATGGCTTGCAAAACTCTAAGTATGGCCATTAATATTTTGCTACGATACTTTGCTCATTATCTAAGTATGATGCTCATGGTATTCTGTCTTTTGTTGTTTAAATTTGTCTTAAAAGGTAAATTTTTAGCTTAAATTGTATAAATCGCATAATTGGAAAAATTGCAAAAATCATTAATGTTAAAATCCAAAAATGCGAATAGGAAACTTTTGCTAAAAATACCTTTCCTATAGTCAAAATCAATTGTTAAACTCATCATGGCTATGTCTAGTGAGCTGTCGTAGGCTCCCAAATTAAAACCTTACAAATGTAGTAGCGGGAGTAAGGATCGATCCCATGAGGAGTAACTAGTTTAACTTTTGTGCTCAAGGAAATAATGGGGGGTTTAGAAAATAACGAGAATAAAGATTAAGTAAAAGATAATTTAAATAAACAAGAGATTAAATAAATCGAATAAAGCAATGAAACTAATATATTGAAAGCACTTATAATAGAAAACCTTGGTTAGTAAAGATCCACCACCGGAATTTAACACTGATCATTGATTAGTAAAGTAATTAATATGCAATTGAATATTTGTCGTGAAATTATTTCATTTCCGTTTTCCCTTAGTTATAGGTAACTAAAGCACACGCGGTTTAATTACCCCTAACTACTAAATAACCTAAGACAAGCGCTATAGATTTAATTTAATAGCATCAATAGGAACTAGGAAAACCGAAAACTAAATAACACAAGCACAAGAGGTTGCATTTAACTTAGGAAAATATTCTACCCGAGTCCAATTATCACTAAGCCGTCAATAATTAACCCAGTTGCTACTGAATATTAGAATAATTTGTAGCACAACATTATCTAATATAGCAAATAATTATATCAAGTAAATAACTAGTAGGCCTCCCTAGCAATTAAATGATACAACTATTCAAATAACTTAGAAGAATATTTAATACCCAAATGCATAAAAATTATATAATAAAAATAAATAAATAATCTTACAGCATAATCAATTCCGGGGCTTCAATTCACTAAACCAAGCTAAAGAAATTAGCAATGAATGGACATTGATAACAGCTTTACAGAATAATCGAGAGTGGAAGAATGAACGATTTTACAACAGAAAATTCCTACTATTTATAGCATTCTAAAAATAGACTCAATGAACCTCAACCATCCATTTTCCTACTCTTCAGCCTCACGTCCGAAGTCATCCGCTTTGTATGCTGCCTTAATCGCATGATGGAATTGAAACATTCAATTTGCTTTTGCTGGACCAAACTAATCTAACATTATAATATATATATATATATATATATATATATATATATATATATATATATAACATACTAGTACAGTGCGTACTATATATGCTATAAATTATATATTATATTATATATATATATATATATATATATATATATATATATATATATCTAGTACTATATTAGCTCAGTAGTTATTAAACTCTAAAAAGAACTAATTATTAAATAGTAAGAGATAATTAATGCAAAATTATTATAAAGATGTACCTAAAATATGAGTATAAAATATGCCCGTCAAATTCCCCCACACTAAAATATTTGCTTGTCCCAAAGCAAAAATATTATTTGCGAAGTAAATAAAGATGAAATTCCCAAAATTCATAACATATCATGAACAACAATCTGAAGCACCCTGCAATTAATAAGTTAGCACCCCTATATGAAAATTGAGAAAACTAAATAAGTAAGCCCTCACAGGAATATCACTCATCACTCAAGTGTTTGATGGGTATAAATTTCACTCAAGTTCATTCCTATAAAATTGCTCTACCATAGGCTTGCATATCTTCTCAATCTCCACTACAAGAGTCATGCATGACACAAATCATAAGGACTTTCCACAGGTTGTAATGGGGCTAGGGTTAAGGTAGGGAATATTTAGGTAAGTAGCTTAAGCATAAGCTTCAAACTAGAGGAGCAAGTAAGTACAAATAATCCAACACCCTCAATTTCCAATCAAAAACACATCTCATTGAGGCTCCAACATGATTATCATTCTCAAAAGTATAGAATGCTTCATCAGTATTACCAGAATTTCCCCTTGCTTCATTTATTCAGAGGTAACTTCAGACTCAAAACAAACTGCTGATTCTTTCTCATTTTTCTCATAAATTTCAGCAACATTTTCTTTTTCAAACATATATTCTTCATTTTTTTCATTCCAATTTTTTTTTTTTTTTTTTTTTTTTTGCAATCATGAACTGCCATCGTTTTCTTTTTCATAAAAGACCAACGACAAATCATATTAACAAAGGTAAGTGATTTCCCCCACACTTATCCTTCACAACCTCACGCAGATTACATGAATAATTCAAAATTTGCCCCACTAGTTATTCAGCTGGGTGAAGGCATTATTTTTAGATATAAAAGGCTTGTAATGTGGTTAAAAAAAAAAGAAGAAAAGAATGGCCATAAAGCTCAAAGTGGTTAACAAGGGGAAATAAATCATAGGACAAACCAGTTATTTGGCTAGTGAGGCTCAAGATCAAATAATGGCCTTAATCACACTTGAATCATGCATGGTCTAATTAGCTTTAAAAGAGAATCAAGGCAAGTTCTAGAGAAACAAAATTATGGAAGAAATCACACAATAGAAAGAAAATAAGACCGAAATGTCAGTCAATGGCTCAAAATCTCACAGGTTTATTGCTTACTTAATCTAGCCACTACATATCAAACAAGAAATGCTAACAAATTAATCACAACTTGCCAAACTATTTATTCAATCATGTTATGAATTTCAAGAAAGGAAAATATAATTTTTTTTTTCAAAATAATACTTATTTTGCATAAAATACTAGTAAAGTATTTGTGAAAATTCTGAAATAAGAAAATAAATAATAAAACTTTTTTTTTTTTACATAAGCAAACAAATAATAAGACTAAATCCCCTCCCCCACACTTATTATCAACATTGTCCCTAATGTTGAATAAAAAAGCACAAAAAAGGGTTATTGAATGAGAATATGGAATAAGAGAAAGAAAAAAGAATGGAACAAACACACCTTAGGTTGCCTCCTAAGCAGCGCCTTTGTTTATCGTCGTTGGCTCGACTTATGATATTTCTTTAAATTTCCATCGTCTTTTTGAGTACCTTCGATGATTATGAATATTCAAAGAAACAGTCCCTTCATGCAGATTAGTACTCAAAGATGATTTATTATTTCTTTCTTTTTCATTCGAAACAATTTCATCAAATGTAACAAAGTTCAAAGAATCAACAAAAATTGCAAAATTATCATCACTAGGAGATTTCATGGTATCATAAATATTAAAAGTGACAAGTTTACCATTAGACTCCATAGTAAGCATACCACTATGAATATCAATTTTTGTTTTTGCAGTTTTTAAGAATGGCCTTCCTAACAAAATATGATTATTATTTTTCATATCAAGCACATAAAAATCAGCAGGAAAAACCAAGTTATCAACTTCAATAATCAAATCCTCAATCACACCCCTAGGATATGTAGTAGATCCATCAGCCAATTGAATTATTATACTAGATTTATTCAGGGGTCCAAGATTTAAAGAATTATAAACAGAATATGGCATGACATTAATAGAAGCTCCTAAATCTAACATAGCATTTTCAAATTTCACACCACTTATCATGCACGGAATAGTAAACATACCTGGATCTTTGCACTTTTCAGGAAGATCGCCTTGACTAGCCATAGAGACATTCTCTTGCACTTTTACTTCCTCAATTCTTTCATTATTTTGTTTCTTTTTCATAGTGCGTACCTCTTTTAGAAAATTTGCATAGCGAGGTACTTTTTTCATAGAATCTAAAAATGGTTTATTAGCATCACATTCACGAAAGGTCTCATACAGATCATTATTTGAGTTTCCTCTTATTGGTTCTAAAAGAGCTTGAGGAAATAGGGGTACTGGTTCATAATCAGAAAAAGAAGAAAGCTTACCTTGGGACTTCTCTTTATTGTTGGCAATGATTCCTGCACTTATTTCCTTATTCAAATCAACATTCTTTTCCAGCGACATACTTTCAACATTAATTGCACTTACATTCTCTTTAGGATTAAAAACCGTTTGAGAGGGTACTTTGCCAGAACTCTGTGCTTCCAACCGACTAACCGTAGTTGCTAGTTGGCCCATTTGTCTTTCCAAGTTTTGAATACTAGCATTTGTTTCTTGAATACTAGCCTTTGTTTCTTGACGGAATATTTGTGTTTCTTGTTGAAACTGCAGAGTGTTAATAGCAAGAGATTTAACAATATCTTCTAGATTCGTACCTGAACTAAATTTTTGGGTCGGTTGTTGTCTTGAAGGAAATGGTTGTCTGTACTGCTGAAAATTGGAACGATTCTGAACAAACTGGTACCTTGTGAGTTCCCATAGCTAAGGTTTGGGTGATCCCTCCATCCAGGATTATATGTATTGGAAAACGGATCACACTTACCTTGAGGTTGTCCAGGAAAACCTCCAGCTATGTTGACTTGTTCAATAGGTTGTTCTTGAAGAGTTGGGCAGGCATCAGTTTGGTGCCCAACTACCGAGCAAATTCCACATGATTTAACAGTTTGCATATTGCCTACTGCTAATTGACGAACAAGAGTAGTTAAACCAGTAGTTTGTTGCTCACGGGTAGAAATATTTACCTCATTCACTTGCTTAGACGGTTGGATTATTTTATTGCCAAACTGTTGAGAATTTGCAGCCATGTTTGCAATTAGAGTTCTTGCAGCGTCCGGTGTCTTGTCAACTAAGGCACCACCGCTTGCGGCATCAATCATGCTTCTATCCATTGAAAAGAGTCCTTCATAAAAGTACTGAATGAGTAATTGATCACTGATTTGATGGTGCATGCAACTTGCACAAAGCTTCTTGAAACGCTCCCAATATTCATACAATGACTCTCCATTGTTTTGTCTTATACCAGAGATTTCCTTTCTAATGTTGGCCGCCCTCGAAGCTGGAAAATACTTTTCAAGAAACACCGTCTTCAAGTTATTCCATGTGGTGATGCTCCCAGAAGGTAGATAGTATAGCCAATCTTTCGCTGAATCTTTCAAAGAAAAGGGGAAGGCTCTCAACTTGATTTGTTCTTCAGTAACCCCTGTGGGTTTCTTACTTGAACAAACCACATGGAATTCCTTCAAGTGCTTGTGAGGGTCTTCACCTGCAAGTCCATGAAAAGAAGGCAAAAGATGAATTAATCCAGATTTCACTTCGAATTGTACATTAGTATCTAGAGCGGGAAAGGTGATGCATAAAGGTTGCTGATCCAAATTTGGAGCTCCAAGCTCTTTTAAGGTCTGATTTTGAGCCACGGGTTCCTCTTCTAAATCAGAATTGGCGGAGGTTGGAGATCAGTAGCCAGATCACTAAACTCCAATTTCCTCAAAGCTTATTTCTTCCACCTGCGTACAGTTCTTTCAATTTCTGGATCGTACGGCAAGATTTTTTGATTAGCAGATCGAGTTATAGGCATAAACAAAAAGAAAATATATTGCAGCAATTATGTAAAGGTAACGAAAGAAAATGTTTTTTTGTTTAAATTTTTTTCGGGACAAATGAAAAAACAAATAAAGAAATAAAGAAATAAATAAATAAACACAAAATAAGCTAGAAAATCTCCCCGGCAACGGCGCCAAAATTTGGTGAGCTGTCGTAGGCTCCCAAATTAAAACCTTACAAACGTAGTAGCGGGAGTAAGGATCGATCCCACGAGGAGTAACTAGTTTAACTTTTGTGCTCAAGGAAATAATGGGGGGTTTAGAAAATAACGAGAATAAAGATTAAGTAAAAGATAATTTAAATAAACAAGAGATTAAATAAATCGAATAAAGCAATGAAACTAATATATTGAAAGCACTTATAATAGAAAACCTTGGTTAGTAAAGATCCACCACCAGAATTTAACACTGATCATTGATTAGTAAAGTAATTAATATGCAATTGAATATTTGTCGTGAAATTATTTCATTTCCGTTTTCCCTTAGTTATAGGTAACTAAAGCACACGCGGTTTAATTACCCCTAACTACTAAATAACCTAAGACAAGCGCTATAGATTTAATTTAATAGCAGCAATAGGAACTAGGAAAACCGAAAACTAAATAACACAAGCACAAGCGGTTGCATTTAACTTAGGAAAATATTCTACCCGAGTCCAATTATCACTAAGCCGTCAATAATTAACCCAGTTGCTACTGAATATTAGAATAATTTGTAGCACAACATTATCTAATATAGCAAATAATTATATCAAGTAAATAACTAGTAGGCCTCCCTAGCAATTAAATGATACAACTATTCAAATAACTTAGAAGAATATTTAATATCCAAATGCATAAAAATTATATAATAAAATAAATAAATAATCTTACAGCATAATCAATTCCGGGGCTTCAATTCACTAAACCAAGCTAAAGAAATTAGCAATGAATGGACATTGATAACAGCTTTACAGAATAATCGAGAGTGGAAGAATGAACGATTTTACAATAAGAAATTCCTACTATTTATAGCATTCTAAAAATAGACTCAATGAACCTCAACCATCCATTTTCCTACTCTTCAGCGTCACGTCCGAAGTCATCCGCTTTGTCTGCTGCCTTAATCGCATGATGGAATTGAAAGATTCTATTTGTTTTTCTGGACCAAACTAATCTAACATTATAATATATATATATATATATATATATATATATATATATATATAATATACTAGTACAGTGCGTACTATATATGCTATAAATTATATATTATATTATATATATATATCTAGTACTATATTAGCTCATTAGTTATTAAACTCTAAAAAGAACTAATTATTAAATAGTAAGAGATAATTAATGCAAAATTATTATAAAGATGTACCTAAAATATGAGTATAAAATATGCCCGTCAATGTCAAATTTAATAAATTCTTTTGAAAATTTTAATTTTTTAAAGACTAAGCCAAATGACTGAGTATAGATTTTGGCATCATCAAAAATGGGGAAAATTGATAGGAATATTTTTGTAATAAGGTTTTGATGAGCCAAATTTACTTTAGATCCCCTTAGAATTTAGGACTTTAGTATAAGCATCATAATTCAGTATGTCAAGTCAATATGCAAAGGAAAGACTACTACATGAAGAACAAAATTAATTTGGAAAATTAATTTTGGTCCTACGAGTATTCATCCAGAATACAAGCATTAGACAAAGGTGTTACAATGAATGACTTGATGAGCCTCACGGTGAAATGGTAGAAGTCTTTGCACACAAATCATTATACTCAAGATTGAACCCCCCTAAAGATTTATCTTTTTGCAAAGGCTAAGTCTGAAGAAGTAAGAAGCTATCAAAAAAGCACGATGTATCAAGTCAAACAAGCAAGATGTGCAAAGGTCAGAGAAGCACGATGTGAAAAACAGCACGCAAGATTTGAAAAAGAGCACAATGTGATCCGGTCAAACAAGCAAGATGTGCCAGGTCAAACCAGCAAGATCTGATTTTGACAAGCAAGAAAGGCAAAATAAGCACAATGTGTCTTTAAGGAGAAAAAAATGTGACAAACAAGCAAGGATGATCAGAATATTAAATAAATTTGAATGAATTTATTTTGGTTCAACTCACATGTCGCAAGAATCTAAATTGCCTGAAGACATGATCAGAATGGAGGAAAATTTATGAAGACGTGGATAAAGACCTTATCCTAGAAATAAATCATCTCAGAAGGATTTATTGCCAAGAGACGTTAGAAATTAAAAATTGACAAAGATAATAATATTTTAGAAACAACTTGAAAATCAAGTTGAGATAAAAAAAAAAATATTATCTTGTCAAGGCAAGTTGGCAATCAAATCAAAATTGAAGAACCTAGTGTCAACAATATCAGGCTACAAGATTCAAATTTTGAATATCAAATTATTCCACTCCAACGGATATATTTGATTATCTATAAAAAGGTCATGAAGACTTGAAGACTAAGAAATGCAGAAAAGAGACAAGCAAAGTGATCTATATAAGCAAAAGTTAAAGGGTGAAGTGCCAAATAGCACCATGAACCAACAACGAAATGTCATCCCGCACCCTAATCTTACATAAGTGATTATTCGATTCACAAACTAAAAAAATTTGTTCACCTAGCCTTTTTTACAGGTTTCCTGTTGCCTTGGTGACATGGCTCCGGTAAAAATATGACGTGGAAGCTGATTGTGTTTATTTATAACGGAGTCTTCTTCTTCTATCACAAAACTATTGTATACGAGAGTCTTCTTCTTCCTATCGAAAAGCTACAGAGTCGTCTTCTTCTTCTTCCTATTGCAAAGCTCCAGTTTCTCCGTCGAACCCACAGCTCTACAAGATGTCTTCTTCCTCAACTTCATCACGTGTTAGAGTAAATATGGAGTACGAGCCTAGTGTTTATTGTAAATATACAGATTAGGACCACACTATAGGAGATTGTCGTCGCCTTTAGGGATTTAGGGTTTCGAATTATGAATACAGATTAGGGCTTAAGCGATGCGATTAGGGATTTGTGTTTGAGATTATGGCTTTCTCTTCGCGATTAGGGATTTGTGAATTAGAAATGGGTAGGGTTTCTTCAAACGTCGATATGAAGGATTGAAATTGCTAACATCTTCTGAACGCAAGCCTCTTCTAGCTGAAAAATTCTTCTGAGCGTGAGTTTCTTTTGATTAACACTATTGCTTTGACTTTTCTACCAAGTCTTCTGTATGGTTTAAATATGTTTAATTTGCCTTTCAATTTTGCCTAATAATTAAACTCCTAAATGGATGCCACATCTAAAAAACAATACACGTATCTGTCAAATCACCTCCACATCACCAACTTATTACCTTTAACTTGAAGGCTACCTGTAAAAAAGGTTAGGTGAACAAATTTTTTTAGTTTGTGAATCGAATAATCACTTATGTAAGATTAGGGTGCGGGATGACATTTCGTTGTTGGTTCATGGTGCTATTTGACACTTCACCCAAAGTTAAAAGTCTAAATATTCATTGAAATATCTAGAAGAGAGACTTAGTCTGAATAGTCTCAAGAAATAGTTGGAGAGAGATACAATTACCGTCAAATTTGTAATTGTGAAAAGAGAATAGCTGTGTGCAAAATACTCTAGTGAGTGTAGCTGTGTGCAAAACACTCGTAGTTGTTAAGTGTAGCTGTGTGCAAAACACTTAGTTGGCGTTTGAGTATAGTTGTGTGCGAAGTACTCAGAGTTGAGTGTAGCTGTGTGTGAGACACTCGGAGTTGCGGGTGTAGCTGTGTGCAAGACATCTGAAGAAGTGCTTGTGTAGCACTTATTCACTATTGTAACTGTGTGTGGAAAATAGTGAAATACTCCTAGACGTGAAAGGAGTAAAGTGGACTAGGAACATTACGCCACTTTCGAACCACTATAAATTCTCTCTCTCATCTACATACCGCACTTACTTAATTCGCTTTATTTATATAGTATTTGACTAACCCGTTTACTATTCACTATTAATCTTAATCATTCGGGTTTAGTGTGTTTTCACGTGTGCTTGTAACTCAAACTTTCCATGCATAACATTTAAGTAATTCTAAGCAATTTTGACGTGTTGCATGTGACATTTATCACACGGTTGATTTCGCACGAAGTCTTATATACAATCTTGAATAATCTTGTTAAATATTGAGTGAACCATCTCCTTTAAATATTCAAGATATTCTTGTTATTCTTACACATCTTTTGAACATATCTAACGTTGTGCATGTGATCTAATTTATTATTTGGGATTAACACTTTACATATATTTATTCCGCTGTGCACTCCAAATTAAATACTTGTCTATTTATTTTTTACTTGGAGTTGAAATTACCAAAGTGTTATTTATCTTGAAAAAAAAGTTTAAAAAGTCTATTCACACCCCCCCCCCCCCTAGACTTTTTACCACCCTATCGGGACCAACACATAGGATGCTTAGAAATCAAACCCTAACAACAAGACTTCAAGCATAGCAAGTATTCAATCCCCAATTCAAGAATTACGTCACATAGGCATCATAATCAATCACTTCACAATTCAATCCCTAACTAATCTAGCCAAGCATAGCAAACAACATTGAAACATGAAATCAATCATAAGAAAGCAATATAAAAGTAGAATTAGGAATGTTCCAATGTAGATTATAAGCTTGCTAAAATCTCTTGATTTAGGAGGTTGTCAATCTCCTTCTTCAACTGATCTTCAATGGAAATCTAAAGAGCTATCTAAATCTATGTGTTTCTCTCTCTACAATCTAGCTCTCTACTCTCTCTACCAATATGAAAAGCTCCTGCAAAACTAAACTCTCCCAAAGACCTCTCAAAAAACCTCCTTAGAAATGAATCTACAAATGCCTTAAATAGCCTTCCCCACACAATTTCCGCACAAGTCACAACGCCTTCCACAACGCACGTCACAACGTGCATTGTGTGATTAAGTTCCCTATCTACACATCCTGCAACATTCATTGTGCTCCTCGTGGACTTTTCTGTTTCTTCACAACGTGCGTTGTGCCACTCGCGGATCTTTCTTCTTCGCCACAACGGGTTTCAAAACGTGCGTTGTGCCACTCGTGGATCTTTCTACTTCGCCACAACGGATGTCACAACGTGCATTGTGCGTTGTGCCTCCTGTCTAGATCAACGGCTCAAATCAATGAAAATAATAAAAAAAAATGTGCGTCTTGTGAAAACAAAGCAATATGTAAAAATGACACACGTTAAGTGTTATAAAGACGCAACATAAGTGTTAGAATTAAGCACGTTCTGTGTTAAAATGACGCACCTTAAATGTTAGAAAGGCGCACCTTCAGTGTTAAAAATAACGCACCTTAAGTGCTATAAAGACCCACTGTAAGTGTTTAAATGATGCACTGTAAGTGTTTAAATGACGCACCTTAAGTGTTAAAATTGTGCACCTTAAGTGTTAACATGGTGCACCTTCAATGTTAAAAGTGGCGCACCTTTAGTTTTACAAAGACACATCTTAAGTGGTAAAGTAGCGCACCTTAAGTGTTAAAATGGCGTACCATAGGGTGTAAAAGTTATGCACTTTAAGTGTATAACTAACTCACCTTGAATGTTAAAATGGCGCACCTTTAGTGTCAAAATGACGCATCCTAAGCTTTGAAAATACGCACCTTAAGCTTTATAGTGACGCACCTTAAGTTTCAACAATAACACATCTTAAGTTCTCAAGTGTAGAACTAACGCACCTTAATGGCACGTTTGGTTCGCGGAATAGGCTTGGAATGGAATAGCATTCCTAGTAATAGGCATATTCCTTTGTTTGGTAAGAACTTGTATTACCATATATTGCTTCAAAACTATAAAATACAAAGTGTGGTGATATTTTATAGCACAACGCACAACTTAGCTTAAATGGCCTAAACATGGTACACAAAGGATAGTAATTAACTCAAAACGCACATAAATGAGATCCCAAAACTAGGTGTCTTTGTCACTTATCAATGGGTTTGGTCACTCATTCACACTAGCGTCATGCTAGTGACGCCTGCGTGAATCGGCTCCTCCGTCTTCTTTGCGCATTTGCTCCGATTTTTCCACCTTTTAGCCTTGAATTCCTGTAAATCAAAGCAAAATATCCCTGACCCAATGTTGCAATAATATAGGGTGACTTTTGTGCAAAACTACATCCTTTGATGCGCGCTCCGTGCCTTTTGAATGCAAAATGTATGCAACTTTGGCCCAAAATATGGGTGTCTTTTGACACTTATCACTTAGCACTCACAAATATTTGTGTCTAGAGACCCCAATAGGGGTGTATACACTTAAGGATCTAGAGCTATCTCCATTCAGTATTTGAGATATTGGTCTGTCTGGAAGCCCTCCACACTGGCTCCACGATGTGATTGATTCTTGAGAATATGTTATGATACCGTCCCCTGAGTGGACTTGAGATTGGTAATGCGTTATGATTATGCTATGATCTGAAATGAACTTGGATTGTGTATTTGATATATATAATCGCCTGGTGTGTTGTTCATACGAGTGGTATGATGCGCACGTTAATTCATCTTCGGATTTTTATAATTGTACATACATTTATATAAACTATGGTTTCCTTCTTGTGTATTTTTTTAAAGTGTTCTTGTTGATAGAATATAAATTTCATGTCCTTTTGCGCTAGTGTATGGTATGTTGGTTTTTGTTTTGGGGTGACGTGTGCAGTGCAGAGTTATGGCATGTGCAAATTACCGCACATAGTGATTTTACATCATTTTTTTTTTATTTTGAAAATAAATTGTGGTTTTATTTGACATTGTTCTCTTTATGGAACTATCACTTTCTCTTTTTTAATTTATGTGTATGTTTGTGAGTAGAACCCTTTTGCTTGTTTGTGCGTAAAGCATGGCTTTTTTGTAGGGAACAATTCTGAGATCTTTGTAGCCCCCCCCCCCCCCCCCCCAAGTAGCCTTGCATACTGCTCAAGTAGATCCCCTAGCCCCACCCGCCCTGATAATCCCGATTACGAAGAAAGACGTGCATTCCGCGTTGGGGTTGCCTTGTGGTGGTGTGATTATTACTAAAAGGCATAAAGACGACGTTAGTGACACATTGAAAGAATGGTGGGCTAAGTTCGAGGTGTAACACCCCTAATTTTTAAAACATTTAAAAACTTATAGAATAAAGGCAATCTAACAATAATCATCCAAACAGAGCATAAACTATCCATGAGAGTCGGGGTGCTATGCCATACCTAGGTTTGAGAACCTAGATGCACAGGCTAAAACTATCCAAACATGTGTAACCCATAAGTCAATATTCAACTAAGCTAAGCCCACTAGTCCGACTAGCGCGCTCCGTAGCTAATGATCAGCACCTATAAAACATATGGTATAGCAACCGTCAGCGAATAATGCTGAGTAAACCACTCCCACACGTTAAGTACAATAAATATAAATATAGGAAATAATTTTGAAACTGGAATACATATATAATCCTGAGCAACTGTAGCTTTAAAATCAAGATCAAGACTCGAGACACCATCAATAAGGCAACATTTCAAATATTATAGAGATACTAGCATGCATCCTATGTTTGCAAGGCATAATAGACAAGTAAGCTCATAAATAGCAATTAAAGGCAACAATGGGATCAAATGACAATCAATTAACAAGTAATCATCAAAGCACACAATCCATCTTCCAACCTTATACCAAGTTCCAACCTTTACACCTCTCCATCCTTATATCAGTTCCAACCTGTACCTCCAGGCCACCCTTATATCGCCTCCCTTATCCCTCCGAGCAACTACATGCCCCCACCGACATGCAACCAACATGGTAGCACCGAAGTGCCATTCGTATGATCCGTGCCTCTAGCACCACTACCAAGGGGTCAGAACATATAGTTCTGACATGGCAGCGCGACGCTTATACCTTGACCCAAGCCTTTAGCCAGCAAGTCTATGGGGTGGTACGTACGTTTAGCACGATAACCGAGCACTCGTTGTGCTATCCGCCAACAATTCATTTCCACCAATCACAATCTCATTATCATCAATCTCAACCATCATTGCGCAATAATCACAACACCCATCATCATTCAATCAATCAAGCATATAATCAACAATAACAATCAAGGTACAATAACAAATGACACAGGCTACATACAAATTCCTAGAACGGTACTCAAAAAATCATACGGGACTCATAAACATCAAACGGGGTACAACGGGGCACAACGGGACTCGGGGAAACAACAAGCTGGGGAAAACGACCCGCCACGCCACCCCATTCCAGCGGGTTGGCGGTGGGTGGAGGACCACCCGCCGGTGAGCGGCCACATTCCAGCGGGTGTCTGGCGGGGAATCGACTGCCCGCTGGAATCGGGCAGCGTACACGCGGGTAGGTGGTGGGGAGTCGTTCCCCCCACCTACCCCCCACTGGTACGAAGGTGATTTTTTGGTTCGGTGTTCGTTCGTGGAACCCAAAACCAAGTCCAAACACATTCCAACACGTATCAATAACAACATGGATTCGATTAACAAAGATTGAACCAAGAATCATTCCAATTACGTTCTAACACGATTCCTAAACATGCCAAGGCTCGTCATCAATCACATAACGGTTCAGGAGCATCCGGAACCTCAAGAACATCAAGAAATCTATATGCAAAGCCCTAAAGACAAGTCCTAGACTAGAATCAACACCTGAGCATGCATAAACCCACCCAATAACACCAAGAACATCACAACAACAAGATTCACAATATAAACCCTAGGGACAAGCTTTAAACATAATTAAATACAAAATCATATCAATAACCAGACAGGGCCATCAAGAATAACAAGAATTCATCGTATAAACCTAAAGACAAGCTCTAACAAGATATACATACAAAATCACACAATCAATCATTCAATCGGAGACAATGAATAAACAATAACAAGGAAAACAGGTATTGTAAGACATGGGTTACCTCTTAGCCTTAATCAATTTCCTTGACTACTAAGGTTCTTCTCTAAGATTCTCCTCCAATTGATCTCCCTAGGCTCGGTGGTGGGGAATTCCTTTGCTAGGTTTCCTCAGGGAATGTCTCTGTAACACCCCGCCCCCCCCCCCCCCCCCCCAAAACAAGACCTAAAAACAAGTCTTAACACATGCAGATTAACAACAAATCTAGCATAGCGGAAGATAAACGGAATCTGGATAAAAGAAATCCAAACAGGGGTGTTATGCCACATATACCACACTAGGTAACGCTAAGGCGACAATCTGAAAGTGTATCACACTAACCCAAAACATTAGTCTAAAAACAATCTAAAACCATTGGCGCACAGGCCACAAAAACACAGTCTAAAGATATAGGTGCTAAGCTATCTGGCTCTAGACATCGCGCTCGACTACTCAACACCTGAAAGATACAAAGATAAACATCGGGGCGACGCCCGGTCAGCGAACAATGCTGGTAACCCACCAATACCGTTAAGTATCATAAATAGGTAGATATAAGATATAAAAACCATTTTCGAAACGGAATACATATATATAAGTCAAAAGCCAAGATCAAGAGACAACACAAGACTCACCACTCACAAGGATAACACCGGGAACACATCCCAACCACAAAGGTTAACCACACACAAGGATAAAGACTCACCCAACGGCAACACATGCCAAACAACACAAGCCTCCGTGACTACACACGTCACGAGAGAAGATCACACAACACCGGCTTTAAAAGCCCTCGCAACATCACTCATCGCGAGTTGGTATGCCTTCCTTATGCCCTGTTCCAACCTTATGGCTACCCCCAACCTTGTATCTTCTTTCCAACCATTACCTCCAGAATCCCCTGTACAGCCAAGTCCAACCTTATTCCTCCGGGACCGTCGTCCCCCACCAACAGACCACCAACGAACCACCACCAATCACGGCAACACATGCCCGGATAACACAATGTTATCCCCCAATCACGTGAACCTTTCTCGAAGGAACACAACTCCATAATCACGTCACGGCCACCACGAGGACCGCTACAATACCTTGGTGACTAGCGTCCCATACCACTAATCGTGCAATCCAGGTAGAGCCACACACGCAACACCACTCACACGAATCAAACAACGGATTGCAAAGAAGGTATGAAACACACTCAATCAAGGAACGGGTCACAGCCCAACGACAACAACGATGAATAACACAAGTTATCATCAACCAAACGGAAGGTACGAACAACACCCACGCTAGCATTAAGACAACGAACTATCATGCTTAACAACGGGGAAACTCAAGATAGTTCCGAGGAACACACAAGGCACCTCTTTGTTCAACGAAACACAATGTTGAACACTTAGCACGATTCAAGACACCAAAGATCCTACATGGATACCTACCATAAAGCTCTAGACCTACGAAACATCACGAAGACACTCAAATAGTTCCACAAAAGAACATCGGGAAGCCAAAAGATCAAACACCACGACAACTAAATCACGAGGAACAAATCCCGAACCAAACGCCACCGTGTACCCCGCGGGTTGACCCACGGGTAGGCCCCTACCAGTGGTTCTGCCCGCGGGTACACAACCCACATTCCCATGTACCTGCGGGTGGGTGGCGGGTAGGGCTCTCCCCACCGTTCCGCCCGCGGGTACATGCTCCTGTGTAAAACAATCCCTTCGGGGATTTTCTTCTCCAAACACAAATTCAAGTCCAAAACATGCCAAATCTCACCAAACACAACAAAATGACTTGAACCAAGGAAAATGCCAAGCAATGGCACAAAGGAACCCTAAATACAAGCTCTAGATATGCAATATCACAAGATAAATGCATAAACCCTCACATATCATAGCAAAAACACGAGTAGAATTCAAGAAATCACATATAGGTAAGCAAAATAGGTTTTGTAGAGCATGGGTTACCTCTTGAAGACCAAAAGACTTCTCTTAACACCACAACAAGCTCTCCACTAAGCTCACTAGCCAAACCCACTTCAAGATCAAACCAAAAGATCATAAAGATCCTACCTTTAAGAAAAAGACAACTAAGATGGAACCAAAAAGACTAGACAAGCTTTGATCTTACCCTTCTAGATGCCCAAATAGATGAAAGGTTGAATCTTGGAAGCAAAACTTGGAATATTGACAAAGGTCTCACTTGGCTTGAAGAACAAGCTACTCTTCTTTTCTAGAGAGAAGGTAGAGATATTTTTCTAGGAATTGTAAGGAATGAAATGAAGAAGTCTTCTAGGTTTAGATTACAACACTAGCTCTTGGTGAAAAGACAAGGATACCCATACTAATTCTTAGAAAGTGTAAGGATCAATGGAACTCCTCTCAAAGCACAAGGTACAACACAACTTAAAGATTGACTAGTCAAATTCTAGTCCTTGAGTATTAAAAATCAGGATTTTAGGAATCAATTCCTCAAGAGAAATAGAATTAATTACTCAATTAATTCATGGATTGGAGTGTGGATTTTTGGGGTGTCACATCCTCTCCCCCTTCAAAGAAGTTTCGTCCCCGAAACTTGGGTACAACGAGTTAAAACGAAGGTAACAAGGAAACAAAATTGTGACAAGAAATTTCAAGTATATCCCTTTTGGTCAAAACTCCAAAAGTTCTCACAAGGGTTCCAAAGCAAAGAAGAAGACATTACGAATTCAAGGATTGGCAAGGGGTCAACAAACGGATAGATTGAGCATCAAGAACTCTACCCTCAACACAACAACCAACTTCTAACCAACAACTAAGAACTCAACAACTAACCCAAACTCCAACTAACAAACTAGCTAAACAACAAAACAACAAACAAAACAAGCAAGCACACAAAGCACACAACAACCTAACACCAAGCTACAACGGCTAAGAAACAACAAGGAAGAAGCGAACGGGGTTACCACAACACAACTAGAACTCCTCACTCTCCGACTCTTCGGCCTCTTCAGACTCTTCTTCTTCGGCTTCATCTCTGTGACTTGAACTAGCTTCAGTCTGATCCAGCCTCTGATGCACTGCGACAAACTGAGACTTCACAAACGCAAAGCCCTCGGCGATCAAACTGTTCTGCTGACGAAGCAAAGAGACGACGTCCTGCTCTCTCTTGGTGCGAACTTCTTTCCTTCTCCGGCTTTCCTCACTCTCTGATTCACTTACTTCAGCTTCGGCGGTCTCCGGTGCTCCTTCTTCCTGATCTGCTTCCTCCTCAACTTCTTCGTCACCACCCAAACTCTGGACTGCAAGGCTCAACTTCCTAGCATGGATCCCAAGCCCGGCAGCTAACTCTGCTCTCTCAACAGGTGCTTTCCTTGCAACCTCTTCAAGCGTGATGTACTCACCACTATCCAACTGAAACAGATTACAACTCCGGAGATTGGCGGTATCCAACACCATCTTTCCCACGGCCTTCGGGAGACAACCATCCACACTAACACCTTTCTTAACCAAAATCCAACTTAACACCATTCCATACGGCAAACTCTTCCGATTGTGATCCCGGCAAAACACCATGTGTTGCATCATCAAAGCAGGCAGGTTGAACTTAACCATATTCTTCAGACAGAAAGCAAAGGTACATTCCAACTTACCCAACAAACTGCTCTTGTTGTTGTTAGGCAACAAGCAATCTGACACCAACATCACCAAGATCCTTTGTTCCGCAGACAACCACTTCTTTTCCGGCCTCGAAGCTTGAGTGAAGCCACTCGTACGGCCAAACAGATAGCTCAAATAGTCACGGTACCCCATGGTATCCATACTAACCCAAGAATGACCACTGTACTGAGCCACTCCGGTAGCAGACAAACTCAACAACTGAGCTAACCTCTTCTCAGACAACACAACCTTCACACCTCTCACCTTAGAGGTGATCTCAAGCCTTTCACCTTCCTTCGTCACCACCATGTGACGGTAAAACTCCTTCACCAAACTCGGGTAAGTCTCGGCCCTTATGGCGAGAAACCCATCTAACAAACCTTGAAACTTAAGCAAATCCAACAAGGAACTTGAAAAAGATTCCGGATCAAAAGCTTTACCTTCAAGCACAAGGTAGTGGGCATCCACCCACTCCGCGTTCCTAGCCAAACTTGACCTTCTAGGCATGGTAGGAGATGATCCAAAGCTCAACAAACAAAGCCCACAACTTCTTCTTCTACGCTCACGCTGCCTCTCTCTCTCTCTCTCTCTCTCTCTCTCGCTGCCCGGCGACACGGCTACAGCATATCGGCGGCGGCGGTGCGGCGAAGCTCCGGTGGTGGCGAGACGGTGGTGCGATGGGCAGGTTGGTGGTGCTGGGTTGCGAAGGGAGCAACGGGGTGGGGTGGTGTTGGGTAGCTCACGGGTAGGGAGAAGGAAAAAGGAGAAGAGAATTTGGGGAAAGAAATTAGGGATTTGAGTGAGATTGGGGAAAAAAGATGATTAAATTTGGGGATTTTGAACAAAGTGAAATTTAAGGTTAGGTGGAATTAAAATTTGTTAGGTTTCAAGAAAGACATTTGGCTCAAGTGGTTTAGAGGTTGGGTAGAAAAGAAATAGGCTAGGGTTCGAAACTCAAAGGCTACAATTAAACATTAGGCTTGACTTATAGGCTACACAAGGAAAAATTTTGGAAGAATTGGGCTCAAGGATAGATGGCTACCACAAACAAGATACCAACAACCAAAGATTGCCAAACAAGGACAACTACGAAACACAAGATAGCACCCAAGGCAACAAAGAACACAACGCTCTCGGGGACACAAGGATAGGCTCGAAAACAAGGGTTACCTGCTAACTCCTCCTCCACCAGACCCTCTGACTCAACAAGGGTTACCTGCTAACTCCTCCTCCACCAGACCCTCTGACTCTGCCTGGGAACGCGCCATCACGAAAACTCAGCTCCGCGACCTGAACTCCCTCCTGGTGCTCCTCCGGCTCCCGGGGGTGGCGGCAACGCTCTCTGACCGGCAAACTGGGGACACTCCGCGACTCTATGACCAGCAACCCCACAGCGAAAACACTTAAACGCCTGGCGATAGCAAACTTGGCCCGGATGCACCTTCCCACACTTGCGACAACCAACCGACTTAGTTTGAACCGGAGGCTCCATCCTAACAGGTCCTTGAGAAGAAGATGACACAACTCTAGCCGGAAAACTCGGTCGGGGCTTCTTGAAAGCAAAAGGACCTCCACTCTCAACTCTCTTCCTAGCCAACTCAAGCGAACTCTTCTGAAGCTGCTGAACACAAAACAGATCCGCGGCACACAGATACGCATCCTTGAGGGAACTGGGTCTACTCACCGTCAACACTTCTCGTGCCTCATAATTCAGACCGGAAACGAAACGCTCAACCTTGGCAAACTCTGTAGGCACCAACACCCTCGCGAAGCGCGCCAGCTCTAGGAACTTCTTGTGGTACTCCACCACAGATAGAGGTCCTTGCTGCAGATGAAGGAACACATCAAACATGGCGGCTCGCACATGCGCTGGGTAGAACCTTTCGCGCATTCTGTCCTTGAGCGCGATCCAATCAAACCCAGGCTCTTCAATGAGGGTCGGACTCCCATGAACCCACCACAGATCAGCTTCCTGGCAGAAGTAGAATGTTGCCAGTTCTACTCTCCTCTCTTCGGGACAGCCCACCACGGTAAAAATCTTATCAAACACCCGTAGCCACTCTTCAAGGACTACAGGGTCTTCTTCACCAGCGAAGGAAGGCGGCCGATGCCCGGACACTAAACGACCCACATCGCGGTGCCCAGCAGGAGGCGGAGGCGGCACAGCTCTATTGTTGTTCAACAGAGCTTCACTGAGCGACTGCATCGTCTGCGTCAGCTGATGGAGATTCTGAGGGAGCTGCTCGTTGGTCGGGGTCTCTGGGGAGCGAGCGCGAGGACGAGGAGGCATCGCACTTCTGCTACAACAACAAGGTTACCAAACGAGCAAGCAAGCAAGCAAGACAGAAAGCAACACACAGCTCACCGCGCAACCTAGAATCCTAAGCCTAACACTTAGCTTCTTAAGGTCGCTTAGAGGTCTCAAAACACACTTAAACACTTAGAAAGTCTAGACTTAACTCTTCCTAGGCTCTAAACCAAGGCTCTGATACCAACTATAACACCCCCCCCCCCCCCCCCCCCTCCCCCCCCCCCCCCCCCAAACAAAACCTAAAAACAAGTCTTAACACATGCAGATTAACAACAAAACTAGCACAGCGGAAGATAAACGGAAACTGGATAAAAGAAATCCAAACAGGGGTGTTATGCCAGGTATACCACACTAGGTAACACTAAGGCGACAATCTGCAAGTGTATCACACTAACCCAAAACATCAGTCTAAAAACAATCTAAAACCATTAGCGCGCAAGCCACAAAAACACAATCTAAAGATACTGGTGCTAAGCTACCAGGCTCTAGACATCGTGCTCGACTACTCAACACCTGAAAGATACAAAGATAAACATCGGGGAGACGCCCGGTCAGCGAACAATGCTGGTAACCCACCAATACCGTTAAGTATCATAAATAGGTAGATATAAGATATAAAAACCATTTTCGAAACGGAATACATATATATAAGTCAAAAGCCAAGATCAAGAGACAACACAAGACTCACCACTCACAAGGATAACACCGGGAACACATCCCAACCACAAAGGTTAACCACACACAAGGATAAAGACTCACCCAACGGCAACACATGCCAAACAACACAAGCCTCCGTGACTACACACGTCACGAGAGAAGATCACACAACACCGGCTTTAAAAGCCCTCGCAACATCACCCATCGCGAGTTGGTATGCCTTCCTTATGCCCTGTTCCAACCTTATGGCTACCCCCAACCTTGTATCTTCTTTCCAACCATTACCTCCAGAATCCCCTGTACAGCCAAGTCCAACCTTATTCCTCCGGGACCGTCGTCCCCCACCAACAGACCACCAACGAACCACCACCAATCACGGCAACACATGCCCGGATAACACAATGCTATCCCCCAATCACGTGAACCTTTCTCGAAGGAACACAACTCCATAATCACGTCACGGCCACCACAAGGACCGCTGCAATACCTTGGTGACTAGCGTCCCATACCACTAATTGTGCAATCCAGGTAGAGCCACACACGCACCACCACTCACACGAATCAAACAACATATTGCAAAGAAGGTATGAAACACACTCAATCAAGGAACGGGTCACAACCCAACGACAACAACGATGAATAACACAAGTTATCATCAACCAAACGGAAGGTACGAACAACACCCACGCTAGCATTAAGACAACGAACTAGCATTCTTAACAACGGGGAAACTCAAGATAGTTCCGAGGAACACACAAGACACCTCTTGGTTCAACGAAACACAATGTTGAACACTTAGCACGATTCAAGACACCAAAGATCCTACATAGATACCTACCATAAAGCTCTAGACCTATGAAACATCAAGAAGACACTCAAATAGTTCCACAAAAGAACATCGGGAAGCCAAAAGATCAAACACCACGACAACCAAATCACGGGGAACAAATCCCGAACCAAACGCCACCGTGTACCCCGCGGGTGGACCCACGGGTAGGCCCCTACCCTTGGTTCTGCCCGCGGGTACACAACCCACATTCCCATGTACCTGCGGGTGGGTGGCGGGTAGGGCTCTCCCCGCCATTCCGCTTGCGGGTACATGCTCCTGTGTAAAACAATCCCTTCGGGGATTTTCTTCTCCAAACACAAATTCTAGTCCAAAACATGTCAAATCTCACCAAACACAACAAAATGACTTGAACCAAGGAAAATGCCAAGCAATGGCACAAAGGAACCCTAAATACAAGCTCTAGATTTGCAATATCACAAGATAAATGCATAAACCCTCACATATCATAGCAAAAACACAAGTAGAATCCAAGAAATCACATATAGGTAAGCAAAATAGGTTTTGTAGAGCATGGGTTACCTCTTGAAGACCAAAAGACTTCTCTTAACACCACAACAAGCTCTCCACTAAGCTCACTAGCCAAACCCACTTCAAGATCAAACCAAAAGATCATAAAGATCCTATCTTTAAGAAAAAGACAACTAAGATGGAACCAAAAAGACTAGACAATCTTAGATCTTACCCTTCTAGATGCCCAAATAGATGAAAGGTTGAATCTTGGAAGCAAAACTTGGAATCTTGACAAAGGTCTCACTTGGCTTGAAGAACAAGCTACTCTTCTTTTCTAGAGATAAGGTAGAGATATTTTTCTAGGAATTGTAAGGAATGAAATGAAGAAGTCTTCTAGGTTTAGATTACAACACTAGCTGTTGGTGAAAAGACAAGGATACCCTTACTAAATCTTAGAAAGTGTAAGGAACAAGGGAACTCCTCTCAAAGCACAAGGTACAACACAACTTAAAGATTGACTAGTCAAATTCTATTCCTTGAGTATTAAAAATCAGGATTTTAGGAATCAATTCCTCAAGAGAAATAGAATTAATTACTCAATTAATTCATGGATTGGAGTGTGGATTTTTGGGGTGTCACAGTCTCGAGTGGTAGGATTAATCGTGGCAGGGTTTATAAATGCTTTCTAATCCACTATATATAGATTCAGGAGTCCTAACTAGAATCTGAATAGTAAATGTCCACTTTCCCTATTCTTAACACGATTAAAGGCTTGATTAAGGATAAGGGTCCATGATCCATTGTGGACCACACTAATTAATTAAGGGAATTCTAGCCCAATTAAATCCTTTTTAATTATATATTAACGGAATTAATTCCATACTTAACCCGGATTTGGAGGCCGTAACACGGGGTGTTACACGAGGTGTCGAAGCATACGGTCACGTTGTCTATGATTGGGAACATGTTGCGTTCTTGTTTGGAGGGGGGGGTGTGGTTCAAAAGTCACTTTTCCGTACTGGCTATTAGTATCTTTGGGTCCCCTATGAAAAATGGTTATGCCAACCAATCAGTATTTCACCATTTTGAGGATGTCGATGAGATAAGAAATCTCAATTGGTGTAAGTCCGTGCTAGAGTGTTTGGTAGAGCGACACGCCAACTGGATCAGTGACTCGTCTCAACCATTAACTTGTGTGTTTTATATGTTTGTTTAATTTGTTTACTGTGTGCAATTTACTTATGCCGTCAAGGGTTATTTCCTATATATGGACAGGGTTATGCATGCAGACAGGATTACTCCTAGGGTTTTTCTTTCGTTCAGAGGTTGGGGAACGAGTCATATTAAGGGTCGTGAGTTATCGGAGATGAAAATGGGGGCTTTGGTGTAGGGGATGTGGTCGGGCCTTATATTCCACCCGTTGACCGAACCAATCCATCTAGTTCTGTTTGCGTAAACCTTCAGGTATTTATTACCCAAGCCGTTAAGGCCTTATATATATATATATATATATATATATATATATATATATATATATATATATATATATTCGTTGAGTTTAGCATGCAATTGATATTTTATTATTATTACTTTTTTTTTTAGATAACAAATTTTACACTTGGGTGGTATGTTAGAATTCATTTTTGTTATTTTATTTTTATAGTTACTTTCTAAACCCACTAGTCTACTCACTTTTAGCTCACCTGTGTGCGTACGTGTACTCTGCTTTGTGCAAATTTCTGTACTCATTTTACCATCTTTTTTGGATTTTTTCCAGATTTGTTTCTATGTGGCTGTGCGTGCACCGGTGTGCAATAGCGTTCACAAATTATATATATATATATATATATATATATATATATATATATATATATATATATATATATGCATATTTTTATTTTTGGTGTGTTATGTGTGATTGCTAGATTTGGTCTGTTCATCAACTTTCCTACGAATATTGTTATTTACGGTAATGTGTACGTTTGTGGGGTATGGCATGTGCGAGTTTCTAACACGCTGTCTTTAAGATGTCGTGGTTATTTTATTCATTTTATTATTTTTCCTGAATAACATCTCTATTTTTGTTGTTCACTTATTTTATAAAAGAACTTGTATGTTCACCCTAAACTAAGGTGTGTGCGTATGTGTACTTTGGTGTGTGTTATCTTCTGCTCCACTTTGATGGTGGTTCACGACGAGCTGTTCCTTTTGTCTGCATGCACATACCTGCTTCTTTCTACGCACACACTATCTATTATATGACTGCTTATTGCATTTGTTTGGGGTTTGCTGATTTGCCCAACCCTTCTACCCTATAAAATGTGTGCATCTCCGTGTAACACCATGTGCATCCTATATTTTCATTTCTATTTTCATTCATTTCTATATGTGTGTTTGATAGTTTCGGTCTATGCTAAAAAGTGTTTGGATTGGAACAATGCAAACGACTTATGAAATGTTTGATGAGAAGGCAGGTGTGTTAGGTGCGGATCTGGATGATATCGTGCAGTTTCTTCAACAACACCCTAGTTACTCGACCCGTACAGATACTTTCAAGCTGGTTATATATGGTGCACGGAGATTCATTACAATGTATGAGACCCCCCGCATGTTTAGAGCCGGTAGTCCATGTCAATATGGGTCATACGGTAACCCAGAGTGATGATGAAATGTGGAACAATCCGGAGAATTTACAGGTTGTTGATGTAGTGGTCTTGGCGGCCCAACAGCAAAACGCAGTCCAAGAATCTCCCAAAATCAATCGGCGTCCGAACGAGCAGCAGCCTACCCAAGGGTGCGATGAGGTGGAAACGGTCGCACGGCAGTATGAAGATTGGTCTTTGGCGGTCTCACCGGGGGGGTCCTCTGTTGGACTCCCCAGCTGAAGTAAGTATGATGGTCTACAAGCGCAAGAAAGTTAGGGGTTTGTAGGGTGTTGTGTTGGTGTATGTACGTACTTTTTTTTGGCTCATACTAACTACGCGTATGCTAGATATTTTTTGGTGACTACAAAGTGTAGTGGTTTCATTTTTAGTTTGTTAAGGTGTTTGATGTGGTCCTATTCTCTGGTCTGCTCATATGTTGTATAACTATTGCTGCAACTTTTAATGATTCACTATGAGTTGTTCTTTTGGACGTATGCACATACCTACTTTTTTTACGCACACATTATCTAGTATATGACTTATTACTGCATTCAAATAGTCACATCAAATGTTCCATCCCGTGATTATAGCTCTGCCCCTTGTGATGCAGTAAGTATGATTGTTTACCGTAGCTGCAACTTTTCAGATTATCCCCTGTTTGCCTTATTATATTATTATCATTACAGCTCGATAGGGTTCTTCACTGCTTCGTGATTTACAGTCAACTTTCTCCAACTGCCCATTTTTTCTTGGTGCGTGCAACCAAACACCGTATCTCTTGTGCCCCTAAGGCTTCCTCGGCGGGGAATGACAATCAAAGACGTGGTGTGCTCAAACGACCACGTGGGTTTGGTTCTAACGCTGGGCATGAGGTCTTTTCAACTCCGGATGAGGTATTCATGCGTGGTCTAATCACTTTTTCGCTTTCCCCTTGCCATTTCCAATTATTCTGTATTGATTCTTTTTTTCATTTTGCAGCAAATTGTTCCATTCGCTCTACCTTTGGGCACGGTAACAGATCCACCATAGTGTCCTGCGCCTATGAAATATTCATGTCTTGGGGGAGTTAATGTTGGTGTCGTGCGCGCCATCGACTTGAATTCGTATGCACCCCTTACGCGCGCATGCGCAGTTAATACACAAGTTGTGCTTTAGGCTGATTCCCAAGAAGTTTATGATTAGATTGCTAGGATCTTAAATGTTGACATGTACAAATATGCATTCTAAGGGATTCGTTACATGGAGTTAAACATATTCCTATTCACATCTAATGTTTCTTTGATTACAAGACTGCATAATTATTCAATTATTATGGTCGTTCGGCTCGTAGGGAGGACTTTGTGTCACTATTAGAAGGTAATAAAGTCCTGGTGGGTATATTGAATGTGTGGGCATGTATTTTGAATGTTCGGGAAAGGACTAAGCCGGTTGATGCACCAAATCGGTTATTTGCATCCCCCGCAACCACAGTTCTTCACCCCCCTCTCTCCCCCTACGCTGTGTCACTTTCTACAATTCTAGGATGTGTGTCAAACTTCATGTGTTTCACTTATATTATGTAGTTGTATTCGACTGTTCAAATTTCAGCGCCATGGTCTCAATGGTTGGATTGGTTTTCTGCTGGGTTAGAGGCGGATCTGCAGTTATCACCGTATAAGTCGTGGGTTGAAATTGACATGGTCAGTTATTTTTCGGCATACATATCATTGCACATTACTCCCCCTTGGGATTCACCACTGTCTCTGTATTGTTCTCATTTTAGGTTCTTTTTTACTTATTCATATTTTTATTCCCAACGTTTTTCCAGTTTCTATTCCCAATACTCGATCAGGGTCATTATTATGTAATCGTTGTTGATGTCCGCCATGTGAAATTTGATATTATAGATAACTCCTCCGTTGGCGGAGCATCTCTGAATAAATATGGCGTTACCCCCATGGTGTTGGTATATATACGTTCTACCTCTACTATTTCTCTCTTATTTTTTAACTTTATTGTTTTAATATTTACCTTTCAACATTAAATTGACTTTGTGTTTTGTATCTACAATTCTTGCAGAAAGATTTGCTCTCTGTCTTTTTTTGAGGATGCTGGGGCTCCAGAACTTTATGTTAAGGTATTATAGTTAATCCCTTGGAGACTCCGAGTGTCATGGCATGACACCAAAAATAAATTGGATTGTGGGGTGTTATGCGTCACATGGAGACGTACGTAGGCTAGTCGGTCGTTTCGTGGGCTTGTGGACTAAATAGTGGGGATGCACAGGCCTTGATGGCATTGCGTGTGCTCTATGTTTCGGAAATTCTGATGTTCCATAGCAACACACACCGAGGATCGAATGTCAACAGTGTTGGGCGTTTTTGTTGAAGTTTAAGACACGTTTTCTCATATTCCGTAGTTGGATATTTTCCCGCTTTGGTTTTTTTTTTTCCCGCTTTGGATGCTGATTTGCTTTGGATATTTTTCCACATTGTGCATATTTTTGTAATGAATGAATAAATTGTTTCATTACATATTAATAACTCACATAGTTTCCCACTCAAAAATAATTACGCACAGGCCATGACACGCCCACGCACACACCTACATCCTTAAATGCACTCTACTATGTTAGTGTATACAACATGACGTAGCATTATCCGTATGCTACGCACACATCCTAGTGAATACACGCACACACCACCGTACAACACTTGTATGGTGCGCAATAATAATAATAATAATAATAATAATAATATTATTATTATTATTATTATTATTATTGTTATTATTATTATTATTATTATTACTATTATTAATACAATGCACACACCTAATAAAAATTGAGGTTAACAATATAAAAAAAAAGATTAATATAAATAGTACAAAACGCCCTCTATATAACTTACGCACACGTATCCCATATACGCACACACCAAAATGCCCAAATGCACACACCAACGTGCACCAATGCACACTACTATGTTAGTGTATACAACATGACATAGCATTATCCGTACACGACGCACACGTCCTAGCGAATGAACGCACACACCACCGTACGTTACTTTGATGGTACGCAAAATAATAATAATAATAATAATAATAATAATAATAATAATAATAATAATAATAATAACCAACATCTATTACTCTTACAATATGTGTCATTGAAAACAAACAAATACCATGCACACACCTAATAAAAGTTGAGGTTAACAATATCAAAAAAAAAAAAATAATATAACTAGTACAAAACACCCTCTACATAACATTAGCACACGCCGTATCCCATATATGCATAGACCAAAATGCCTAAATGCACACACCAACGTGCACCAATGCACACTACATTGTTATTAAATAATTAGAAAACAACATTAAGTCAAAATATTGTAAGAGTACCCATATTATAGTCGTACCCACATCAAAATACATCAACATGAAGTCACGCTCTCACCGTTATGCGCAATATTAAGCAAAATTACCATCACTACTTCTGTGGACAGCTTCGGCTATTATGCCCAGCCGCTAATCCACAAGTTTTGCAAGTACGCTTCTGTTTAACTTGCTCTATAATTGCTACCTCCTTGGCTGATTTCATTCGCTTGCCAAACCCTTTGGTCTTAGCCAGTGTAGGTGGGTGCACTTCGATTATCTCTGGGACTGGAACTCCATAAGATGCTTCCATAACTGCACGTTTCGCGTTCTCTGCTGCCCTGTCTTCATCTTCCTCGCACAATGTTGCTTCATATTCTTCAATCACATGAGTCATCTATTGCAGTTTTTCATCCCTACCTCTACCGAGACCCAAACATCTGTAAAATGAGTTTATTAGTTTCCCCTCCGCATTGCTGCTATGTGTGGTCGTATTCACACCTTTTTGTCTCTCTCCGCCCGTATCGTTTTGTAGATGTTTTACTGCTTCTCGGGTCCATCTTGGAGTAATATGCTATGGAAATATGTGATCGATCCGTTCATCTTTTAGAACTACAAAAACATGTCTACATAGCAGCCCGATCCTTGTGTACAATCGGCATGTGCAGCTTGTGTTGTTGCTCCCATCTTCAACTATGATTGTGTATCGCTCTTTGGTCCCATCCTCAACCATATATGTCTTCACCCCCTCACCTTCTTTGTAAGTTCTCACACGACATGCAAAACAACCCTCACATATTTCTTTTTGTACATCGTAAAAAACAGTCAATGTGTACACCGATGCTTCTTCTCGCTCTATGCGCATGAGAGTCTTTAAAGGTGGTGTCTGTCCATTGCAAGTCGCGCTAAGTTCCAGATGTTTGTTTTGTTGTTTTCCAACAGCACTTTCAAATCGTTTGAAGAATTCCACAACGCATAAGTGCTTATTAGTATTACTTTGAAAAATTCTGTTCTCAGCTTTCGATCGTGAAGTCGTACGCAATAGGCCCCCCATAAACACATCTTCAAAAAACGTGGGCACCCATGACGCACGCTCGTCGTACATACGTTTCAACCACCGATTTTCGCATTGGCCGTACTTCTCAATAACTCCATTCCATGCACTCTCAAAATCTGATGGCGTCGATTCCTCGTTCCACACAACAGCATTCAATGCATGCCGAAACTCCTCACTGTTTGCTCACATAATCCCCACTTTCTCACCGACCTTAGTCATTATATGCCACATACAGTAACGGTGGCGAGTCCCCGCGAACTCTGTTGCAATCACGATCTTCATAGCTGGATCTTGACAAGTTATTATCAAAGGTGGTGTACTTCCCATTGCATTCTTGAAGTTCTTTAGGATCCAACTGTACGACTCCATGTCTTCTTTATCAATCAGTCCCGCAGCAAATGTCACGCATTTCTTGTGGTTGTCTACGCCTGTGAATGGGACAAACACAAGACTGTACCTGTGTCTACCAACAAACAATAATTACCCAATATGCATGTAATGAAACACCACATCCACAATTACTTACACATACTTTTGCATACCAACGCACGCACCCCAATACATATCTTCTCTCAGCAGTATTAAATCTTGTTGCACTACCACAACTTGTATGCACACGCTAACATACGCACATGCGCACACCTTGGTGAACACCCCGCCGAACCACCAACACGCTACTCAGTACCAATGTGACACCCCGTAAATCCAAAATCTATTTAAGGATTAATTAGATAATTAATCCTAGTTTATTTGGTAATTTATTCTCAAAATCCTGAAAATTCAATAGTCGGAGGACTAGAAATTGACTAGTCAATCCAAGTCAAAGAGTTGTACACTATGCCTTATGAGTTGTTCCCTTGCCTCCTTATTCTTCCAACTTAAGTAAGGGAAAAGAAGTCTTTTTACCTTTTGTTTGTACCCCAAGCTGACCTAGCATTCATCCTCTCATTTCATTCACTAACATCCTAAACACAAAAGCTCCACCTTCTCTCTAGAAATTGATAGCTTCTTCTTCAAACCAAATTTTGGGTATCTTAAATCTTTCAAGTTGGTCTCCAAGATTCAAACTTTCTTAACCTTGAGCATAGGGGAGGGTAAGATCCTTGATCTCTTGGTGTTTTTAGTATCTTTTGAGGTGTCTTTTTTCTAAAGATGGAATCTTTGTGTCTTTTGGTGTGTTTATGAAGTTGAAGTTGAAGGCGAGCTTTAAGAGAAGCCTTTAAGAATGTGAAAAGTGAAGTGTTAGGCTACAAGAGGTAACCCATTCTTTACAAAATCTATTTTCTTACCTATATCATGATTTCTTGACTTCTACTTGTGATTTTTGTTATGAAATGTGAGTTTTGATGCATTGTCTTGTGGTAATGCATATCTAGAGCTTGTTATTAGGGTTCTTGTATGCCATTGCTTGGCTATTTCTTGGGTTTAAGTCATATTGTTGTATTTTGTGAGATTTTTGGGTGTTTTGGACTTGAATTTGGACTTGTTGTTGAAAATCCGCGAAGGGATTATTTTTGTGGTACAGGGCGTACCCGCGGGCGGAACGGCGGGCAGTGGCCTACCCGCCGCCCCACCAGCGGGGTACACAGCTTGTGGGATGTGCTACCCGCGGGCAGAACCGCGGGTGGAGGTCCACCCGTGGCCCCACCCGCGGGGTACACCTTGGTGGTCGGTCGGGGATTTGTTCCCTGTGATTCTTTTGACTCGGTGATCGATGTTTTGACCTCCCGATGTTGTTTTATTGGGCTTTTTGAGTGTCTTCTTGATGTTTTGTATGTCTAGAACGGTATGTTCGGAATCCATGTAGGATTTTGGTGTCTTGAATCGTGCTAAGTGTCCAACTTTGTGATTCGTTGGACTATGATGAGTCTTGTATGTTCTATGGAACTATGTTTGGTTTACACGTTTGATAAGCATGCTTGTTTGATGTTGAAATGCTAGTGTGCGTGGTTTGTTCTTTCTTATTGAAGTTGGCAACTTGTGTTGACCATGTTGGTGTCGGATTGTAATCCTTCCTTGTTGAGTATGGTTTCATATCTTTGTTGTGATCCATTGATTGATTCCTGTGATGAAAACGTGTGTATTGGCTATACCTTGATTGCACGGTTAAGGGTATGGGACCTTAATCACCAAGGTACAGATGTGGTCCTCGTGGTGGCCATGAATGAAATTGGTGGTGTAATCTGAGCAATTGGCTCACTTGTTGGAGATAGTGTGAATGAAATGAATGGTACCTCATGTACCCATATGTTGGAGATTGTTGGAGTGGGGACGACGGTCCTCGGAGGCATAAGGTTGGACTCTGAAGTACAGGGGTTCTGGAGGTAATGGTTGGAACTGTAATAAGGTCGGGGGTAGCCATAAGGTTGGAACAGGGCATAAGGTTGGAACTTGTGACATGAAGTGTCACTGTGGCATGTAGTTACCAATGATTGAATGTCTATTCTTTGTTAATGAGCATGCCAAGTGGTATTCTACTTTGTGATCAGTAGAATACGCCTCAAGTTGTATTTAGTTATTGTTGTTGTCCTTATCTTGTCGTTGTCTTGGGATGTTGATTTCCCTTGTTCCTTTGAGAGTGAAATAAAGTCTTTGCAGTCGATTTCTCTCTATGATGTTTGAACTGATATATACTGTACTTCATTTCGAAAATGGTTTTGTTTTATACTATCTATATATGCTACTTAACGCGTATTGATGGGTTACCAGCAATATTCGCTGACCGGGCGTCGTCCCCTTTCTTTATGTTGCTTTTCAGGTCTTGAGTAGCTTATGGCGAGAGCGCTAGCCGTTGGTTGTAGTGTAGCTCCTTTGGACTGTGTAGATAGTGTTTTGGGCCTGTGTGTCATGGTTATATGGACATGACTTAATACGTTTGCTTATTTTAGCCTGTGCACCTATAGATGTATAGGTGTGGCATGACATTCCCTGTATTTTGTCTTTTGCTTCCGCGTTAATCTAATCTTAATGAGTAGACTTATCTCTTTATTAAGCTTTAAATGTTTTAAAATGTCGTGAAAATCGGGGGTGTTACATCCAAGCACCCGCTGATACACCATGGTGAGCTGTCGTAGGCTCCCAAATTAAAATCTTACAAACGTAGTAGCGGGAGTAAGGATCGATCCCACGAGGAGTAACTAGTTTAACTTTTGTGCTCAAGGAAATAATGGGGGGTTTGGAATATATCGAGAATAAATATTAAATAAAAGAGAAATTAAATAAACGAGAAATTTAATTGAACGAATAAACAGTGAAAATAATATATCGAAAACACTTATAATAAGAAACCTTGGTCAGTAAAGATCCACCACCGGAGTTTAACACTGATCATTGATTTATAAAGTAATTAATATGCAGTTGAATATTTGTCGTGAAATTATTTCATTTCCGTTTTCCCTTAGTTGTAGGTAACTAAAGCACACGCGGTTTAATTACCCCTAACTACTAAATAACCTAAGACGAGCGCTATAGATTTAATTTAATAGCAGCAATAGGAACTAGGAAAACCGACAAACTAAATAACACAAGCACAAGCGGTTGCATTTAATTTAGGAAAATATTCTACCCGAGTCCAATTATCACTAAGCCGTCAATAATTAACCCTGTTGCTACTGAATATTAGAGTAATTTGTAGCACAACATTATCTAATATAGCAAATAATTATATCAAATAAATAACTAGTAGGCCTCCCTAGCAATTAAATGACACAATTATTTCAAATAACTTAGAAGAATATTTAATACTCAAATGCATAAAAAATATATAATAAAAATAAATAAATAACCTTACAGCGTAATGAACTCCGGGGCTTCAATTCACTAAACCAAACAAGAAATTAGCCGCGAATGGGCATTGATAACAACCTTAAAGAATATTCGAGAGGGGAAGAATGAACATTTTACAATAGAAAACCTTAACTATTTATATATTTTCCCAATCATTTTCTACCACTCATTTTTCCTATTATTTTGCCTTATGCCTGAGTCTTCCACAATTCCAGCCATGTTATTATGATGCATGCCTGTACAAAAAAAAGAAAAAATCAATTGCAAAGTTTAGATTTATAATATATACATATATAAGTAATTATAATGTAGTACGCATTATATGTATACTATAATGCATTCTATATTATATATATTACATTATATATTATATATATATATAGTATTAAGTACGTAGTATGTACTCTTATAAATTATATATTATATATATATTATATATAGTATAAGAATAGATTATACTATGTATATAAAAAGAACTAATTATTAGATAATATTAAATAATTAATATAAAAATATTATAAAGATGTAACTAAAATATGAGTGTAAAATATGCCCATCAAATTCCCCCACACTAAAACGTTTGCTTGTCCCCAAGCAAAAATATTATTTGCGAAGTAAATAGAAATGAAATTCCCAAAACTCATAACATATCATGAACAACAATCTGAAGCACCCTGCAATTAATAAGTTAGCACCCTGTTTGAAAATGGAGAAAACTAAATAAGTAAGCCCTCACAGGAATATCACTCATCACTCAAGTGTTTGATGGGTATAAATTTCACTCAAGTTCATTCCTATAAAATTGATCTACCATAGGCTTGCATATCTTCTCAATCACCACTACAAGAGTCATGCATGACACAAATCATAAGGACTTTTCACAGGTTGTAATGGGGCTAGGGTTAAGGTAGGGAATTTTTAGGAAATTAGCTTAAACAAAAGCTTCAAACTAGAGGAACAAATAAATACAAGTAATCCAACACCCTCAATTTCCAATCAAAAAACACATCCCATTGAGGTACAGAATGCTTCCTCAGTATTACCAGACTTTCCCCTTACTTCATTTATTTAGAAGTAACTTCAACTCAAAATCAATTGCTGATTCTTTTTCATTTTCTCATAAATTTTCAGCAATATTATTCTTTTTCAAACGTATATTCTTCATTTTTCCATTTCATTTTTTTTCAATTTTTCATGCTTTTTTTTTTTTTTGAATCGTGAACTGCTTCCTCTTTTCTTTTTTCATACCAGACCAGCGACATATTGGCAACGAAGATACAACTCACCTCACTCTCAATCATATTAATAAGAGTAAGTGATCTCCCCCACACTTATCCTTCCCAGCCTCACGTAGATTACAAAAATAATCCAAAATTTGCTCCACTAGTTATTCAACTGGGTGAAGGCATTATTTTAGATATAAAAGGCTTGTAATGTGGTCCAAAATAAAGAAAAGAATGGCCATAAAGCTCAAAGTGGTTAACAAAGGGAAATAAATCATAGGACAAACCGGTTATTTGGCTAGTGAGGCTCAAAATCAAATAATGGCTTTAATCACACTTGAATCATGCATGGTCTAATTAGCTTTAAAAGAGAATCAAGGCAAGTTCTAGAGAAACAAAATTATGGAAGAAATCACACAAAAGAAAGAAAATAAGACCGAAGTGTCAGTCAGTGGCTTAAAACACTCACAGGTTTATTGCTTACTTAATATAGCCACTACATATCAAACAAGAGATGCTAACAAACTAATCACAACTTGCCAAACTATTTATTCAATCATGTTATGAATTCCAATAAAGGAAAAATAAAATAATTTTTTCCAAAATAATACTTATTTTGCATAAAATATTAATAAAATATTTTTTGAAAATTATGAAATAAGAAAACAAATAATAATAAAAATTTGTTTGACATAAGAAAACAAACAATAAAACTAAATTAAGTAAACAAATAATAAAACTAAATCTCCTCCCCCACACTTATTATCAACAGTGTCCCCAATGTTGAATAAAAACATGCAGAAAAAGGGTTATTGAATGAGAATAGGGAATAAAATAAAATAAAATAAAATAAAAATGGAACAAACACACCTTAGGTTGCCTCCCAAGCAGCGCCTTTGTTTATCGTCGTTGGCTCGACTTATGATATATCTTTAAATTTCCATCGTCTTTTTGAGTACCTTCGATGATTATGAGTATTCAAAGAAACAGCCCCTTCATGCAGATTAGGACTCAAAGATGATTTATTATTTGGTTCTTCTTTATTCTCAATAGAAACAATTTCATTAAATTTAACAAATTTCAAGGAATCAACAAAAATTGCAAAATTATCATCACTAGGAGATTTCATGGTATTATAAATACTAAAATTCACAAGTTTACCATTAGACTCCATAGTAAGCATACCACTATGAATATCGATTTTAGTTTTTGCAGTTTTTAAGAATGGTCTTCCTAACAAAATATGAGAAATTTTATTACTATTTTCCATATCAAGCACATAAAAATCAGCAGGAAAAACCAAGTTATTAACTTCAACAAGCAAATCTTCAATCACACCCCTAGGATATGTAGTAGATCCATCAGCCAATTGAATTATTATACAAGATTTATTCAAGGGTCCAAGATTTAAAGAAGCATACACAGAATATGGCATAACATTAATAGAAGCTCCTAAATCTAACATAGCATTTTCAAGTTTCACACCACTTATCATGCACGGAATAGTAAACATACCTGGATCTTTGCACTTTTCAGGAAGATTGCCTTGACTAGCCATAGAGACATTCTCGTGCACTTTCACTTCATCAACTCCTTTATTTTGTTTCTTTTTCAATGTGCATACCTCTTTTAGAAAATTTGCATAGCGAGGTACCTTTTTCATAGAATCTAAAAATGGTTTATTAGCCTCACATTCATGAAATGTCTCATATAAATCATTATTTGAGTTTCCTCTTATTGGTTCCAAAAGAGCTTGAGGAAAAGGGGGTACTGGTTCATAATCAGAAAAAGAAGAAAGGTTACCTTGGGACTTCTCTTTATTGGTAATGTTACCTGCACTTATTTCCTTGTCTAAATCAACATTCTTTTCCAGCGACATACTTCCCACAGTAATTGCACTTACATTCTCTTTAGGATTAACGATCGTTTGAGAGGGTAATTTGCCAGAGCTCTGTGCTTCCAACCGACTTACCGTAGTTGCTAGTTGGCCCACTTGCCTTTCTAAGTTTTGAATACTAACCTTTGTTTCTTGAATACTAGCTCTTGTCTCTTGTTGGAATAGTTGTGTTTCTTGTTGAAACTGCAAAGTGTTAGTAGCAAGAGATTTAACAATATCTTCTAGATTCATACCTGAGCTAGAGCTTTGGGCTGGTTGTTGGCTGGAAGGAATTTGTTGTCTATACTGTTGAAAGTTGGAACGATTCTGAACAAACTGGTTCCCTTGTGAGTTCCCATAGCTAAGGTTCGGGTGATCCCTCCATCCAGGATTATATTTATTAGAAAATGGATCATACTTACCTTGAGGTTGTCCAGGAAAACCTCCAGCCATGTTGACTTGTTCAACTTCTTGAAGAGTTGGGCAGGCATCAGTTTGGTGCCCAACTACCGAGAAAATTCCACATGCTTTTACAGTTTGCATATTGCCTACTGCTAATTGACGAACAAGAGTAGTTAAACCAGTAATTTGTTGTTCAAGGGCAGAAATATTTACCTCATTCACTTGCTTAGACGGTTGGACAAGTCTATTGCCAAACTGTTGAGAATTTGCAGCCATGTTTGCAATTAGAGTTCTGGCAGCGTCCGGTGTCTTGTCAACTAAAGCACCGCCGCTTTCGGCATCAATCATGCTTCTATCCATAGGAAAAAGTCCTTCATAAAAATACTGAATGAGTAATTGATCACTAATTTGATGGTGCGGGCAGCTTGCACATAACTTTTTGAAACGCTCCCAATATTCATACAATGACTCTCCATTGTTTTGCCTTATACCACAGATTTCCTTTCTAATGTTGGCCGCCCTTGAAGCTATTTTTCAAGGAATGATGTCTTTAAGTTATTCCATGTGGTGATGCTCCCAGAAGGTAGATAGTATAGCCAATCCTTCGCTGAATCTTTCAACGAAAAGGGAAAGGCTCTCAACTTGATTTGTTCCTCAGTAACCCCAGTGGGTTTCATACTTGAACACACCACATGGAATTCTTTTAAGTGTTTGTGGGGATCTTCACCTGCAAGTCCATGAAAAGAAGGCAACAGATGAATTAACCCAGATTTTAATTCAAATTGTACATTAGCATCCAGAGCGGGAAAGGTGATGCATAAAGGCTGTTGATCTAAATTTGGAGCTCCAAGCTCTTTTAAAGTTCGATTTTGAGCCATGGGTTCTTCTTCTAAATCAAAATTGGTAGAATCGGTAGCCAGATCACTAAACTCCAATTTGCTCAAAGCTTGTTTCTTTCACCTGCGTACAGTTCTTTCAATTTCTGGATCGTACGGCAAGATTTTTTGCTTAGCAGATCGGGTTATAGGCATAAACAAAAAGAAAATATATAGCAGCAATTATGTAAAAGTAACGGAAGAAAATGTTTTTTTTTTTTAAATTTTTATGGGACAAATTAACGAGAAAAACAGATGAACAAATAAATAATTAAATAAACACAAAATAAGCTAGAAAAGCTCCCCGGCAACGGTGCCAAAATTTGGTGAGCTGTCGTAGGCTCCCAAATTAAAACCTTACAAACGTAGTAGCGGGAGTAAGGATCGATCCCACGAGGAGTAACTAGTTTAACTTTTGTGCTCAAGGAAATAATGGGGGGTTTGGAATATATCGAGAATAAATATTAAATAAAAGAGAAATTAAATAAACGAGAAATTTAATCGAACGAATAAACAGTGAAAATAATATATCGAAAACACTTATAATAAGAAACCTTGGTCAGTAAAGATCCACCACCGGAGTTTAACACTGATCATTGATTTATAAAGTAATTAATATGCAGTTGAATATTTGTCGTGAAATTATTTCATTTCCGTTTTCCCTTAGTTGTAGGTAACTAAAGCACACGCGGTTTAATTACCCCTAACTACTAAATAACCTAAGACAAGCGCTATAGATTTAATTTAATAGCAGCAATAGGAACTAGGAAAACCGACAAACTAAATAACACAAGCACAAGTGGTTGCATTTAATTTAGGAAAATATTCTACCCGAGTCCAATTATCACTAAGCCGTCAATAATTAACCCAGTTGCTACTGAATATTAGAGTAATTTGTAGCACAACATTATCTAATATAGCAAATAATTATATCAAATAAATAACTAGTAGGCCTCCCTAGCAATTAAATGACACAATTATTTCAAATAACTTAGAAGAATATTTAATACTCAAATGCATAAAAAATATATAATAAAAATAAATAAATAACCTTACAGCGTAATGAACTCCGGGGCTTCAATTCACTAAACCAAACAAGAAATTAGCCGCGAATGGGCATTGATAACAACCTTAAAGAATATTCGAGAGGGGAAGAATGAACATTTTACAATAGAAAACCTTAACTATTTATATATTTTCCCAATCATTTTCTACCACTCATTTTTCCTATTATTTTGCCCTATGCCTGAGTCTTCCACAATTCCAGCCATGTTATTATGATGCATGCCTGTACAAAAAAAGAAAAAATCAATTGCAAAGTTTAGATTTATAATATATACATATATATATATATATATATATATATATATATATATATATATATATATATATATATATAAGTAATTATAATGTAGTACGCATTATATGTATACTATAATGCATTCTATATTATATATATTATATTATATATTATATATATATATAGTTTTAAGTACGTAGTATGTACTCTTATAAATTATATATTATATATATTATATATGGTATAAGAATAGATTATACTATGTATATAAAAAGAACTAATTATTAGATAATATTAAATAATTAATATAAAAATATTATAAAGATGTAACTAAAATATGAGTGTAAAATATGCCCATCACACCACAACACACAGACCACTACCAATATACTACTATGGCTTAACACACTATATTCCCACAATTATACCCCCCACCACAAACTCAAATTGTATATATACAAGTGCGTACTAGTATTACATGTAAGATTTTCCCTAATAATATATATTATATATTATATATTATATATTATACATTAGGGCCTTAATTAAGTGGTGCAAGTTGACTAGGCTTATTAAGTGGTCTGGTTGGACTTAATAACTAGTAGTTGCTAGTCAACCAAACTCTGTGCCTAATATAATCCTGGATTGATGGGATACAGGATGATTGATGTTAGCACATTCAGTTACGGTACTCAGACCGCTCAGTTGATACCAATACACCATCTAGGGTTCTGATTCAGGTCTGAGGCAAAAATGGCTAACGGTCTAGCGTTAAGAGGCAACACAACAGGAACATCAACTATGGCTGGAGATCAACACGGCTACGCTTCCGCTATCATACGAGGTTAGGTTTCCTGTATACTATGGTTTATTATAGTTAGACTATTGTATATCTAACATTTGGTATTAGAGCCATTATAATCTCTGCCTGGTTGATTGTATTGCCTAGAATCAACATTAGGTTTTTCATATACATTGAGTTTTCGTATATGTTTTAATTCTTTAAACTATACACGTAAAAATATATCTATTCAGTCCGGATATAATTATGTAATTTATCGTGTATGTTTTGGGGTGAATTAATTACTAATTATGCCTTCATTGTGTTGCCGGATTTTTGGTTATCCAGTGGAGGATCCCACCTGCCTTCATTGTGTTTTTCGCCGGATTTACTATTTTTTCCGGCAACCGCTACCGGCGACGCAATTGGGAGCAAGGACGGTAGCGGACTGCGGTGGTGGGCATCGCGGCTCCCTTTCCTCCTTCAGACGATGCTAGACGACGACGCTGGTCCTTCAGGTGACGCCGCCGTGACTTTGGTTTGCAGGCGGCGGTTGTTGGTGTTGCATAGAGGAGGGACAGCGAAGGAGAAGCTGGATTTTTCCGGCGACGTCTCCGTTTGTTCTTCATCTTCAGGTGACGCCGGCGACTGGCTGCCGCTACTCCATCTCCTTGCAACTGTTAAGGTTGTCGGTCGGCGGAAGCATCGCTAACAGAGGAGAAGCCGGCGACATCAAGATGCTGCTCCTCGCGACTGCCGATTCACCATGGCTGCTAGAGCGGCTTGCATCAGCTGATTAATTATTGAAGAAGATGATGATGGAATATTAAGTTTTGGGTCGGGTCCGACCCATTGGGGCAGACCTGATCCAACATTTAAAAAAAAAACATCTGGGGCCTGCTTTGTCTCATTGGGCTTGCTTCAGTTTCTCCATCATCATATTTAGACTTCATCTAGCTAATTGATCAAATTAATTCACCTTTCAGCTATTATTAAATTATCATTCAATTTTGGAGCAAATATTAAGTTTTAATTTGCTATTTGAATTTTAATTTAATGTTAAGGTGCAAATTAAATTGCCTCAAGTGTTGCAATTTACTTAGGATATATGGGTTAATAATACATTAATATGCAAATCCAAGCATGCTACGTATATTTATTAAATAATTATTTTATTATTATAATTATACATTTATAAAAGCATGCGTTAAGGTTGGATATAGCATATTATTAATTCATAAATTCATTATTAAATATCATTCAATTTTGGATCCTTAGGTCAATTTTAGATATTATGACTTACTAAATCAGCTTGTTTGGTTTCCCCTTAATTTTGAGCACATTTTGTTTTATGTGTTTCAGGGACTTTAGAACCTATTTTGAACAAGCGATTTGAGACCTATCTTGGTTCATTAAAGTATGGATGTCATTATTTTGATTGATATTTTAATAATAACTATAGCTCCTTATAACATGTTTATTAAGTTTTAATTATTAATAACAACCATATATTTTGGTATTCATCGTTGGTAATAATATTAAGTTTTAGGTCTACTTCAGTATTGGACCATTTTTTATTCTTGTTATAATTCACTTGGGTCATTGAGGTTTATGTGCCTAATTTGAGTAATTAAGTGCTATAATTATTGTTTTGGCCTGTTTAGATACATTAAGGATTTAATTGTTATTTTGGCCATTAAGAACTAGAACTATTGTTTAAGTTGATTACATTTTTAATCTATCAATAGTTTTTCAGGGCCTTAATAATAATATTGGTATATTATCTATATAATGGTAATTTGGTTATTACCTTAACTTTAGTCTCCATAAGTATCATAATAGTCATGGTTAATTATTATGTGATAAAATTGAGATTAATATTTTGCATCCCTTAATTACAGTTTTGCCTTTATTGCAATTATTATTAATTAGCATTATTAATTACTGTTATTAAGTTTAGGTGCTAATCTCATTTTATTACTTTTCATAATAATTATCATTTAATGGTAATCTGCTATATTTGGTACACTGTCATGATTACCACTTCATTTTACATGACTATTAATGTTGGTAATTAAGTCCTATCAATAAATTCTTTAACATACCATTGGACGCTGCATCGAGTTTATTGACACCAACAGTGAAGATTGGGAGAATTCTGGAGTCTTTTCTTCTCTTGTGGATCGTCATCGTTGTTAGCGCAATGGGCAGATGCGGTTTGCATCATTAAGGTTAGCCATTAATTATCTTTTATGGTTATTATTGATAATTAGTGTTATAGTTACACTTAACGGCTATTTTGAACTAGTCACATATTTTATTTTTTAGAAAAATGGAAACATTAAAAAGTGCATTACCATACTTTAGTTTGTCGTTATTATTAGTGTTAATAGTGATTATAATGTTACTTATTGCTATTAATAATTAATTAATTAATGATGACATTAATATTCTTATGGTATTCAGATGTGTACCTTGAACTGTTTCCAAATAAATTTATGTGACAATACTCCAGTTCAGAAAATAATTTTCTGGACATTAATATTTTTCGGACTTCAAATTTTATTAAGTTTTCAAAATTTTATTCAAATACGGTTATAAATGTTAGCGATTTTAACCATTGTTTTTCCATATTTAGTCTCCTACTTAATGTGATAATATTATTATGGCTATTTATTGCTATTTTGATTGTTTGCAATTTTGCCATTAATAATAATATTATTATTAACTGAGTTATGGAGAGTGATTTTGAATCAATTTAGTAATTTTGGAAAAACATATTTTCTAGGCAATTGACTTTTGCCATTAATTCCATAATTCATTCAGTTTTTTGAATTATGATTTTAGTTCTTATTGCTCATATTTGATTAAGTATGAAAGAATGAATATTTGGTTTAAATTCATATTCTTTAGTTGGTTCATACTCTTTAGATTGTTTTATGCATTCGATCATATTAAATGCATAATATTAAGTTTAATTATGCAATTAGGGTTTGTGAGATTTTGATTTACAAATTATAACATATCCTTTTGGTGTGATATTGTTTGAATTTGTAAATTCAGTTATTTCTCATGAATTTGATTTTCATGCATTAAAACATTTTAACATGGGCTTACAGTTTAAAAATTCAAAGTATATATCCAATACATTATTATTCAAAATGTTGGGTCTCTTTTGGTTTGGACTCATTGGTGTTTGAATATTAAGTTTATACTTTGAAATCTCATATTGTAAATTGCTTTAAGTTATGCAATTTATTTGGAATATATGAGTTTAATGCTTAATTTATGCATATTTTTCCTACGCATAATATTCTATTTTTTTAAATTATGCAATTTTATTATGCCTTTAGCAATGCATAAATTTAGGATGGAATTATACTAGTTCCTTATTAAGTTGGATTTATGCATAAACTTTAGTCGCGGTAGTGCTTGAATTTAAGCACACTTAATCCGTTAATTTAGTTCATCATTTAAGCTTTAATCATAGGTGAACTCTACAGTTTTCTAGTGTATACCCTACAGTTTTAGGTTCATACCCCCAAACAGTTATACATTAAGCATATATGAATCGGGGAGACATACTAGTTTTAATGGCCATGAGTTAAGGAGATCTTGAGCCACTAGTCTCCTTAAATTGATACTCTATTTAAGGAATTGGTTTTCAGTGAGACTTAGTCTCTAACCGCCGCTTTTTCTTGGAGTATATTTAGATTTTCCCATCACAATCTGGTATAATCTGTTTGTCAAAATTTTAAGTTTTCCTTGCCAATGTGATTTGATTTCGGTTCAGTAAAGAATAGGCAAAGCATCTTTAATTTACTAAAGTCTCTTAAGTTTTCAATCTTGGTTAATTAAGGAATAGCTACAGCATATTCAGCTACCTAAGATTATTAAGTTTTAATCACATAAAGTTTAGGTAAGAATTTGATAATTGTCTAGTGATCTTATAATTTTAATTTGGTTTTGGAGTAGCCACAACATCCTTAATCTGTTAAAATTATATATTAAGCGGTTTATTTTGATCACATAAATTTTTGGACATATCATTTGTAATTAATTGTATGTAATATGATGAAATTTAGCCCACAGGAAATTTCGTTATATTTGTATGATTAATCAGGATGAAATACTGGACTACGGTCATAATTTAGCCCACAGGCAATTATGTATCGGAATGTAGTTTAGTAGTTTTATCAATGATGCTAGAAATAAATCAATTTATTGACTTTATGGTTATTTGTAAATAATTTCCAGTTCTATCATGAAGTTTAATTTTATGATGTAAATTTAGGTCATATTTCTTAATTTGCCCACAGGGATTAAGAAAAGGAACATGATCTCTTAAGTTTTTTATCATAATGATAGCAATGAATCTTATTGACTAAAACTTTGGCCTACAGGCAGGTTTTATGACATTTGATTCTTCAACTCATTTGATAATAGTTTCATCATAAATAATATTTTTCAGTTGGATCTAATTGAGTAAAACTTTAGCCCACAGGCAAGTTTTATGTCACTAGATTCTTCTGGCTCTTTAGTAATTGTGAAAAATATTATCTTAAGAGTTTCTTAATTGGATTTAATAATTAAAACTTTAGCCCACGGGCAAGTTTTATGTCAATAAATCCCTCAACCCATTAGATAATAATTTTATCACAATTCTTAGAATTTATAAATTTAGCTCAATTATAATTCTGAGGTTCATGGTTTGCATTGGCAAAACATGTTTTTCAGTCACTTCCCAAAATTTAGTCACTTCTATTAATTAATCCACGAATCTTGCTCGGTTCTTCGGACTAACTATAGTAAGTTACATGATTTGACATACATCTTTTGGATTCCATTAATAAAATGTATCTTTTGAGCCAAATTCTAACTTGGTTTTGGAAGGTGTATTTTTATTTTAGTATGTCCAACTATGGTGGGGAATTATATCTTCATTATTTAGTTGGACTTTAATTGGAACCAAAATTGATTATTTAGTATGTCCAACTAATGGTGGGGAATTATGTCTTCATTTGTTAGTTGGTCAATAAATCAATTATGAGTATGTATATTATTAAGTTCACTTTATTAATTTCGCTGAAGAATATTTTAATCAGTGGGAGTGATCATTTAAAAAAACAAAGATCATTAAGATACTCCACTAAAGTTTATTGATTTAAATGGCTTCATACATCCTAAATTTGATTGTATGTCAAACAATAAGTCCAAAATATTCCGCAAGTATTAATCTTGTATTTGTTCATATAAATTCATAAGTTCAAATTATTGAACATTTTGTAGTGCAACATATTTATGAAAATGTTGTAACAATATTGAGGAATTTATTAGAACAAAAGCATTTAACTTGTGGCGCACTGTCATTTAATAAATTCTTCAGTGACTAATAGAGTCTTTAGTTTCTTCAAAATTAATCCTGGGCCATTTTGGTTTGTAAGGCTCAAAATAATTTTGTGGGACGTATAAGTAAGACTCATTATGTTCAGTTCATTTAAAATGAACATTGAAGTTATTTGAGAAGTTATGGTGTATGATTAAGATTCCAAATTTATGGACTTAGACCTTTGGTTTATTGTTTAAGTTTTTGGAATGCTTCTGTGACTTGACTATCTTTTGGCTATTTTTGATGAGTGGGAGTGACAGGCGTGTCAACACCAAGCTCTTAGCTGTTAGAGATAGTACTTAAAGTTAACTTATAAAGAAGTCATGGAATATAGTTAGCATTATGCTAACATGAAGAGATCTCTACTTAAGGCATGCTTATAAAGTTTTAGAGATCATACAATGTACTCTTTTGTACAATTTGGATGCGTTTTCTCCTTCAGTTGTGCACATAATGTATTTTGAGAAACATCCCTTAAGGTACCAAGAATAAACATAGGGTTTGTTCATTAAGAACCTAAGTTGGAGAATTAAAATGTATGTGACCATAATGGATACTACTCTGATTAAATAGAGGACATATCACTATGATTCGTGTGTTTTGTTCTTTGATGAAGGTTGTGCTAGTACATGCACCAAGCACCCGCTGATACACCACAACACACAGACCACTACCAATATACTACTATGGCTTAACACACTATATTCCCACAATTATACCCCCCACCACAAACTCAAATTGTATATATACAAGTGCGTATTAGTATTACATGTAAGATTTTCCCTAATAATATATATTATATATTATATATTATATATTATATATTAGGGCCTTAATTAAGTGGTGCAAGTTGACTAGGCTTATTAAGTGGTCTGGTTGGACTTAATAACTAGTAGTTGCTAGTCAACCAAACTCTGTGCCTAATATAATCCTGGATTGATGGGATACAGGATGATTGATGTTAGCACATTCAGTTACGGTACTCAGACCGCTCAGTAGATACCAATACACCATCTAGGGTTCTGAGTCAGGTCTGAGGCAAAACATGGCTAACGGTCTACCGTTAAGAGGCAACACAACAGGAACATCAACTATGGCTGGAGATCAACACGGCTACGCTTCCGCTATCATAGAGGTTAGGTTTCCCGTATACTATGGTTTATTATAGTTAGACTATTGTATATCTAACATTACATACCTATTAGTATTACATACCTATTAGTATTAGCTTTCTTCTAAAGGTATTTCGCTATTGCCATATGTACATCCCTCTCTTTCATGTAAGCCAAGAACTTTCTCCAGTAATTCTTGAAATCTTATTGTTTAGCTCCCACATTCTCGCCTCCCCCCCCCCCCCCCCCCCCCCCAACCATCTCTACATATATGTCAAAACTCTTGCTTGCCCCAATGCTTGCATTTCCACAGTTTGTTATGAATTGCTGATGTCCAATGTCTATTCTCCTATTCACTTTCATGGAAGGTTTGTAATTATCTTTGCACAAACAGTGTGTGTGTCTTTCTTCGAATGTCTTTACTACATATCTTCCCTCACTAACTAAGTTGAATACAATTCTAGCAAGGCAACCAACTCTGTTAGTGGTCCGCCGGCACTTGTGTTGTGTTGTTCCTTTTACAGCAGGTGTTTCTGTACCTTTTGGATCCTTATACCCTTCCCGGGAACACACAACATGTTTTTAAAAATATTTCTGTACTTGTTTTTTTTATCCGAACTGCGACCCACATCAAATCCAGCAACTGCAGCATATTTCTTATAGAACTGAATCCCATCTTCAAGTGTATCGAATATCTGCCCTTCAAACGGTTTCAGGTATGCGTCACATTCAGTTAACCAAAGCTTTGTACCACCAGGAGATACATCCATAACATAATCCTGTCCTTTAGACTTTTCTTCACTGGGTACTGCACCGCACACACCTGGAAAATAAGTTATATATTTATACAGATAGTTTAGTACACGAATAAATTACATTCACGCACAAACCGCTACTACACCAAAAAAAAAAAAAAAAAAATACGCATAATAATCTCACTATCCTTTTCATTAAAATTGACGTCTGATACTAACTTTAATTAAAACTTACATTCTGTTAAAAAATAATTAAATGCCCCATACCATTACTCTGCTCCAACAGTAGCTCATATACGCCCACACCTCCGTTTATAACTAATGTGGTGCACACAACAATAGACAAATAATACAGATACATTTATTCTCTTACCAAACGGCCGAACAACAGCCATCCACATACACACACTGAAATTGATTCTTTTTTAAAAAAATAAACAAAACCTATTTGTACCGCTCCCATTCTTGTCTACGCACAAACCAAAACAAATACACGCACACAGCGCCGAACACCTTGTTGTATTTTGGTTTAGATATTTTTTTTCCCCACCTAGAAAACGTTCTTGGTTATCTGAATTCTTACATGGTACACCAACATGAACACGCTTTTGCACTTCTACGCACACTCCACACAATAAATATTAGTGACCTTTTTTACAAAAAACAATATACAGCAGACGAATTAGCACTGACTCCTAATATTATTTTTGATTAACACTTTCTTTTCTTTAAAAAATTAAAAAAAAAATGAAATTCCCCTTTCCTCTTATGTGCAAATTCAATAACACTTAAACGCACACACAAACGCGTACAAATTCTGTGATGCACAACAAAAACAAACAAATTCTACCCATACATTCATTTATTTCAAACACGGACAAACAACGTGCATCCATGATGTGAGCCTAATTGTGCATATTTTTAGTATTAATTTATTTATATTTGTTAGGATTAAGTTCATAATTTTGATGATTTAATTGCATAATCCCGTGTTTTTAATATTTAATTATGGTTCACACTTGTTTTGATCGCTTTATGGTGTTTGTTAGTGTTTTTCAACCATTGTAGGTCAAAGTTATGAGCAAGTGAAGTACTAGGACAAATTTAAAATCAAAAGTAGACCGAAAGACACATATACAACAAGTTCGATGCGTCGAGCCCTAGGCTCGACGCGTCCAAAATTTCCAGTAGGTGTTCCCACAAGTCAGCACAGGGCTCGACACGCCAAGCCACTGCTCGACGCGTTGAGCGGCACGAAGTCGCAAAAGGCGTAGCAAGGAATTAACGTGGCGAGAACTCTTCAATATTAATGCGCGGCTTTCAAATGCCAAATTCAATCTTCAATTTCCCAATTTAACTTCAATTCCAATTCCAAAGTTAAGCAAAGTGGCGGAAATTTATAATTAATTAATAAAATTTCAATTTCGGTCCAGATTCAATTTCAGTCCAATTTTTGCACAAAATTCCTATTTCAACCGGGATTGGTTAGGGGCTTCTAGCTATAAAATCTCACCTTCCTCGACCCTAATATCCAGAGACCGCGATTTTGGAGACAAGAACAGTGCAGATTCAAGAGGAACAAGATCGAGATCTACAATCGGCTTTGGAGTAGAGAAATCGCTAGGAAGATTCGGGAGAATTCTTTCCCTTTTTCTTTTACTTTAATCGTTGTTTTATTTATTCCTGATTTTTATTTGAATGTTATTATGGCCATGAGTGGCTAAAACACCTTAGGGATTTCTGGGTGAATGTGTTTATTAACCTATGTGCCAAGAGTTTAATTTCTTTAATATATTTATGCCAGTTTTTATTACTTGCGTTGCAATCGCGTATCTGAATATTGTTGCTAGTAATTAATGGCCTAAATTGCTTGCTTCATAGCCATATTCATGTCTGAACAGGAGTTAAGCATAAATTAGGGCACACTCGTTTGCACTTTACAGTTGCGCCTTGGGAAAGGGCAATTTTGTTTGGGAATTTAATTAATAATTATTGCCAGTTCGGGAGATGGTGGTAATTAGGAATTAACGAATGCCGTTTCTTGTTCTTATTGAGATTTCGGGAGTAATTCAATTCTACATTTGCATTCTCACACAGGTTTAGAACTGAATTAAATATTGCATCTTTGATTGGCACTAGGGGATTAAACACTTAGATCCCAGGAATCCTATTTTGCTCTTCTGTTTTCATCAATCTGTTTATTTAGCTACTTAATTTTCTCAATTACCAAAATCACCTGTTTTGTTAGGACTAGCTTCACATGAGTAGTCTAGTAGCAAGTGCTTAGTACCCCACTTCCCTATGGTTCGACAACCCGTACTCCGGGTATTTATTTGTTTGCAAATTTACTACGCTTCAAATTGGCGCCGTTGTCGGGGAAGTGGCGTTAAGTATTAACATTAGTGAAAGTTTTATCCTAGGAGACTAGTCTATTTTTATTTAATTATATTTATTATTATTATTGTTACTAATCGATAACGAGTTTCTTGTGTTGAGCTTTGATTTGTGATCAGTGGACTTAGTTTTATGCGAACTCGGTCTTTGGGAAACGAAGGATTAGAACCTTTAAACCCTGAGATTGAGAAGCATGCCAGGCTCCTTAGGAAACAGATAAGGGAGGCGCAGGAAGCAATTCGGAACAACATGAATCCCGCTGAAGAAGTTGATCAACCACCACCCCGTTGCGAGGTCCATGTCCGACTACATCGCTCCGACTATGGGGGAATATGGAAACATCAATGTGCCTTGGGTTGAAGCCAACAACTTTTAGATCAAACCGACTATTGTGCAAATGGTTGCTTCAGACAGGTTCGGAGGAGCACCAACAGAGGATCCTAATGCTCACATTGCAAGATTTCTGAGGATCTGCAGTACTTTCAAGTTTCGATTATTTCCATTCTCAGTGAGAGATAAGGCTAATAGCTAGCTTATCTCTTATCCAGAAAACTACTTCGAGACATGGGATCAGTTGCACAGGGCGTTCTTGAAGAGATTTTATCCCGTCTCCAAGACTCAGAAAATGAGACCTGGGATTCAGAATTTCAAACAGATAGTTGGTGAGTCTTTAGCTGAGTCGTGGGAGAGATTCAAGGAATTACGAAGACAATGCCCACACCATGGTATTCAGAGTTGGGACTTTATGATGGCATTCTACGAAGGATTACTGGATAATTCAAAAATCCTAGTTGATGCTTCTTCGGAGGGATCATTTACAGTTCTCGAGCCAACTCATGCTGAGGATCTTTTGGAGAAGATTGCAATGAATGGGACCGCATGGTACACAGAGAGAACTCACCAGAGACTTGTGGGCAGCGTAGATGATGATTGTAACACCCCGTGTTACGACCCCTAAAACCAATTAATTATCTAATCATTTACCCAAAAGAAAGAATTAAATTTCATTAATTAATTAGGAAGGGTCCACCATAAAACCCATGGACCCTTATCCCTAAAACCAATCCCTTAGTCCTATAGGAAATAGAATTAGCAAACTCATGCCATTTAGACCCTAATTAGGGCTTTTAGTTATATAAATAGGGACATAGGAGGCACCTAGAACTCACACCACAATAACTTTCACCACACAAGAATTCCCAAGAATTCCCATAGGAGAAATCAAGAAAGAAGAAATCTTAAAGGAAAGATCCTTCATAGCCAAGGAATTTAATTAAGGCTAAGAGGTAACCCATGTCTCAACAAAACCTATTTTCCTTGCTATAATCTCCTTCTTTGGCTCCCTCTATATACTTGTGTCTTGATGAATTTCTTTATGATATTTGTGATATAATCTTGATTGATTGATGTGATGATTTTATGAGTGATCTTGATGATCTTGAGGATTAAAAAGATGTTCTTGATATTTATGTGATGATTCTTGATAAATCTTGATGGTTCTTGATAATGAAAAAAAAATATGATTTTGATAATTTGGTTGGGATTAGAGCCCTAGGTTGGATTGGGAATTGATATTGTGATGTTCTTGATTTATATTTGGGTGGGAATTTGCATGTTCGGGTGTTGTTCGTGTCTAGAAGTCGTGTTAGGATGTGTTCAATGTGATTCTTACTTTTGATCCATTAATTACCTATGTGGTGTCGTTAATTGCGTTTAAAAGTGTCTAAGCATGGTTTCGGGTTCCACGAAGGATCCCGGGACGCATAGTTGATAAAAGAGTCAGTGGGGGGTAGGTGGGGATAGGGGTACCCGCCACCTACCTGCTGCCCGAAAATCACCGCCAGGCAGCGGGCAGGCGCCGGGCAGGCGTTCGCCCGCCGGCAACCCGCTGCCCGGGCGATGATCTCCGGCGGGCAGCCGGCGGGTGACCCCCACCCACCGGCTACCCGCTGGTCCGTACCCACCCCGGGTCTTCGGCTTCCCCGTTTGATGTTCCCCATTCCCTGTGGTGTCCCAACGGACCCTGTTTGTCGTGCTTGAGTCTAGTTTGATGTTTCGGGTACCGTTCGTAGGATAAAAGAGTCTAGGAATTGCATGTTAGTTGAATCGGTAACCCGTTGGCCTAGGTGGAAGTCGTATGAACCCCTTAGGACTATCCTTAGTATGTGAATGATCACACGTAAGCTCATTTATGTGTCTCCCCCTTCCCAATGTGCTATTATGTGCTATTATGTGTTATGTGATGCATGATTCCCCAATTTGGTTGCGATTAAATTGGCTATACTGGCAGTTGGATGGGTTGAGAACCATCCCAACTGTTAACCAGGCCGGTTGCGATCGGTCAGGTATATAAATATTATATAGGGCTACAGTCCACTGTTTGGTTGTACATGAGCTGCGGTTCATTCTCCTGGCTGCGGTCAGTGATTCACTTATTGGGCTACAGCCCATGGACCTCGTATGCGGATGGTCCACCGACTGGACGCGCCAGCGGTGTGTAGGGCCACCAGCCTGAGGAAGGCCATAGCCCACCGACCGAGTGATCGGCGGTGTGTAGGGCTATGGTCGGCTGCGACCCACCGACTGAGGGCCAGCGGTGTGTAGGGTCGTAGTCTCCAAGGATCATCGCCCACCAACTAAGATCCTCAGCGGTGTGTAGGGCTTTCGCCCACCGACTAAGGTTCTCAGCGGTGTGTAGGGCTTGATTCACTACGATCCACCGACTGTGCTCATCAGCGGTGTGTAGGGTCGTAGTCCCCGTAAGAGGATCACAGTCTACCGACTGAGCGCGTCAGCGGTGTGTAGGGCTGTGATACGCCGTCAAACTATTGGCGGTCTGTACGGTTGGTTGCGATTAACCTCTTCATGCTGCGGTTTGAGGTAGGGTGCTGCGGGGCCATGTTAGTGCTATACGCACTAACCCTCATGTTTGGGGCATGTGTTTGGTCCCGTGGCGCCACCAAAAGTGTGCTTATGTGATTTGAATGATGACTTGAATGGCGAATAAATGATGATTGAATGATGATGTGGATGACTTGAAAGTAAACTGTGACCTTGGATACATGTTCTTTATGATGTTATCTTTATATAACTGTTTATCTTAACTAAATGTGCTTACCCCTATTTGCTGAGTCTATCCCTGATTTTAAAGCTAGAGTTCCCTAAGTATATCTCTTCCTTCTTCAAATTGATTTTCGTATATCTATGTATATATATCTACCTATATTGTATTTCAACGCGTTGGAGTGGGTTACCAGCATCATTCGCTGAACAGATATATTTGGCTTTCAGGCACAGATGAGTAAACACCGGAGCGCGCTAGAGATCTGGAGTGTAACACCCCGTGTTACGGCCTTCAACCCCGAATTAATTATTTAATTAATCCCGTTAATAATAATTAAATATGATTTAATTTGGTTAGGTTTCCCTTTAAATAATTAATCAGGCCCACCACGGATCGTGGACCCTTGCCTAAACTAGAGTCATAAGCCCATTAGAAATAAAGAAAGTCAACATTTTACTAATCAAATCCTAATTAGGAATCCTAGGCCTACACATCTATTAGGAATAAAGAAAGTATACCTTTACTATTCAGATTATGGTTAGGATTCTCTTTAATTAATTAATATGGTCCATCATGGACCATGGACCCTTATCCCTAAAACAAGTCCTTAGTCCTATAAGGAATAGAATTAGTAAACCAATACCATTCAGGCCCTAAGTAGGACTCCTAAATATATATATATAAGGACATAGGAGGCACCTAGAAGTCACACCACAAATAATCACTCACCACACAAGAAGTTCCAAGAATTCCCTTAGGAGAAATCAAGAAAGGAGAAATCTTAAAGAAAGACCCTTCATAGCCGAGGAAATTAATTAAGGCTAAGAGGTAACCCATGTCTCAACAAAACCTATTTTCCTTGCTATAATTATCTTCTTTGGCCTCCTCTCTATACTTGTGTCTTGATGAATCGTTTATGATATTGATGATATGTTCTTGATGATTATGAGATAATTTTATGTGTGATCTTGATGATCTTGATGATAATAGGAGGTTCTTGATGATTATGTGATGTTCTTGATGAATCTTGATGTTTCGCTGATTAAAAGATGAACTATGATTTTATTGATTTGAATATGATTAGAGCCCTAGGTTAAAATTGGGAATTTCGTATTGTGTTATTATTGATATATTTGGGTGGGATTTCACATGTTCGGGTGTTGATTATGTTTAGAAGTCATGGTAGGATATGTGTTATATGATTCTTGCTTTTGATCCGTTAATTGTCTACGTGGTGTCATCAATTGCGTTTAAAAGTGTCTAAGCATGGTTTCGGGTTCCACAACGGATCCCGGGACGTTTATTTTGATAAAGAGTCAGTGGGGGGTAGGTGGGGGTAGGGGGACCCGCCACCTACCCGCTGCCCGAGAAGGGCGTCGCCGGCAGCGGGCAGGCGACTGCCCGCCGGGCACCCGCTGCCCGGAGACTCGTCATCGGCGGGCAGCCGGCGGGTGGTCCGTCACCCACCGGCTACCCGCTGGAATGTGTCCAACTCGGGACTCCGGCTTCCCCGTTTGATGTTTCCCCGACCCTCGTGGTGTCCCAACGGACTCCGTTTATCGTGTCTAAGTCTAGTTTGATGTTTCGGGTACCGTTCGTAAGATAAATGAGTCTTACATAATGCATGCTAGTTGAATTGGTATTCCATTGGCCTAGGTGAAAGAAGTATGAACCCCTTAGGACTATCCCTAGTTTGTGGATGACCACGCATAGGTTTCTTTATACGTTTTCTTCCCTTTCCCAATGTGCTAATATGAGTTGCATGTGTTTGCTATGTGTTATGTGTGCATGATACCCCAATTTCGTTGCGATCAAATTGGTTATTCATGAGCTGCGGTTCAGAAGCTGGCTGCGGTCAGAATTACACTCTTGGACTGCGGTCCACCGTTTGGTTGCGATCAAACGTTTTACATGAGCTGCGGTTCATATTCCTGGCAGCGGTCAGATGATCACTTTTGGGCTGCGGTCCACCGTTTGGTTGCGATCAAACGTTTTACATGAGCTGCGGTTCATATTCCTGGCTGCAGTCAGATGATCACTCTTGGGCTGCGTTCCACTGTTTGGTTGCGATCAAACATTATGATGAGCTGCGGTTCATCGGTCGGTTGCGATCGACCCCTTCATATTGCGATACGAGGCAGGGTGCTGCGGGGCCATGTCAGAGCTATATGCGCTGACCCTCGTGTATGGGCATGCGATTGGTCCTGTGGCGCCATCAAAGTGTGCTTGTGTGATGAGATTAATGATGATATAAATGAGATGAAGTGAATCTGTGACCACAGGATATACGCTAGTATCTTTACATGCTTGGTTATAATTGTTTAATGTGCTTATCCCGTAGGGTATATGCTAGTATCTTTGCATGCTTGGATATAACTGATGAATGTGCTTATCCCTATCTGTCGAGTCTATTCCGGTTTTGAAACTAGAGTTTCCTAGGATATATCTTCTTGCTTCGAAATGGCTTTTCTTATATATATATATATATATATATATATATATATATATATATATATATATATATATATATATATATATATATATATATATACTTACACGGTATTTCAACGCGTTAGAGTGGGTTACCAGCATTATTCGCTGAACAGATATATTTGGCTTTCAGGTACAGACGATTAGCTCCGGAGCGCGCTAGAGTACCCAAGGCTTAGATAGATAGTTTCATCTTCGGCCTGCGTGCCATAATGATGTAATGATGTTGTTTAAGGATAATTAGATAGTTTAGCCTGTGCATCTGAGTTCTCTAGCTCAGATGTGGCATAACACCCCGTATTCTTATGTTTAGTACAGCTCTGTTTGGGATTTAATGAGAATTTACCTTTATTATATAAGTTTTAAAGTTTCGAAAATCTGGGGTGTTACACGGAGCATAGACTAGTTAGTTTCCCTTTCGGCCTGCGTGCCATGATTATGTACTGACATTGCTTTGAGGTTGTTTAGTTAGTTTAGCCTTTGCATCTGAGCTTTCCAGCTCAGGTGTGGCATAACACCCGTACTCTTATGTTAATTTTGGGATTTAATGAGAACTCGCCTTTATTATATAAGCTTTAAAAAGTTTCAAAATTTTGGGGTGTTACAATGATGGGCAAATGTCAGCCTTGACAGCTAAGGTTGATAATGTGGCCACCTTAGTGCGGCAGTTAGCTCAAATTACTCTAAAGAATCAAAGCGCGGGTAATATTTCTACTTCTACTATTACCCCAAAACCAGTTATGATGTGTGAGCTATGTGGAGGAAAACACAACACCGGAGGGTGTTACAACATTGAAACACAGGGTACAATGGAGCAAGTTGATCTGGTACGATATGGTCAAGAACAACAGTCATATCCACAACAGGGAGTCTACAATCCGAACGCACCGAGGAACCACCCTGGTTTCTCATGGAGTAATCCAGCTGGGGCGGCTAATCCCCAAAATTTTGGTAATAGAGCTCCACCTCCAGGGTTCCAGGGACAACAAAACTATAGAGGAGGAAATCAACAACAGTTTAGGCCAAATCAAGGATATCAGGCTCCATGTACTCAGCCTAGGCAAATCATGCCTAGACCGGAAGCACCGACCTCGTCAAATTTGGAAGTTTTGATGGAAAAGTTGATTAAGTCTCAGGAGCAAAGTGAGGAGAGGTTCAAACACCTTACAAAGAGAATTGATCAGCCTAGCGCCCACAATAAGATGTTGGAGAATCAGATAGCAAATCAAGCTTCAACCTCCAGTACGAGAGTCACAGGAATGTTGCCCGCTAGCACCGAAAATTCAAGGGAGCATGTAATTGCAATTGTTACAAGGAGTGTCAAGGTACTTGAAGAGCCACCTCTTCCAATCAAAGCATCAATTCCAAAAAAGATAGCTGAGGAGAAGATTGAAGAGATACTTGATGGTGTAGAACTTGAGCCAGCTGCTGTACGGAATAATCCACAAGTCATTGATGAAGGAAAGAAGACTGTAAGAAAGTATGAAAACCCCTTACCCTTTCCTCTACAAGAAACAAAGAAAAGTAGATGGAAGAAATTTTTAGAAATAGTTGAAAATTTGAAAGTTTCTGTCCCTTTACTTGATTTGCTTTCCCAAGTCCCCTCCTATGGAAAATTTTTGAAAGAAATACTTGCTAAAATGAGAAAATATGGGGAACATGAGATGATTGCAATGGCACAACAGTATAGGGCCTTGACACCCCGAGTTGGAAGAAGAGTGACTAAATATAAAGATCCGGGGAAGTTCACAATTCCTTGTATTGTTGGAGGTCGTCCTATAAAAGGATCCCTTTGTGATCTTGGAGCCAGTGTCAGTGTCATGCCTCTTTCACTTTGTATGAAGATGAATTTGGGTAAACAAAAACCAATCAACCTACATTGTGCATGGCAGATCAGTCTACTTCAACCGTTGTGGGTATACTTCAAGATGTCCCTGTTCGCGTGGACAAATATTTTGTTCCTGTTGATTTCATTGTAATAGATTCTCAGGAAAATCCAGAAATTCCACTCATCTTGGGGAGACCTTTCTTGGCCACAGCCAGAGCATTAATTGATGCTAGGAAGGGAACGATGATTTTAGATTTTGGTGAAGAAAAAGTTGAATTCAATGCCTTTGAGGAAAAAAGTTCATGCAACATGGTTCATCTAATGAAGTGGGATGAAGACAACCTCGAAAATCAACCGGGATGAGCACTCCATAACCAGGTTAGGTCGAGCTAACGACGTTAAACTTAGCGCTTCATGGGATGCATCCCATGTTATCTTTTATTGCTTTTATATTTATTGCTTTCTAGCTTAGTTTTATTGCTTTCTAGTTTCGTATTATTTTCAGTGTTATTGCTTTTTAGTTCTTGTTATTTTTGCTTTCTCTTTTCTCTTGTTCTCCTCTCTTTTGTTTTACATCAGGGACGATGCAAATTTTTAAGTGTGGGGGAGGAGTCAATAATTGGGGATATTTTTAAAAAAATTTAAAATTTTTGTTTTTGCTTGGATGACTCATATGCTATTTTTGGTGAATAAATTATTTGTCTCAGCATGCAATTGCAATTACTCTCTCTTGTTGGTTTGTGATTTGTTTTAGTGGTGCTTGCTGCATCTCGATTTGTGGTTGATGATTTGAGGTGTAACACATAATTGATCTATTCCCTTGCCAATAGCTTTGTTAACCACTTAATAATTGGATTAATTCTTGATCTTGTGTGTTATGCATTCCTAGTGAAGACTTATGTGAGATTCCGGTCATGGGTGTTTTGCTAGAACTTGCCTCATTACTCCCTAAGTGAAGTGTAAGTTTTGCATGTTTTTGAAGTGATTTAGGCCATTTTTGTTTAACCATAGCCTTTAAACTTGTCCTTATATATTTTTATCCTTTGTGTCCCCATTGTGCCATTCGTTTGTATAAATAAGTGCTAAGCACTTATCCCTCATCGTGATTGTTCTTCTTTGATTTACCCCTATTATTAAACCCTTAGCCCTTGGCCAAATATTTCCCTTTTACCCTTTTGAGAGAATGAAACTTTTATCTTTATTATTTCTGTAAGATGAGTTTTATGGAGTTGTGCCAAAAAGCAGTTGATATTACAAATGTTCAAGTGTGGGGGTCATGAAAGATTGGATTAAAATTGTCTTGCTGTATTCAAAGGAGATCCAAAGAAAAGAATCAATGAAAAGAAAAGAAAAGAATGAAAAAAAAAAAATGAATGATTGAAAATTTTGAGTTTGGACCCCCACTTTCCAAAGAGTTGCTGAGTTCTTAAAAGAAATTTGCTCCTTGAAATTGTGATTTATCTCATCTCTTCCAATTTTGAAAGTATTGATAATTGTGACATTCTCTCTTTTTGATTAATTTTTCCATACCACTTCTTTATTAGCCAACACCCGTAGCCCCATTACAAGCTAAATAAAGTCCTATTTGATCTTAGCATGCATTCTTAGATTTGATCTAGGGGAGTATGAAGGGAAAGCCTATGGGATCTCATTCATGAGCCGTGTCTCGCATAATCTCAATTGAGTATTTGTGTGCACTTGATCCACACACACTTTAATAATTTTGGTGCTTGGTTATTGGCTTGAGAATGGGTCTTATGTGCCAAGCTAATATGATTCTTGAAACTTGTTGTTTTGTAGCAAGTTGGTTGGTGGTTTGAAAGGATGTGCAAGAGAGAGTAAGAGTAATTTGTGTGTTTTGATTTGTAATTTATTTCTTGGTTTTGCTTGAGGACAAGCAAAGGCTTAATGTGGGGGAGTTGATGTGAGCTTAATTGTGCATATTTTTAGTATTGATTTATTTATATTTGTTAGGCTTAGGTTCATAATTTTGATGATTTAATTGCATAATCCCTTGTTTTTATTATTTAATTATGGTTCACACTTGTTTTGAACGTTTTATAGTGTTTGTTAGTGTTTTTGAACGATTGTAGGTCAAAGTTATGAGCAAGTGAAGTCCTAGGACAAATTTGGGGTCAAAAGTGGACCGAAGGACACATTTATATACAGCAAGTTCGACGCGTCGAACCCTAGGCTCGACGCATCCAAAATGTGTTTATGAACCTATGTGACAAGAGCTTAATTTCTTTAATATATTTATGACAGTTTTTATTACTTCTGTTGCAATCGTGTATCTGAATGTTGTTGCTAGTAATTAAAGGCCTAAATTGCTTGCATCATAGCCATATTCATGTCTGAACGGGAGTTAGGCATAAATTAGGGCACACTCGTTTGCACTTGACAGTTGCGCCTTGGAAGAGGGCAATTTTGTTTGGGAATTTAATTAACAATTATTACCTGTTTGGGAGATGGTGGTAATTAGGAATTAACGAATGTCGTTTCTTGTTCATATTGAGTGTTTGTCGCACGGGAGTGGATAATCACTAGGGATTGAAATTACGGGAGTAATTCAATTCCACATCTGCATTCTCACACAGGTTTAGAACTGAATAAAATATTGCTTCTTTGATTGGCACTAGGGGATTAATCACTAAGATACCAGGAATCCTATTTTGCTCTCTGTTTTCATCAATCTGTTTATTTAGCTACTTAATTTTCTCAATTACCAAGATCACCTGTTTTGTTAGGACTAGCTTCACGTGAGTAGTTTAATAGCTAGTGCTTAGTACCCCACTTCCCTGTGGTTCGACTACCCGTACTCCGGGTATTTATTTGTTTGCAAATTTACTACGCTTGAATCCACCCATACCCCTCATAATTTTATTTTTAGTTTTTTGTTATCAAACACTAGAAATAACAGTGTAAAGCTCACATGCAACAACTCGCACAAACCCAAACAAATAGTGAATGAATGTTTGCGGAAAGTGAATGCTAACAAGGCAAAATTACATGCACTTATAGGTGAAAGTAGGTGCACCTATAGTTATAAGTAGTTGCACCTGTAGTTATAAATAGTTGCACATATAGTTATAAGCACACCCAGGTGCATGAATGTTTGCGAAAAGTAAATGCTAACAAGGAAAAATTACATGCACTTATAGGTGAAAGTAGGTGCACTTGTAAGTGATTTTACTTGCACTTCGATGTTCAATTATTTACAAAAATGCCACCGCGTTTTATTTTTAAGTTATTAGATCTGGACACGTGTCGCGCGCTGATTCGTTCGCATTTCCCTCCGGAGCACTTATTCGCACCTGAGCGCATCCCTATATGTATGAATATATATATATATATATATATATATATATATATATATATAAATGGGTTCCCATGCGGTTGGTCTTCTCAGGTGCGGTTGTGCGATTGCTTAGGTGCGAGGTTTTCCTTCATAAGGTGCGTAATTTTTCTTCTTAAGATGCGTGGTTTGTGTTCTTAAGGTGTGTCGGGGTTCAAACTTCAGGTGTGTCAACTAAAGCTTTGAGGGAAATATTTGAAGGGAAATGGAATTGAAATTCCATGAAAAAATATTACCGGGAAGATTAATTACATTGTTTGGTTGGTGGAAAATAAATTACTTTAAATATCAATTCCATTGTTTGGTTGAGTTTGGGATTGTATGGAATAATGAGTATAAAGACAATTATACCCCTACATAATAATAACATCCATAATAACAATAGTAATTCAGAAAAGTTGGTGAGAGCATAATTGTCCTACTTGTTTTTCATAAAAATATGTTCCATGGAAAACAAAATACCAAGGGGGGACCATGGAAAATGTTTTCCATTAACCAAACAAAGGAAAATCTAGTTTTCTTCAAATTCAAGGAAAACATTTTCCATGAACCAAACATGCACAGGTGCGTGGTTTTCTTCTTAAGGTGCGTTGTTTTCCTTCCTAAGGTGCATGATTTGTACGTTTAAGGTGCGTCAGTTGTTGAAACTTATGGTGCGCCATTTTAAAACTTTAGGTGAGTGGTTTGTATTCTTAAGATGCTTTGTTTGTGTGGGTTAAGGTACGTGGTTTGTGTACTTAAGGTGCGCCATTTTAAAACTTTAGGTGCGTGATTTGTGTACTTAAAGTGTTTTGTTTGTGTGCTTAAGACACGTGGTTTGTGTAATTAAGGGACGCCATTTTAATGCTTAAGGTGCGTCAACCGCACAATCGCACGGGAATCTGTACCTGCACTTGAACCCTTATATATATATATATATATATATATATATATATATATATATATATATATATATATATACCGTGTCTCTCAAGTAGGAGGCGATATTGACTCTTTGTGCTTTAATAAGTTGATAAAGTAGTTATGAACAGATACTGCATTGTAATAGAATCAGTAGTACTCAACAAAAAAAAAAAAAAGTGTCTCTTAAGAGTCGATGATCTTTCACCAAGCGCCGTCAATCAATCGAGTGAAGATCGGACACCGCATCACCGGACAAAGCCAGAGAATGAAATGACGCCGATCGAAGCAACAACAACGATGACTACTCGACATCACCATCGATCGTTGTCGCCCTCGCCAGTGCTCCAACCGATGCCCGCCACCGCCGTTAGCTCCTCCGGCGCTCATTGTCGGAGTAAGGATTCGCGAAAAATTATATTTATTTATTTAGAAAAAAAAATGAGTTTCGATTTTTCGATTGTTCAAGTTATATAATAAACAAAAATAAAATGTATGTAATACAAGAAAATATACATACGAAAAAATTCGAAAACCATGTATGTATACATACGGAAAAGGTTGTATATTATCATATAAAATTTTCTTTGAAAGAAAAATATGTTCATGCTCAATTTATGAATATCAAAAGGTTATTGTTTGATACTGATTATATATGAAACTCAGATACCACATGATTATGATTATGAAACCCGTGAAACAATGATTATATATAACAAAAATGTTTTAGATCCGTCTAGATATTATATAATTTTTTGATGTTCTTCGTGTAACTATGAGAGAAGAAATCTATCGTGATAACCAGTAATCAAGCATATCTCAAAAGTATATAACCAATAAAGATATTCATAGATAGTGATGATAAATAAAAAATAAAAAAAATAAACATACAGTTCATCAATTATGACTTATTTACTTGTTAATGTGTTGATGTGTCAGTTCTTTTATTTAAAAATAATTTTTAAAATTTTATTTTAATAATTTTAATAATTTTAAATCAAATAATTATTAAAAAAAAAAAAAAAAAAGAATTGAGATCTAAGCGGTTAGAAATGTATTGTTGTCGAAATAAATTAGTGCATTCTTGTAATTTCAGTAGTATGGAATTGTAGTATTGCGAAACGCTGAGGTTTATTTTAATTTTAATTTTACTCTTACAAGGCACAAGCACTTACATTCGCATTTACTCACCATCACTGCTTTCTATTCATCTTTATGAGCAAGTTTTGGAATAGTAAAAAATCTATCGCCATCATCTTTACCATGTTTTTAATTGTTAAATTGACTGCTCAATTTTGTCGGCAAGGAGAGGGTGTGGGTAAGTCAATATTTAAACATTATTTATCTCTTGATTTTAGGAGATTTAATTATAGTAGAATTTCAGTTGTGGGTAGTTGTTAATATTTAAACATTATTTTATGTTCTATTTATTATATTAAAAAATAGTACTCTTACCGTTCTATTTTATCTATCCTAGTTACTATTCATTGGTCAAATTAATTTTTTTTATTTGCTTATTTTCTTTAGTATTTTGTACTTATTTTCAAATATGATTTTTTGTATAATTTCTAAATATATAAATTTTGTATACTAATACAGTAATACTAAACTTAATATTATGAAAAATTAAATTAAAAATAACTTCAGTCAAGCCTCGTTAACTGAACCAGACACATAAAATGGGACGGAGGAAGTAATAATTCTACATCTGTGCATTTTGAGTGTGAGTGTGTGCCCATTTCGTGTTTGAAATGTGCATATTTGTTTTCCTGATTTTGCTTAGGTCTGTGTGCATGTTTAACACTCACGTGAAAGATGAACACATATATCCTTATATGTGCACACAACCAACTAATAGGCTGTTGAAAAAATTAAGACTCGCGTAGGAAATGCTTACAATGTGCATGTGTAGTACAATGTGTGTAGAGAGGTAGTTGAAGCAATTAGTGCATTCTTGAAGTAAATTAGTACATTCTAGTAATTTCACTAGTATGGAATTGTACTGTTGCGAAAGGCCTTCATGAGGTTTATTTTAATTTTCACCAATTATTGTACAAGTAGCAGTGCCTGTGAAATCATTTAATTTGACGTGCTCCAACACAATGCTCTGCAAAGCACTTACTCACCATCACTGCCTTCTATTCGTCTTTACGCGCAAGTTTTGAAATAGTCAAAAATCTTACTATCGCCATTTTATACCTTGTTTTTAATTGTGAAAATTGACTGCTCAATTTTGTCAGCAAGGAGAGGGGTTCTATCCTGCTCGCCCATTCTCATTTAATCCGTTTCTTTCTATTCTAAAACGAATGCCCAGAAAAGAACTGAAAACCAATTAGTGCATTCTTGTAATAAATTAGTACATTCTAGTAATTTCATTAGTATGGAATTGTACTATTGCGAAAGGCCTTCATGAGGTTTATTTTAAATTTAATTTTAACCATTTATTGTACTCTTATTACAAGTAGCAGTGCGTGTGAAATCATAATGCTATGCAAGCACTTACATTTACTCACCATCACTGCATTCTATTCATCTTTACGCGCAAGTTCTGAAATAGTCAGAAATTTTACTATCGCAATTTTTTTACCTTGTTTTCAATTGTTAAATTGACTGCTCAATTTTGTTGGCAAGAAGAGGAGTTCAGGATTCTACCCTGCATGCCGATTCTCATTTGATCCGTTATATATATATATATATATATATATATATATATATATATATATATATATATGAAAGGGATCAAGTGCGGGAATAGCTTCCCGTGCGGTTGTGCGGTAGGGTGTACATTAAGAATTAAACTGACGCACTTTAAGTAAAAACACACGCACATTAAGCACACAAACAAAGCATCTTAAGAACACAAATCACGCACCTTAAAAACATCAACCACGCACCTTAAAAACATGTGCTCTGGAAGAAGGGCCAATGTGCACTAGAACGCAAAATTATGCACAAAAATATACAACAAGTATTGAAAAGATTAAATTTATTATATGATCTTCAATACAATTTATAAAAGATTAAAATATTCAACTAAAAAGAGTAATTATTGATTAATTAAAGATCATATTCTCTCTCGCTCCATATATATATATATATATATATATATATATATATATATATATATATATATATATATATATATATATATAAATTAAGTTCATGTGTAGTTGAGTGTCTCCTGTGCGATTGTGCGATGATTAATGTGCGTGAGTTTTTTACTTAAGGACTGTGAGTCTTGTGTTTAAGGATGTGACCCTAACAACTCAATATATAATTTTAACTGATTAAGGATGTTGTGGCTACTCCCAAACTAATTAAAATTATAAGATCACTAGACATTTATCAAATTTTTATGTGACCCAATAACTCAATATACAATTTTAACTGATTAAGGATGTTGTGGCTACTCCCAACTAATTAAAATTATAGGATCACTAGGCATTTATCATTGCCATCTTTATGTGATTTGAACTTTAGACAATTTTTAGTAAATTAAAGATGTTGTGGCTACTCTTTAATTAATCTAAAAATTGTAATCACTTGACAAAAGGGGAATTTAAAGCCTAACAAACCAATTAAACCAACACGTGATAGACAATTATTAGGTATACTCCCAGGAAAGTTGGTCGAGACGAAGCTCGGTTAAATACCAACTCCTTAGACAGAGTAGCGTCGCAAGGGGACTAGTAGCAACAAGGCTTTTAAGCCAAGGCCATAGAACTAGTATTCCTCCCCAAGAAACTTCCCTAAGTCATGTGTTCTCATGTATGAAGTAAAATCGTTTGGGGGATCTATAAGATTGTAGATTCACCTATGAATAAGGCTTTAAATCGATGAACTAAATTAACGGACTAAACGTGCTAAAATTCAGGCACTACCGCAGCTAATTTTATGCATAAAGTTCAACTTAATAAGGAACTAAATCCATTCTCAAACTATGCTTTCTAAAGGCATAATAAATCGCAAAATCTAGAAAATAAAATATTATGCTTAGAACAGATATGCATAAAATTAAATAATAAACTCATATGTTCCAAATAAATTGCATAACTGAAAACAATTTTAATATGAGCAATAACCTCAAGTATACAATTAATATTCAAAAGAGAAAATTTCAATTTTGGTCCACTGACTATTGCACTTGTGTTAATCGCAACACTTGACTTTCAAAAATGTTAATTTAGTACTTGACTATGCAATTTCTATCAATTTTGGTCACGCCGGCCAAATTGCCGGCCAAATCTCACCGGTAAAACTTAAACATTTTTAAATTTTTTATTAGGGGGGCAAAACAGTCAATTTACGTTTAAAAAAATTAAAAAATTATTTGCGTCTTCTTCTTCCTCAACACCTTCTGGAAGCCGTCGAAGTTCAAGCTAAGAGACCGGTCGGCGGCAGTGTTGGTGACCGACAAGAGGAGTTGCTCCTCGGAGGCGCCGTAAATCTATCGCGTTGAGGGGCGTTGCAGGCAGAATCGAATATCGCGGAGGTTGTTGTTGACTTGTTGCAGGATGGCGGAAAGTTCTCGCCGGACCCTTTCATATTCTCGCCAGGTCCTTTTATTAAAAAGGAATTCATCGTTAACGTTGATGAGAAACAGCAACTGAACCTTACTTTCTCACCTTCTCCTTATGCCTTTGTGAATGGAATCGAAATTGTGTCCATGCCGTCTGATTCTGTCCATTTTGATAACTCCACAGCCATGGAAACTCTGTACATGCTGAATGTTGGGGAAGGCTCGAAGCCATCTGATTCTGTCCATTTTGATAACTCCACAGCCATGGAAACTCTGTACAGGCTGAACGTTGGGGGAAGGCTCCTGGGGTAGTTTACACTTCGGCGAGGGTCATGAACAAAAGTAATAGAAACGGCCTTTTTTTGTTGTTCCCTGTTGATGCCGGCGACGAGGGGAAGGATGTCGGAGGAGGGGAAGGATGTCGGAGAAGAGACGGAAGCCGAAAGGATGTTTAAATAACATGAAATGACACTTTTGCCCTTTTATTTAAAATGTTTAAGTTTTCCCGGTGAGATTTGGCTGGCTATTTTGAGATTTGGCCGGCAATTTGGCCGGCGTGACCAAAATTGATAGAAATTGCATAGTCAAAGTACTAAATTAACATTTTTGAAAGTCAAGTGTTGCAATTAACACAAGTGCAATAGTCAGTGGACCAAAATTGAAATTTTCTCTATTCAAAACAAGTATGACTTCTAACCAAAAGAAATTCAAAATTTGAATAATAATATAATAGATATATACTTTGAAATGTTAAAAACTAGCCCACGTGAAAATGTTTTAATTGCATAAAATCAAATTTGTGAGAAACAGGCTGAATTCACAAATATCAAGCCATAGTATATATTTTATTCGTAAATAAAAAACTCACAAATCCTAATTGCATAATTAAACTTTATATTATGCACTTAATGTGATTAAAAGCATAAAACAATCTAAAGAGTATGAAAAACACCAAATGTGTATTCAATTATTCATACTTAACTAAATGTGGGCAATAACATCTAAAAACATAATTTAAATACTAAATAAATTATGGAGTAAATACTCAAAATGGTCCCTCAACTATAACTAAATTCACAAATTGGTCCTTGACTTTCAATTTTAACCAATTAAGTCCTTAACTTTGCAATTTTAACACGATTTGGTCCTTCGAACACTTCTGCATTAACGCTGGCGCCCGCGCCGTCATCGACGATCTCCAGAAATACCCGCAGCTCTCACCGGAGCACATGGAGGCCTCCAGGATGACGCTGCACCGGTTCAGAAACACGTTGTCTTCTTCACTCTGGTACGAACTCAACTACATTGAATCCAAAGAGAGGATGAAGAAAGGCGACAGGATTTGGCAGATTGCTTACGGCGGTGGATTCAAATGTAACAGTGCGGTCTGAAAATGCAACTGGAACCTTAAAAAATCGACGATGGACCATGAAATTACATATATGTCCTCAAAAATCACAATCAACAAACGGTCAAATAGACGGAGGACCAAATCGTGTTAAAATTGCAAAGTTAAGGACTTAGTTGGTTAAAATTGAAAGTCAAGGACCAATTTGTGAATTTAGCTATAGTCGAGGGACCATTTTGGGTATTTACTCTAAATTATGTGATAGATTGCCTAGAAAATATGTTTTTCAAAAATTTGAATTGATTCAAAAGCACACTCCAAAACTCAATTAATAGTATTATTAATGGCATAAAATTGCAAATAAACCAAAAAGCAATAAATAGCCATAATAATATTATTATGTTAATTTGGAGACTAAATATGAAAAAAACAATAGTTAAAACTGTTAACCTTTAAAACATTTTCGGATATAACTTCAAAATTTGATAAAACTTTCCAAAAAATAAATGCCACATAAATCAATTTGGAAACAATTCATGACATAATACCATAAAAATAATGTTATCATTAATTAAAATATTAATAGTAATAAGGAGCATTATAATCAGTATGAACATTTTAATAATGACAAACATGGTAATACATATCTTAATGTTTCCATATTCTTAAGGATAAAATGTAACTAGTTCAAAACACTTAACAGTTATAACAGCTATAACAGCAATAACAATAAACTGTAAACTGCAATTAATGATTTGTGTACCTTAGTGATGCAAACCGCATCTATCCATAGCATTAACATCGATAGCAAAGAAAGCTTTCAAAATATCTCATCTTCGCGGAGAGTTTAGTTACCTCGTCGATGCTAGTAACCTTAATGAATCGCTCAATGGTATGTAACAGTTTATTGGTAACACTTAATTACCATTATTGATAATAGCAATGAAAACTAAAGTGGCACGGGTAATCTTATCAATGTACTAAATATAGTAGATTACCATGAAATAATTATTATTATGAAAGGTAATAAATGATATTAGCCCCTCAACTTAATAACAATGATTAATAATGCAAATTAATGATAATTACAATTAATGCAAAACTGTAATTAAGGGATGCCAAACACTAATCTCAATTTACCACATAATAATTAATCATGACTATAATGAGTCATAAGGAAACCGAAATTAAGGTATAACAAAATTACCATTCGAAAGGCAATATATCAACTATGTACATTGCTTGCCATGAAAAGTACTTAAGATTATCGTTAAGACCCTGAAAACTATTAATAATTAAAACATAATCGACTTAAATAATAGTTATAATTCTTAATGGCCAAAACAATAATTATAATTCTTAATGACTTCAAATGGTAATTGTAATCCTTAAACCCTTAATGACTCAAAATCACGCAATGACAATAATTATAGCACTAAATTGCTTAAGTCGGGACCATGAGCCTTTATGGCCCAAGTTAATTATAACATGAATTTAAATGTTCTAATATGGAAATAGATCCAAACATTATATTATCACCAACGATAAATACCGTTAACAAAATACAGTAGTTAGTAATAATTGAAACTTAATAACCATGTTATAATCAAATAAAAGTGCTACAATTATTATTAAAATATTAATCAAATAATAGCAGGATCCATACTGACCAAGATAGGTCCTAAATAGCTTGTTCAAAATAGGTTTTAAAATCCCAAGTGAAAAATAGGACTAAAATATGCTCAAAATTAAATGAGAAACCGACAAGCTCACTTAACAGGCTCTATTGTCCAAAATTAGCCTAAGGATCCAAAATTGAATGATATTTAATATGAAGGCTATGAGTTAATAATATGCTATATCCAATCTTAATATATGCTTTTCTAAATGTATACTTATAATAAAATAATTTTTTAAAAAATATACAAAGCATGTTTGGATTTTTGCAAATTAATATATTATTAACTCATAAATACTATATAAATTGCAACAATTCAAGCAATTTAATATGAACATCAATATTAAATTAAAATTCAAGTAGCAAATTTAATACTTAATATTTGCTCAAAATTGAATAATAATTTAATTGTGAATATAATGCCAAAATTGAGAGAAAACTAAAAGGCATTAATACAACTCTCAATATTAAATTAAAATTCAAATAGCAAATCAAAACTTCATATTTGACCAAAAATGAATAATAATTTAATTGTGACATGAATTACTGTAATTGAACTAATAGTAGCAACAATTCAATCACAAATAATTTCACAATTAATCTCAATTTGAAATTTTTAATGCCAAAATTTAAAGAAAAACTAAAGGGCATTATTATTTCAAGAAAAAAAAAAGCAATTACTAAATATTTACCATTTGTCAAAATAATATACAATATTAATTAAGGTTAAATTAATATGATAATATTAATCCTAATATATTATCATGCCAAAATTAATATGTATAAAACTAAATAAGGCAAATAAATATATGGTAAATAATAGTGGATTGCAATGTGAATAGGAGGTGTACCAGTCGCATCCGTCTTCTTCGCCTTCTTCCATGCCTCGCCGGAAAATCAGTTGAGAAGCCACGAAGAAGCAGGGAAGCCATTGGAGTCCGAAGTCGCCATCCTCGACCCGAACACAGCAACGCTGGCTCTCTAGGTTCGCCAACGTCACCCAAGAAGCAAGGATGCCACAGCGACTATTTCGCCGGGAAGCCAAGCCTGCCTCCGCCGGACCACCACGCCGCAACGCTAGTCCAGTGATGCCCTGGTTCACCGACGCCGCCATCTCTTTTCCTTGCGTCGTCCATCGTCGTCCAAACCCTGTACGTAGTTTCTGGATGGAGAGAGATCAGCGATGGCAATGCCGAAGTCTGAAGCCGCACGGTGGTAGAGCACCTCCGCTGGAAACCCAGCGACCAGCGCCGCCCTAGGCTATCAGAACAGCGACCAGCGCCGGCAACATTAGTCGCGTTGCCGTCATCTTCATCGCGACGTCACCACCGCCGACGGCCATACACTGTCCTGACTCGAAGTCGTGACGCCAACAACCAACGCCCTCCGTCGCCCACGTAAAGCTAAGCTCGCCGGTGACTAAGCCGCAACGCCACCGCCGACAGCTCGAAGCACGGAATGAACTCTAGGCAGTAGGTACATCACCATGCAAAAACAAATTCGAAAAATAACTGAATAAATCATGTATAGAAGAATTCAATATACATGAACTTAATATTGATTTTCGAAATAATTTTGTATCTAAAGCAATACAACAAATTAGGCAGAGATTTTTAGGGATCTAATACCAAATGTTATATAATAAATTGACTAACATAAACTGTAGTAACGAGTAACCTGTCTCGTAGTAGCGGAAGCTTCAGGATCATCCAAATATCCATCGCCATAGTTGTTGTTATTGCCATGGGATGGTAAACCTGCAGAATAGTTTTGTCTACCACTTCTCTCCCGAATACCTGATGGTGCGTGTATTCTGAACACGGAAGCTATGGGAGGACTGTTTTGCTTAGAAGCCTACATGCCATCAACGTAGGCAGATATTCAGTTAAAGCTTAACTGAATATCCTGAGTTGCCTAACAGATTAAGCCACTAACTGACTTAATCTTCCACTTGCACCACAACCACTTAATTAATACAATATATTATAATATATTATATTAGGGAAAATACTTACAAAATTGACTGCTCAATTTTGTTGGCAAGAAGAGGAGTTTAGGATTCTACCCTACATGCCGATTCTCATTTGATCTGTTATATATATATATATATATATATATATATATATATATATATATATATATATATATGAAAGGGATCAGGTGCGGGAATAGCTTCCCGTGCGGTTGTGCGGTTGGACGCACATTAAGAATTAAATTGACGCACTTTAAGTAAAAACACACACACATTAAGCACACAAACAAAGCACCTTAAGAACACAAATCACGCACCTTAAAAACATCAACCACGTACCTTAAACACATGTGCTCTGGAAGAAGGGCCAATGTGAACTAGAACGCAAAATTATACACAAAAATGTGCAACAATTATTGAAAAGATTAAATTTATTACATGATCTTCAATACAATTTATAAAAGATTAAAATATTCAACTAAAAAGAGTAATTATTGATTAATTAAAGATCAAATTCTCTCTCTCTCCATATATATATATATATATATATATATATATATATATATATATATATATATATATATATATATATATATATATAAATTAAGTTCATATGCGGTTGAGTGTCTCCTGTGCGGTTGTGCGGTGATTAATGTGCGTGAGTTTTTTACTTAAGGAGTGTGAGTCTTGTGTTTAAGGTGTGTGAGTTTTGTGCTTAAGGTGCGTAAGTTAAGGTGCATGAATTTTGTGCTTGAGGTGCGTGAGTTTTGTGCTTAAGGTGCGTGAGATTAGTGTTCTTAATTTGAGTAGTTGTTGAAACTTAAGGTGCATGGGTTTTGTGCTTAAAGTGCGTTAGTTTTGTGCTTAAATTGCGTGAGTTTTTGCTTAATATGCATAAGATTACTGTTCTTAATGTGTTTTGTTTGTGTGCTTAATGTGCATGTATTGTATACTTAAAGTGCATGAGTTTAATGCTTAGTCCAACCTCACAACCACACTATCACACAGGAAGTCATTCCCGCACCCCGATCCCTTCCCTTTCCTATATATATATTCCGTTGTTATCATATGCATGTCTTTCTAGTTTTCGTTTTCCTCTTCTGTTAAATCACCAGCAGACTAGCAAGAAGATGTGGAAGCTTAAGATTGGCGAAGGTGGCGGGCCGTACATTTACAGTACCAACAACTATGTCGGCCGACAAATATGGGAGTACCACCCTAACGCCGGCACGCCAGAAGAACGAGAAGCGCTTGAAAATGCCCGCCAAGAGTTCAGAAAAAACCGGGAGAAAGGTTTCCGTGCTTCCAGTGATTTGTTCAAGAGAATGCAGGTCAGGCCGGGCTCGCAACAATGGATCGGATCGGAGGTTTTTAGTATTTTTCAAGTTTTTGTTTGATTAGTTAATGTTGTGTGCAGATGATCAAAGAAAGTGGGGTTGATGTGTTAAGTCTTCCAGCAATAAGATTAAGAGACGGAGAAGAAGTGAACTATGAGGCAGTCACAACCGCAGTTAGAAAAGCCGTACGGCTGAACCGTGCACTTCAAGCCAAAGATGGGCACTGGCCAGCTGAGCATTCTGGACCAATGTTTTTCATTCCTCCTTTGGTATCTTAGGGCATCCTATTTATGCATTTTGAGAAAGTTTTTTCACGAAATTTTTTTTTTGGGAGGGGCTTTTAATTTTATTTTCTTTGGATATTTTTCTCGTGCAAATTGAGGTTCTTTTCGGACCAATCATTATTGTATGGACCATGGTCCACACAAGTTGTGTGGATCATATTTTGTCTACTGTAAAATAATGTACATTTAGTACAAAAATAATGTACATTCAGTACAAAAATAATGTACATTTAGTATATTAAAAATGTACATTTTATTATGGTCCACATAACATTGTGTGGACCATGGTCCATACAATAATTTGCCTTTTCGGAACCATTGATTAGTGAAATTGGAGAAAGAACTGTGCGTGAAAAGCATTATATTGCAGCGCGCCCAGCATGACGCTGCACAAGCCAACTGGGCCCGTAAAATGATCTTTTCTTTCTTTTTTTTTTTTTTTTTGTTTTTTTTTTTCCTCTCACTTATTTTCTATTTCAGTGTTTTTCTTGGAAAATCCCACTAAAAAATTAAATTGATGTTTCTATTGCTCTTAAACATTTCTCTATAAGAGTAACACGACAAGAGTGGCTTTTGTGAGTTTTTTGTGATACCATGACTTATGAGAAGTAAAGAGAAAAAGGAGAGAGAAAATAAGTTGGTTATGCAATAATAGTTTTTTTTTTTGGGCTCATGAAATCGTATTTTTTTTAAGAAAAAAAAAAAGAAAAAGAAGAGAAAAGCTTCCTTGAGTGTACATCAGGCTTACTAGGGACGCCCAGAGGGCGGTGCAGGGGCATTAATAACATATTTTTCCTTTCTTTTTTTTTTTTCTCCCATTTCCATTTACGTGGCATGACAAAAAAAAAAAAAAAAAACCTTCCAGGATCCTTTAATAATAATTGTTAATGTGACAGGGGACTGAAGAGAGGGTGTGTGGCAATCAAAGTTATTGAAATCATTAATTGTGTAAAATGATTTGCAGATGATTGTGTTGTACATAAGTGGCGCAATGAATACCATTCTGACATCAGAACACAAGAAAGAATTAATTCGATTTCTCTACAATCATCAAGTATGTACTTAGGGAAAATATATTTTCGACTTTATAATTGTAATAAAAAATAAATAAATACAAACTTAATTAGATATATCACCTATAGTCTATACATACATATTTATTATTAGCAGATTGCTTCCTTTATTATGGTATTTTATTTTATTTTTATTACTTATGTTCAATTCTTGTATATATGATAGAATGAAGATGGTGGATGGGGATTCTACATAGGTGGACACAGTACCATGATTGGGTCAGCACTCAACTATGTGGCCTTGCGTTTGCTTGGAGAAGGACCTGATGACGGTGATGGTGCCATTGCTAGGGGTCGAAAATGGATTCTTGATCATGGGGGTGCTACTCAAATTCCTTCTTGGGGAAAGGTTTATCTCTCGGTATGTGATATTTATAATTATTTTATTTAATTAAAATTTAAACTCATTGCAAATTTATGTATTGTCATAATCTCTTTTTGACAATCTCATCCTTCACATAAAATAATAAAAAACTCACTCTACTAATTAATATTAAAAAAAAATCACAACACAATAACATTGTGTAGGAAATTAATCATAGCAAAAAAATCAAAACAAAATCGCAGCAAAATAATCGGGAACAAGAAACCACAACAAAATTTGATTTCCAGAGTAAAAATCAATCTGGCCGACTACTGTTTTCACTTCGAAAACCAGTCGGCCAGACTGGCTTCGGAATCAATCTGGACGACTGGTTTCTGAGCTAAAACCAATTGATCAGATTGGTTTCCGGCCCGACAATCATTTCAGAGAATTTGGAAGAAGGTGAGAGAGAAGAGGCGTGAGGAGAGGGCAAAGAACTTGAAAAATGACTCCCAAAAAAAAAAGTGAAAATCATTTTTCTGAAAATCTGATGCATTTTCCATTGACCAAAACATGATTTTTCATTGACTGTACTCTAAGTTTTCTTTCTTCTCAAACACTGGAAATTAAGAAAATGATTTCCAGAAATATTTTTATGGGTTTCAAAACACACCCTAAAAGATAAATTTTAGGATCAAACTTTATCAAAATTTAAATTAAAATAACAATAGTTTCATGACTTTTCTGGTGATCAAACTTTATTTGAAAGTTTGTATATATTTTAGAACATCCTTACCTAATTCACCTATATTATCTTTGATTGCTTTTCTGTTTTAACATTTTGATGAGAATACATTTACAATCGAGATTTTTGTGGTTCTAAAATACTAACTTGTGCATGTTAATTATTAGAGGTCCTTGTCTTTGGTATCAATTTTAAATTTAGTTCCAGACTATCGTTTTTGTCATTTAAAGTTTTTCTTATGACTTTTTTATTTTTAATAAGAGTATTTTTGTCTCTACATATTTTTTTTTTATTTTTTTTCGATTTCAATCGGTTTAATTGGTTTAGGACTTTACTTAAAAATCGGTTGAAAAATATGGTTACAAAAAATTAGAGGTTACCTAAAGTCCTAAACCAATTAAACCGGTTGAAACCGGAAAAATAACAAGAGAAAAATATAAGACAAAAATGTCCTTTCTAAAAATAGAAAAAGTCATGAGAAGGACTAGAAGTGTCTAAAAAATAATAGTCTGGGATGTTAACTGACAAAAATGATAATCTAAGATTAAATTTAAAATTATCACCAAAGACAAAGGATCTCTGGTGGAATCGAGTTTCATCAAAATTTAATTTGCAATTTATTCCTAATAACTAAATTTATTAAAATTTTTAACTAAAGGGTAAGAACCCATTTAAAGCAATAGACCACTCTCACTATCATCTTACTCAAGAATATGAAGGGTTTATTTGAAAACCTGGAAAATAAATGATTTTCAGAAAATAATTTAATTTTTTAATGTTTGGGTGAAATGCACGAAAATTATCTTTTTTCTATTTGCGTAAAAATTAAGAAATTCAATCTTTTATGTTTAGTTGTAGTAGTAGTAGTAGTGGTTTGTTAGTGGTGGTAGTAATATTAATGTGAAAACTAATGTAGTAGTAGTAGTAGTAGTAGTGGTTTGTTAGTGGTGGTAGTAATATTAATGTGAAAACTAATGTAGTAGTAGTAGTAGTAGTGGTTTGTTAGTGGTGGTAGTAATATTAATGTGAAAACTAATTTGAAAAGAGATGATGAGAGATAAGATAAATACGAGAAAATAAAGAATTCGAAAAATATCTTCCTACTAAAGATCTAGAGAGACATTTCACGCCAAATTGGATTTTTTTTTTTGTTAACCAAAATAAATATGTTTCATTTAACTTTATTTTTCTTGAATATTCAAACACAAAAAAAAAAAGAATAAAAAAAAAATGAAAGAATGACTTTCGAAAGTCATTTTCCAAGTTTCAAAACCTATGTGATAGGGAATATACCTCAGGCTATTACCCTTTTGTTCTAGGAACCTGATCGGATACGACTCAATGCAAGCCATGGGTCTCTTCCCGATCTGACCTGACTTGAATAGAGTACCCGTCTAACCCGACCTGTTGGTTAAGCATATTAATGGCTTAATAAGCTTCTGCCCTTAGCCTTGGGAGCTCGGCTCCAATCTATATGCTCGGCTGGTAGACCGAGCTCACGTACTTAGCACTTAAGAATGAACAACAACAATAGCGCACAAACGAACCAAGCCTGATAAACATTGGCTAATCAGATATTCCTTGACACGTGGACGCCTTTCCCTAGCCCCCAGGACCGCCGAGTGCATGAGAGACACATATCAGACATGCTAACCCTCCGGCATGTGTCCATTTCAATTCCTATAAATACCCAGTTAGCTAGAGGTTAGAGAAGGGAACTTTCCCCAATTCTTCCACTAAAATATTTTTTTTGGCTCGGGAACCTCCGACTTTCGATCCCAACTATCCAAGTTACTATCCTCAAATACCTATTATTTGGTGACATATACACACGTATATTTCCGATTAAATTTACCACATCATTATGGACCTTAAATCACACAAATATTTCCATTCTTCCAAAAATAGCTTTAGCCATTTAGACATTTTAATTAAACTAATATTTCAACTGTTAAAAATATTATAATTTTATCTAAACTTTAAATATATATTTTTTTTAGGTCCTTGGAGTATATGAGTGGGATGGGTGTAATCCACTCCCACCAGAATTTTGGCTTTTCCCTTCCAATTTTCCATTCCATCCAGGTAATTACTAAAGTTGATAATTGCAAAATAATAATAATAATTAAAGTACTTAACATATATAGTACAGTCATATATTGTCACAACAATAATATAATATTATGTCATTATAATTCAGCAAAAATGTGGTGCTACAGCCGATCAACATACATGCCAATGTCATTCTTATATGCTAAGAGATATCATGGGCCACTTACCGATCTTGTTCTCTCCATAAGAGCAGAAATTCATGTCAAACCTTATGATCACATAAATTGGAACCGCACTCGCATGGCTTGTTGTAAGGTTAGTCGCATTGCATATATATATATATATATATATATATATATATATATATATATATATACTTAATCAAGTTACGTGAAGTATTGTATTTAACAAATAGAGTAATTAATATGTTGTATAGCAAAACATTATAAACAATTTCTTAGAAGATTTAATCACATTTTTGGTTATGTTGTTCGAGTATTTCCTACTTCGGTATGTGTTCACTCAATTTTTCTTATTAAATTGTAAATTTGGTCTCTCTAGCTACCAGGTCACAGCCAACTAGATCTGGACCATTATTAATTGTGCATTTACAGTTGTATAGTTGATAATGAACTAGATCTGACCATTGATCTCTATTTATTAATGGATCAAATCTATCTACACGAACTCATTGGAAAGGGGTGGACTCACTATATATATATATATATATATATATATAATTATATAAATATATATATATATAGAGAGAGAGAGAAGAAAGTTCAAATGCGGCGGGGTCTTCCCGTGCGGCGGTGCGGCGAAATTTTAGAATACGCCAACAGTGTTAACAACATACACCAACAGTGTAAGGGAAACACACCACAATGAAATGTAAAAAAAAACACCAAAAAATATACAACAGACCCAAAAAAATATACCATATAACTAACACCCCAATGGTGTATTTTCGAACACCGTAGATGTTTTTACTAACACCTAATGGTGTGTTTTTGGTGATGCGTACCTAATTTGTTTGTGTTTTTGTGGTGTATTTTTCTAACATTGATGAGGTATATTTGTTGAACTATTGGTGACGTCGCACCGTAAGACACCGCCGCACTTGAACCTTCCCCCTCTCTCTCTCTCTCTCTCTATATATATATATATATATATATATATATATATATATATATATATATATATATATATATGTATAAAATTTAATTACTAGCTTAGCTAGCTTCCATACAAATTAAACAATGTAACATACATCAACTAAATGCATGCAGGAGGACATCTTCTGCCATCATACATTGATACAAGATCTGCTGTGGAACACCCTTCAATACTGCACTGAGCCCATGATGAGGCATTGGCCATTCAAAAAAATTAGAGAAATAGCTGTGAGAAAAGTAATCAGCCACATGCGCTATGGAGCTGAAGTGAGCAGATACATTACCACTGGTGCAGTGGAAAAGGTTTGAATACACCAAATAATATATATATTAATGGAAAAGTATATATATAGATGAGGATTGATTACCATAACACAACTACTAATAATAATAGACTCCTAACACTTCCCTCAAACATAAGATTGATGCGCAACAACATTGAGCTTGCCACAAAAAAAGATGAACCGCGGACTAGAAAGAGCCTTAGTAAAAATATCCGCTAGCTGATCCTTCGTGGAAATAAAATGAACCTGTAACTCCTTTGCCACATTGTCAAGAACAAAATGGGTAGTCAATCTTCACATGCTTTGTCCTAGCATGGAAAACCGGGTTTGCACACAAGTAAGTGGCTCCCAAATTGTCACACCAAAGAGTAGGTGGCGACCCCGGGCACAAACCAAGCGCGCTACAGTACGCTGCTTCCGACAAGTCCAGGAAACCAGATTACTCCCTAGAAAAACCGCAAAACCACTCATAGATTTTTGTCATCCGGATCACCAGCCCAATCCGAATCTAGGAAGACATGCACATCAACAGAAGCAGACTTACGATATGTAAACCAAAATGAAGAGTACCTTTGACGTACCACAATACACGCTTGAGCATGGCCCAGTGCTCAGTAGTAGGAGAGTGCATATGCTGACACAGCTTGTTGACAGCAAACGACAGGTCCGGTCTCGTCAGTGTAAGAATCTGGAGAGCCCTAGCGAGACTCCGATACTGCGTGGGATCAGCGCAAGGAGTTGCGAAATCATCAGAGTCCGAGTAAGATAGACTGGTGTAGTCAATGCTTTACAATCAACTATACCAACGCGCTTCAGAATATCCTGCATATACCGCTGCTAAGAAAGAAGTAATCCATCATGCCAAGAAACCGTCTCAATGCCTAGAAAAAAAAAAGACGGAGCACCCATGTTGCGAATCTTAAACTCAGACGCTAACTTCGCAAGAAGACCGGTGACACGAGAGGAATCAGAACCCATGACCAGATTGTCATATACATACACAAGCAGATATAATTGAATAGAATCACGCGTGTAAATAAACAAGGAAACATCAGTCTTGGATGGAGTAAACCCAATCGAGACAAAGAAAGAATGCAACATATTGAACCAGGCTCAGGGAGACCATAGAGCGACCTCTACAGTAAATACACATGATCCAGCATAGACTTGTCCTCATAACTCGGGGGTTGCTTCATGTAAACGGTCTCAGCAAGATTACCGTTCAAGAAAGCGTTGTAGATGTCCAATTTCCTGATAGTCCAACCACGCGACACGACTAAGGACAATAGAAGCCGAACTGTAGTCGGTTTAACCACCGGACTAAACGTCTCAAATAAATCTTGCCCGACCACCTGGTTAAACCCCTTAGCAACCAACCGAGCCTTATGCCTCTCTACGATGCCATCCGCCTTCCGCTTCATCCTGAAAACCCATTTGCACCCCACAATATTCATACCGGGAGTATGACGAACCAAACGCCAAGTATTATGCTGGAGTAAGGCGTTGAACTCCAAATTCATGGCCTCAAGCCACTCAGGGTACTGCACCACTTGAGAGTAGCACGTCGGTTCAGGCACAGCAGCAGTGGCCACCAATACCACATGCTCAGTCCGACCCATACTACGAGTAGCCATCACATGAGACCGAGGTTGAACCGACTTGGGAGCACGATGAGCTGGACGGGAATGAGCAGTCTGCCCAGCTACCATAACACCATCCAGGACCGATGCAGTGACAGTACGGGAACTGGAAGCATACGAGTCGGGCACAACAACTGGAACCGGACGTGTACTGGAACTGGACGTCATAGCACAAACATCATACTCGGGTGGCACACACATACTGCCAACACCCCAAGGAGCCTCCGGAACTGGACCAGAAGCCTACACAGACACAAAAGTAGCAAACCGATAAACGGTTTCATCAAACCGCACATGGCGACAAATGAAAACCTTGTTATTAGCAAGATCCAAACAACGATAGCCACGAAACGAAGGTAGATAACCAAGAAAAACACAAGGAACAGACCGAAATTGCAATTTCTTGCGATTGTATGGACGCAACAAAAGGTAACAAAGACACTCGAAAACACGCAAAAACGAGTAAGATGAACTAGAACGATGAAGCCTAAAATGAGGACAATCATTGTTCAACGCACGAGTAGGAATTTTATTAATGAGGTAGACCGCAGTTTCAAAAGCGTAGTCCCAATAATGAGTTGGAACCAAGGCCTGAGCCATCAAGGAAAGACTAGTTTCCACAATGTGACGGAGCCTACGTTATGCCCGACCATTTTTCTCATGGGTATACGCACACGACTGCCTATGATTAATACTCAGAGAGGAGAACGTTTTATGTAAATGTTTGTACTCTCCCCCTAAATTAGATTGTACATAAATAATTTTGCGATTAAACAAACGCTCAACAAGAGACCGAAACTAATCGAAAATGGCATACAAGTCAATTTTGGCACGCATTGGATAAAACCAAACATAACGAGTATAGTCATTGACAAACAAAACGAAATAACGAAATCCATTGACAAAAAGTAAAGGCGCTGGGCCCTAAATATCAGTATAAAGTAGCTCTAAAACATGAGAAGTAGTAGCTTCAACACGAGGCAAGGGAAACAGAGACGATTTTCCCAACATACATGCATGACAAGAAACCGAATTATCACTAAAACTAGAATCAAGTGAACAAGAATTTAAAATCTGACACAAAATACGAGTGTGTGGGTGACCCAGCCGACTATGCCAAATGGATGAGGACGCACAAGTAGCCACTAAAGCAGCAGGACTCTGACGAGAGGCATGCCATGAATAGAGACCACCCGAAGCCTGCCCCTTATATATGACCGCCCTGGTTGTAAGATCCTTCACAAAGAAACAATCCGGCTGAAATTCAAAAAATACACTATTATATCTAGCAAAACGTTGCACATATAATAGAGATGCAGACAACTCAGGAACGTAAAGAACATTATACAACTTAAAGCATTTAGTAAAAGAGGCTACTGAAGCATTTACTCTTGCCAACCAGTACTAATAATAGGTAAACATTTACTGTTGCCAACCCAAAGATTGTCAGGCCCAGTGTAAGAAGTGGTAGAGGACATCAATGACGGATTAGGAGTACCATGGTTTGAAGCACCGGTGTCAGGAAACCATTGTTGAGACCCAATGGAGCTCGCATCATCCACTGGAAACGCAACATGAGCCGGCGGCCCTGGAGCATGGACGTAGCGCCGGAAACACACCAAGGCGGTATGGCCTTCGCCATTGCAAATCTGACACCGTATGCAACCATTTCGATTATGGCCATGGCCTCGACCACGATGCCCGCGACCGTTACCATCGTGCTGCCCACTAGGCCGGTCACCACACTGAGGCGCCATAACCACCGGGACAACCACTTCGCCGCTATCATCTACACAAATAAAGGCCTGGGAAACCAGGAAGTTAGTCAATTCACTTAGTGACACCGGAGCTCCCCTCGTCAATGAAGCAACTAGAGGCTCGTATTCAAAATGGAGACCCCGAAAAATGTACATGTTTTGATCCTTGAGTGTGATTAGCCGGCGGGCCAGCGCTAAGTCTTCAATCAAAACCTGTGCGCGGCCGAGATAGTCGGTGATGGAAACGTCTCCCTGCCTCAACGACTGCAACTGACCAACGAGACACAGCGCACGGGCGCGAGTCGTCGACCCTAGGGTTTGCTCGATCGACGTTCACAGTTGACGAGAAGACGTCCTCCACACTACAAGGTGCATCATCTCGTCCGAGAGGGAAGAGATAAGAAGGGAGAAGACAGTCTGGTCCTAACGGAACCACGCAACACGAGCAGTAGACGGAGTAGCGGGAACATCAGCGGCCGAAGCATCCGCCGGCGCAGCCTCAGCCAGACACGACATGGTGCCATCTAAGAAACCTAGCAGCCCTTGACCTTGAAGGAAGGGAATGAGCTAAGTATGCCAGAAAAGGTAGTTCGAGGACGGTAACTTGACTAATAAAAAATGATGGGCGGAAGGGAATGAGACATTCGACTGCAACGGAGCCGAGAGAGCAGCCTTGGAAACGGTCCGTTCGGATGAATATCCGACAGAGCCGTCAACAGAACCGAGCGTCACCATGGAAAATTACCGTGAAACTGCTGATACCAGATGAGGATTGATATCTCTGAATGTCAATCATACAGGACTGTACAAAAATAGTATAAGAATACAATAATACGAGTCCTACCGTAACACAACTACTGATAATAATAAACTCCTAACAATATATTATATATATGGCCCTCTTTTAGTTTCTCAGTTGTGCTGTGTGTGGCAGTAGAATACACTACGTACTATATGCGTTTAGATATTTATTATGATAGTAGGTTTTTATTGCCAAGTTAGAGGGGTCAGATTGTGAGATGGAGGAAAGAGAAGAAAATGATTTTGCATGAAGTAGAGTTTTTTATGGGCTCTAAAATTTTTTTTCATTTGTGTTTCGCGCACAACTACACCAGATGAGCACGTAAATCATTAATATTTTTTTGACAGAGTTGTTTATTTTTTACTTTTGTTTTTTTTTTTTTTTTTAGTTTTGTTTTCTCTCTCCTCTCTCTTAATTAGCTTGCAAAAATCAAGAAAAAACATGACCATTGAGGTTGCTCTTTTGTGGTGTATTTTTTTTTTGTGTGGTACATTTTTTGGCATTTCATTCAGGTGTATTCTCGAACACTGTATGGTACATTTATACATACCTAGTGGTGTATGCCGCACTAACCGCACAGAAAGACATGTTCTCACAGGAACCAATATATATATATATATATATATATATATATATATATATATATATATATATATATATATATATATATATATATATATATATATATATATATATATATATATAGTCAGGTTCCTATGAGAACTTGTCTTCCCGTGCGGTCAGTGCGGCATACACTGTTAGGTATGCATAAATGCATCACTACACCATTATGTGTGGTGTATTTTTTTTTTTTTTTGTGGTACATTTTTTGGCATTTCATTCAGGTGTATTCTCGAACACTGTATGGTACATTTATACATACCTAGTGGTGAGGTTCTTGTGAGAACATGTCTTCCCGTGCGGTCAGTGCGGCATACACTGTTAGGTATGCATAAATGCATCACACACTGTTCGAAAATACACCATTATGTGTGGTGTATTTTTTTTTATGTGGTATATTTTTTGGCATTTCATTCAGGTGTATTCTCGAACACTGTATGGTACATTTATACATACCTAGTGGTGTATGCCGCACTAACCGCACGGAAAGACCTGTTCTCACAGGAACCAATATATATATATATATATATATATATATATATATATATATATATATATATATATATATATATATATATATATATATATATATATATATATATATATATATATATATATAGTGAAAGGTTCTCGTGTGGATGTGCGGTGGATTAATGTGCGCGAGATTTGTACTCAATGTGCGTGAGTGTTGTGCTTAATGTGCCTGAGATTTGTACTTAATGTGCGTAAATGTGTAAAATGCAGCAGAAAATATTGATGTCAGCTTCTTCCCCATCCCCAGTAGCCATTTGCCCCCTCCCTGATGATGATGATGCGGAGGCGAGTTATGGTGGTTAAAAATTATGGGAATAATACAACAGAAATCCACACTTAATTGCTGTGCAAATTTTACTGTGCGTGCGTCATTTATATAAACATTCAACTGCACTGAAGGTAGCTGATAATCCAGAATCCATGGCCAAATTGAAGGAAGAAGTAACAAGAAACTTGGGCGTTAATGTGCGTGAGTTTCTGTTCTGCTTCCTTCTGAGCTTGTAATTCTGAAATACGCACGCACATTAAGCACAAATCTCACGCACATTAAACACAATACTCAGGCACATTAAGTACAAAACTCACGCATATTAACATGACGCACATTAAGTACAAATCTCAGGCACATTGAGTAGTAATCTCACGCACATTAAGTATAAACCTCACGCACATTAATCCGCCGCACAACCGCACGGGAAGCAACAAATGCACCTGATCCCCTCCATATATATATATATATATATATATATATATATATATATATATATATATATATATATATATATATATATATATATATATATATATATATATATATTAAGAGCAAATATCAATTTTGGTCCATGTGTATTAGCAAAATGACAATTTTGATCCACATGTTTAATTCCTACCAATTTCCATCTACGACTATTGTGTTAGTACTAATTTTTATCAGTGACTATTGTTTTAGTGCCAAAATTTACCACTCCGATCACTCATCCGTTTAAGACATGCAGAAATATGAAATTATTAAGGGTATTTTCATCTTTTTCAAATTAAGATTCAAATTTGAGCATGTATAAAGGGAGTTAAGCCTTTGGATCAATCTTAATTCGCAGTTCTCCTCATCGAATTAAGGTAGGATGAGGAGGAGAATTGCGAGTTAGGATCAATCTTAGGGCTTAAATCCTTTTATTCATACACAAATTGAGATCTTAAGTTGAAAATGACAAAAATACCCTTAAATATTTTTTACATATCGGCATGACTTAAATGATGGGGTGACCGGCTTGATGATGATTTTTGGCACTAAGACAATAGTCGTGGATGAAAATTGGCACTAAAACAATAGTCGTGGATGAAAATTGATAAGAATTAAACATGTTGACTAAATTTGTAATTTTGCTAATACTTGTGTGACCAAAATTGATATTTGCCATTTTTTTTATTACAATTCCTATTTACTACCAAACAAAGTAACTTCACCTACCTAAACCTATTGAGTTAATACCCAAAATCGTCCTCGACTATTGTGGTTTTTCTCAATTTCGTCCTAAACGACTTTGGTGACCTAATATCGTCCCACACTTTTGTGGTTCGCTCAATTTAGTCCCAGACTTTTGTGTTTTTGCTCAATTTAGTCCCTCATTTGTAATTCTGTCCATTTGGTGTTAAATAAATAGACAATTCAGTAATTTTAATATTGGCATCTCTTTACTCATAGACATGTGAACTGCGAAATCCTTTTTTTTTTTTTTTTTTTTTTTACGAATTACTCCTAAAACTGCGAATATAAAATTTGATTCGCAGGTCCAGGAGTAATTCTGGGTGTAATTCGTACAAGAAAGAGGAATTTCCCACTTCACAAGTTGAAAGTAAAGAGAGATCAATATTGACATTACTGAATTGTCCCTTTATTTAACACCAATTTGACGGAATAACAAATGGAGGACTAAATTGAGCGAAACACAAAAGTCTGGGACGATATTAGGTCACCAAAGTCGTTTAGGACGAAATTGAGAAAAACCACTATAGTCGATGACGATTTTGGGTATTTACTCTAAACCTATTACCATTGTCAAGTATTTGATTCTCATTATCATTCGGATTCCAATGTTTCAACCAAACACACCCACACTTAGTCCATCATCAATTATTGGTTGGTGTATTTAATTTTTTGTAGAGTTTGCAAATGATGTGTTGGTGGGCGGAGGATCCAAGCTGCGATGAGTTGAAGTACCATCTGGCTAGGGTTCCAGATTTTTTATGGCTTGCAGAAGATGGGATGAAAATGCAGACCTTTGGGAGTCAGAATTGGGATACCACTATGTCCACTCAAGCTATTATTGCGACTGGTATGGTTGAAGAATATGGAGATTGTCTGGAGAAGGCCCATTTCTATCTCAAACTATCACAGGTATATATATATATGTTCATTAATTTAGATGGAGCTGAGCTTAATTATTTGAAAATGCCCGGTCAAATAATATAATAATATATATGCAGATAAAAGAAAACCCAAAAGGAGACTTCAAAAGTATGTTTCGCCATTTCACGAAAGGGTCATGGACATTCTCTGATCAAGATCAAGGTTTGGCGGTCTCTGACTGCACAGCAGATGCCCTTAAGGTTATTATTTGCATATATGTTGAAACCTATGCAAATTAATAAATAACTCCATAAGACATATATATGTCTTCACAAATTAAAAATACACTTGTTTTGTTGCAGTGTTTAGTACTCCTTGGGCAAATATCGCCTGAAATTGCAGGAGAGAAAGTCAATGTTCAGCGCTTGTATGAGGCTGTTGATATCTGCCTTTATCATCAAGTAAGTACACTTACTTTCATTCTTTCCTCTACCAAAATTATATTCTACAAATAAGCTAATGTTCGGAGGAGGCCGATAAAAGGTCAAGTGCATCAATTAGTAGCTAGAAGATTGTTGGGCGGAGGTTAGTAAAGGGCAAAATTCAAACACTTGAAAATGTGATGTAGGTCTATAAACTAAGGAAATAAAGTTGCTCATTAACTACAAATTATAGCTTTTGGTATAGTGGTTTCCTAACAACTAATATCAAAGTCAAGCCACGGTTAGAGTCCAAGCAAAGGTCGAAGGCCGGTAAAGGGCCAAGTCCATCTCAGCAAGAGGCGGAGGCCGGTAAAGGGTTAAGTTCATCAATTGGTGGCTAGGAGGCTAAGTCTAGCACCTGAGTCCCAGCAAGAGGCGAAGGCGAGTAAAAGGCCAAGTCCATCAATTGGTGGCTAGGGGGACTGTTGGGCGGAGGCAGGTGAAGGGCCAAGTCCAGCACCCTGCCTCTCAAAAATGTGATAGCAATGTATAAGGAAATAAAGTTGCGTCTTCACAACTAGGCATAACTTTTGGAATAGTGGTAAACACTTAATCCTATCAAGTGATATCAGGATCAGGTCACGGGAGGGGCCAAGTCCATCATATCAATTGGTGGTTATGGGATCGTTGGGTGAAGCTAACTAGCTAAGTCCATCATCCTACCTTTTGAAAATCCGATGACGATCTATAAGGAAATAAAGTTGCAGCTATAGCTTTTGGCGTAATAGTAAGCGTTTGATCCTAACAATCTATATTTTTGTTGAATTCAGAGTCCCAAGAGTGGCGGGTTTTCTGTTTGGGAGCCACCCGTTCCACAACCATACCTCGAAATGTTGAACCCCTCTGAAATCTTTGCAGATATTGTTGTAGAAGGAGAGTAAGATCCTAATTCTTCTCACCTAAAATAATGAATTAATTAATTAGTATAATGTTATTGAGTAATATATAGTGTTTGTATCATTCAATTTAATTTGCATGCTAATTAAGTGTTTTTGGTGGGTGGGTTAGGCAAGTAGAAACTACTGGAACTATAGTCAGTGGCCTTGCAGTCTTCAAACATCATTATCCAGATTATAGATCAAAAGAAGTTAATGTCTCTATTGCAAAGGCCGCACAATACCTTGAAAATGAGCAGCAAGCAGATGGATCATGGTATGGGTATTGGGGAATTTGCTTCCTCCATGGTACTTGCTTTGCCCTATTAGGGCTAACAGCTGCGGGAAAGACTTATGAGAATTGTGAAGCCATCCGTAAAGCTGCTCACTTCATCCTGTCAAAACAGAACCATGAGGGTGGCTGGGGAGAATGCCTTCAATCTTGCCCAACCATGGTACGTGTATGACCCTGTTTGGTAAATAACTATTAACTGTTTGAGTTAATTAGATGGTATAACTAATTGATAACATTAGCTGATTGTAGAAAAAGTATTTGGTAAATTAGCTGTTAGCTGATAGCTGTTTGGTATAATTTCTTTTTTCAAAAAGCTAATTGAAAAAATTGTTTTGAGCAGTTTTTTGAATTTTAGCATTTTGAAATTATAAAATGCTTAATTAATCAAACAATTATATTGATTTTTTTTATTTTTTATTTTTTGAGAAGGAAAAACTTATATTGATTTTTTAAGAAGTCAAAAAGCTAATAGAGGTCAAATAAGACAAAATTAGCTAACTATTTTACCAATCTAACCAATACTACAAAATTAATTAACGCTTTACATTTGTAAAATTCGATCTCTAGCTAACTACGT
>NW_017619528.1:1135573-1258073 GCF_001879475.1 Ipomoea nil
AATCTGAAGCGCGATTTCATGGCATTTATTGGGACTTCTGATGCTCATATTGTTGTGAAAAAATATGCTAAGAAGGTAGAGGATTGCCCGGAGTATGTCTTTAAATACGATGTAGATTCTCAGGATCAGTTATGTAGGGCTTTTTGGGCTGACCCTATTGCGAACGAAAATTTTTCAGCTTTTGGGGATGTGGTGTCGTTTGATGCGACTTATGGGACTAATAGGTAAGCCACGTGGTCGTAAAATTAACTTCCTTTTAGTGTTTTTTTTTTAATTTTAAATTACTGGTCTGTGCAGTTCGTTCGTTTTTATTTGTGCATGCAGTATGCTAACAACCATGTTTTTTTTTTTTGTGTTTGGTGTTATGTCTTGCAGGTATGGTATGGTATTGGTTCTGTTTACGGGTGTTGATAATCTCAAGAGAGGCGTCACATTTGCAATGGGTTTGATTTCCCGTGAAGATGTGGACTCGTATGTGTGGCTTCTCCAACAATTTAATACTGCAATGGGTTGTGTGCCTAGTTGTACTATCACCGATCAAGATCCTTCGATGCGGATTGCAGTCCCACAGGTGTTTGTTACTACGCGGCATAGGTTTTGTATGTGGCATATAATGTCAAAGGTTGGTGAGAAGGTTGGTAATGTTCTATCTAAAGACGAGGAATTTTGGCGTGCTTTGAATGATGTTGTTTGGTGTGAGACGTTGTCCGTGGAGGAGTTTGAGCGGGGTTGGTAGGATGTAATGGAAAAGTATAGCCTTGGTGATCACCGGTGGTTTTGTCTTATGTATGATTTGAGATCGTTTTGGATCCCTGCATTTTTTAATGATCTTTTCATGGGTGGTTTGCTTCGCACAACATCTAGGTCCGAAGCCGCAAATAGTGTGTTTGGTAGTTGCACAAACCAACATGCTAGTTTGTCTAAGTTGTTTAACAATTTTGAAGGGACTATTGATGCTCAACGTTTGGCATAGGCCAAACTAAATGCCGAGTGTGAGGGCCATTTTCCTTTGTGCCAGACTCCGTTGTTGATTGAGAAGCATGCGGCTATGGTGTATACTATTAATGTTTTTTACGATGTGCAAGCCGAGGTTATTGCAGGATCTTTTTCGTGTCGTTCTGTGCGTTCAAATGTTGAAGGGCTGGTAACCCGGTATGAGGTTCAAGATGATGATGGCCCGGTGCGCACCGTGAGTTTTGACTCTGGTAATGCTGGTGTCGAGTGCACGTGTAACATGTTTTCACGGGTTGGGTTACTTTGTCGTCATATTTTCTGGGTTTTCAAGGATTGTAAGGTTGTTTCTATCCCTTCTCGGTATGTGATCGCACGTTGGACAAGGGGGGCTTGTGTTTGACAGTTGTTGGGTGTTCAACGTGGGGGCGATTCGGAGGTAGATGTCGCAATTGGTGAAGCTTGGGCAGAATTTTTTTCGTGCGTCACCATGGCTTCACGGAGTGTTGATCATGTTACCAAGTTGAATGCAGCTTTGAAAGATGGTAGCTTTGAAAGATTTCAATGATTTTTTATTGGTTGAGAATGGTCCTACCGTTCGTGCTTCTTCTTCTAAGAAGCAACTTTTTGAGTCGTTTTGCGGTGCTTCGCCCGATGGTCAAGTTAATGTTCGTCATCCTCCAATCTCTAATAACAAGGGTGGTGGCAAACGTTACAAAAGTACAAAGGGAATTAGCTATTGAAAAGTCGGGGCGTCGACACCGCCAATGTCAAACTTGTGAAAAGTATGGGCATAATAGTCGTACCTGCCCGATGGGCAACGTTGACGTATGATGAAGGGGGTCGTATTGCTCTTTGGTTTAAATTTGAATTTAAACACGTTGCTTTGTTTTTTACTTCGTCACTGACTTGTGTTTATTTCGCATTTGATGTTGGTTTTCAATAATGGATTTGGTGTGGTTTTGTTTATTGGATTTGTGTTTCTATTCTGTGTATTAATTTTATATTTCCCGTTTTTTAGATAAGATGGTCGTGGTATTCTTTTATTCTTTTTTCATTTATTCTGTAACCACTCCCAACTTGCACAGTATAGTTTCTTGTCGATGCACAAAGTAACTGGAATTTTGTGCATGTTTGCACGAATCCTTCCTTCGAGGTTGCACAACAAGTTACTTGTCTTTGTATTTCGGTTTTGCATCTTGTCTTGCACCCCCCTTTGATGTACCCTATTATTTCGACTCAGGGGTGTCATGCAGACATGCATGTTATCAACACTTCAATGTTAAGTTGATTTATTACCGGCGCAAAGACGTCCCCCTACCGTGGTGCATGTTGTGTTTCTGTGTGGGTGTACATCATAATAATGTGTCAAAATCTATTTAGTGGACTACGGGTTATTTGTTTTTGACATACGGTGGTATTATTTCATTCTTTTTCCCCACATTATGCTGCCACATCCCACTTGCACAGTACCGGTCGTTGTGGTTGCACACGGTGACTGGAATTTTATTCACGGTTGCACGTATGCTCCCATCAATGTTGCACACGGTGACTGGAATTTTATTCACGGTTGCACGTATGCTCCCATCAATGTTGCACACTATTTCATCTGCACTATACGCGTTTGTGTGTTTTATTTTGATTCCTTGATTTGTTAACTTCACCCTAACGCACAGTCTAGGGTAGGGACTTTGGCATTAAATCTGGGTTTGTGCGCTGTCTTGCACGTTCGGTTCCTTCGCTTTAACCTATCATTGTGACTAAGGGGTGTCATGCCAACATGCATTTTAATACAACTTTAAACTTAAGTTGGTTTATTACAGTTGTGCCTACCACCCTTACCGTTGTTCATTTTCTTTTTCTATGTGGGTGCACACCACCTTCACATGTCTTAATGTTTTTAGCGGTCTACGGGTTATTTTTTGTTGCCATTTAGCAGTGCATTAATTCAGTAACTGGCGATGCACACACCGATTCATCCGGATATTACGTAATTGCACAAAGGTGTAATCCACTGAAGCACAAATTAATGAGTGTGCATTTACAGCCGAATGTCTTTTTAAATAAAAACCATGCATCTACATTTCGAACAACTTTACCAAAAAATAGTTGTCCCTTGCAAAAAAATTATTCCAAGTGTTAAACCTTTGATTGGTGTCCTTAGTCATGGGTTTTAAAGTCGTCAAAAATAAATGCTCAATCACACATTTTACTTGCTTAGTGGAATTGCGTGAACACTCCCTTGCCGTACAGTGGTGCGCTTTGGAGGCTTTTGCTGTGTTGCTCATTGCATTCGCTGAGCAGGATATCCTTCATGTACTTCGCTCGGTATGCTTCTATTGTGGCTTGTTCTCCCTTGGTCAGCCCACATTCCCAACTCTTCGCTTTCTCCCCAATGAAGGATTCCATGTGCCTCATTGTATATACTCCACTGTCTGGGTTTTCTGTTGCATCCCTCCAAGGCATTTGCATTCTCTTTGGTTCCATTTCCAGTATTTCAGCCGCCCTTTTATGGTCCTTGTTATCGTCTAGGAAGCACCCGAGCATGTCCTTCTGGTTTCATACATAGACACGGTTAGTAACTTTTGTCATATCACCGGTCTTCATTATTTCAATATGCATTGTAATGTACTTATTCCCTGATGCTACACATTTATATCTATATTGCATCTGAAGAGCAGTAATAGATGCACAGTTCCTATTTTTTTCCTCATTTCCACAGTGTATCTTTTTTTTCATATCGCACTCTCCACATTTACAGTATTTGTTTCTCTTTTTTATTTACATCTATTTTGCAGTTTTGTATAATTTAAACTGTGCTCATATTCTTTGCATTTAATTCCAACTGGTAATCCAATTATTTAACACGCATATGATTAGAAGTTCTTACCAAAATATCAGGGATTTTCCCATACACTTCCTCTTTTTTTCCAGCAGATGAGTTGTCAATGATTTGCATTGTCCTTCCCTTTAGATCGGGGGCGATGACATAGTAGTGAGAATTGTTACATATTGGGAATATGAACTGCATTGCACATTGATTTCGAATTGGTTAGCAAGAAGATTTTAAAACCACGAACACATACATTTGTTACTTCTTACCCTTTTAAGTCCTATGTTAACTTACCATGTCAATCTCTGTCCACTTTTTGTATGGGCTAAAAGTCATCTCGCTTTTCATTTTCCTTTTAAATAGTTTGAGCTGTTGTGCTCGTGTCCTGTCCATCCCACCACTGTTTCCATCTGTGCATGCATACATATTCATATTTAGTCCAATACAGTATTCATATTATTGGAGTATTTTAAGCATTCCTTGTTTTAATAAAATAGAATTTGCATACTGTTAGTTTGGTTGATGCAAAGAATCGTGCCGGATCAAGGATTGGTTTTGCCCGTTCTTTGTCATTTAGTACGGATGCCCAGCTGTCTATAACTGTCGCGTTCACTTCTTTGCCCGTGTCTAGCGTCAGCATGTCAGATCTTAATGCTCGTTGGTTGTTGAAGTGGAAGAGCTCCTCGTCCCTGTGTGTTAGCAAATCCGGTGATGTGTAATATTATTTTTCATTACGTGCTGAATTATAATGTAATCTTTCTTACTTGTCAGCATTTGCATTCTGGATTATCCACTTCTTCATCTCACTTGGGGTGGGGGAGTACCATTTTGTGAGCTCTCTTCGTGCTATGCGATCATGGTCTGACGGTGTGCCTGGGTTTTGTGGTAAGTTGGTCATCTTGCCTTCATTTCGTTGCACTTTCATTGGTGCCCTTTCTATGGTCCCTCCTTGGTCTCCTTTGTCCTTTCCATTCGGGTTAATCAGTTGCTGCAAAATGTGTGTTTTAAAATTAGTCTAACACCCATTTTTTTGGTCATTGTTTGCCCACTGTGTGATTAAACTTTTCGAGACTAGTTTATTTAATTTCACAAATGTAGCTAACATTTAGACGTCTAATAGCCATACCATGTACATCCGTCTTATATGTTAACATTGCAATTCAATTTACCACATTGCTGCACAATCACTCCCCAAACACTTCACACTCTCACTACCCAAACATTTCAAAGATGCACAATTATCAACTTTTTATTTCAAACTCATTTTCAAACATTTCACACATCCACTTCCCAAACTTTTACCTATTTTAAATCAAGCAACATTGGAATTTTGTTTCCCACTATCATGCACATTATTTTAGTTTAAATTTTTTTCCCATAACGCAGGTTCTATCAAATTTAGCACGCGACATACCTCCGGAGGTGTGAGGAATGAGTCTTCTGGTTGGTTTGGCGTGGGGTGCTTATCATTGCCGTGTAATGATGCGATCCTGGCTTCTCTTCCTTCATCTTCCGTCTGCATTGCTTCCTCGCACTGCGTTTTCGAACATTATAATCACACTGACAAGCTAATATTGTTCAAAATTATATATATGTGGTGCATATTACATTTGTCTAATTTATGATCATTCCTTTTTTAACTTACAACATCATCTTCAATCACGGGGTCCTGATTTGGTTCGCTCACCACTGGTAGAGTGTGCATCTCCTGGGTTAAGCCTAGACTGAATGATGGCATGTCATCTGCTGCCTTGTTGTCTCCCATATGCATGTTTGTTGGTCCCAAAAGAGGTAAGGTGAAAGTCTAGAGGGGGGGGGGGGGGGGGGGGGGGGTGAATAGACTTTCAAACTTTTTCGCACAGCACAACAATTGCTAAGCCAGAGATAAACCAAAACTCTTAACTAGATTGTTAGAGTATGGTGCACAGCGGAAATAAATAAACATAAGGAATAAGGGTCAAATAGGCCATCGAACTGCACATAATAATGCAATTAGGCCACTGAACTTAAAAAAACAACAATTAGGCCACTAAACTTACCAATTTCTCTCAATTAGTCTAATTTACAGGTTTTGCAGGTTAGTAACTGGTTACCCAAAAAATTTAAAATAATTTTTAAAAAAATTATTATTTAAAAATAATAAATTATAATATATTAAAAAAAAAAACTTTTCTTCGTCTCTGCTGGAGATGTCTCCATGGCCGGACGGAGAGAGTCTCTTCCTTAATTCTCGCCTTCCATTGTTAGAGAAGGAGAAAGCTCAGCTCCTATGGCTCTGCCCTTCAGTCCTCGTTTATTCTTTCTCCTTCCCTTAATGATGGCCTTTTACTTTTACTTTGGTCATGGAGAAGAAGATGAATCGCCCCTATCAAATTGTCCCAAGAGATTCACCTGTGGAAACATTGATTATCTGCACTTCCCCTTGGCTCCACACACGCACCTTCATTGCGGCTTAGTCGTAGTAAATTGCTATACAACACCTCCCACAGTCCAGCTCGAAACCGGCGGAGATGATTGGTATCAGTTTCTTCGTCTCCATGGGGAGACGAAGAAAGTGAAGAATTTTTTTTTTTTTAATAATTTTTTTAATTTATTATTTTTAATAAATATTTTAAATTTTTTGGATGACCTGTTACTAACATGTAAAACTTGTAAATTAGACTAATTGAAAGAAATTGGTTAGTTTAGTGGCTTAATTATTGTTTTTTTTTTAGGTTCAGTGGCCTAATTGCATTATTGTGTGCAGTTCGATGGCCTATTTGATCCTTATTCCTAAACATAAAGTGTGTGTGAGATTGTGTGAGCAGTATATCTCGTGTAGAGCGAATATGTAAAGAGCGGTAAGTAAAGAAAGCAGTAAAGAACACAAGACAATTATAGTGGTTCGCGAGGTGGTGTAATCCTCCTACTCCACTTGCTCTTATCTCCAAGAGCAATTCACTATATCTACCACTTCTTGGTTCAAAGATACAATGAATTTCCGTGATCTAGTGCTTTGATCACAAAGCCCGCACTAATCACGCCCAGTGACACCACACTGCTGCTTCGGGTTTCACGTCGCCGCGCTACTATCCCAGGATTTCACGACTCCGCGTTACTTTCCCACCGTCTTCCACACTCCGGTAGAAACGTATCCCGTGATCTGGTGCTTTGATCACCAAGCCCACACCAATCACGCCCAGTGCCTCCGACACTGCTGCTTCGGATCTCACAGCTCCGTGTGACAATCCAGGATTTCACAGCTCCGTGCTACTTTCCTCCCTTCTCTTGTTTTGCTCCAAAACAAGTGTTGTCTTGCTTCCAACTTCTGAGACTCCGTAGATGATCTTCAATGATGCGCAGGTCTCTTTGATGAAGATAAACACTCTGGAATGATTTCTCTTGATAGCTCTGAGTGTTTTCTCTCTGTGAATATATCAAGTAAAGCACTTGATATTTTTGCTCTGCTTTGCTCTGTTTAAGAACTCTCAGAATATTTCTCTTTTGAAGCTCTCTGAGTTCTTTTTCTTTTCTCACTTCTCACTTGAAGATTTTTGGTATGCTCTGTACCAAATGAGATTTTTGCTCTATGCTCTTTCAAGCTTAATTGCTCTATTCGATCCCTTTTATGGATTCGAATTTTCTGCTCTTGCTCTATTGTATGCTCTATGTTTTCCCCCATCTTCAAGTCTTCATATCTTCATCATTTTATAGCTGGTAATGAGAATCTGTCCGTTGGAAAGAGACGCTCTCATTTTTGAAATCTTGTATCTTTTTGTCAGAGATCTTATCTTATCTTCTGCAAAGATGTCAGAAAGGATAAGCTAGCCGTTGTTAGAGCTTCATCTTCATGTAAATGGGTTCTCAAACTTCATCTGATATTTCCTCTGGTTTTACGTTGAGTGGGAATATCTGGGTGTAGAACGGCTTCTCTGATTAGCTCTGAAGTGGTCTTTGTATCTTTGGGATTTAAAAATATTCATCAATTTAATCCCATACTAGTTAAACTAGTATTTTTCCTTGTGAGAATATTTTCACTGTAAGTTCATCTTCATCTTCTTCATTCTCACGTCTGGGTGTTCTCAGACTTCAAACTGGCTTTGAACTTCTACCCAATTTGAATTTCTCCATAATTGGCTCCCAATTGACTTTGACTTGCAATTGGCACCCAATTTGAATTTCTCCATTGTAATGACTTCTACCCAATTTGAATTTCTCCATAATTGGCTCCCAATTGACTTTGACTTGCAATTGGCACCCAATTTGAATTTCTCCATTGTAATTGGCTCCCAATTTGAATTTCTCCATTGTAATTGGCTCCCAATTGACTTTGACTTGCAATTTGAATTTCTCCATTGTAATTGGCTCCCAATTGACTTTGACTTGCAATTGGCACCCAATTTGAATTTCTCCATTGTAATTGGCTCCCAATTTGCTCCTGGTGCTTTCAATTGCTTCCCAATTTTTGACTTTGAATTGGCTCCCAAGTGCAATTGCATCTCAATTGCCACCCAATTTCCACTTGTAATCGGCGCCCAAAGCTTAAACTAGCGCCCAACTCCATCAGATTAATTTAATTTGGCTTCTCAAATTTTACCTTGTAAAATTGTTGATGGTGAGTTTCAAACTTGAGCCATTTTGCATAATATATCAAGCATCATCCACTTCCTCCGTACAGCTTTTGATTAAATCTCCAATCATATTTGATGTACTCCTTTCTTTCCATAGATGTTTGATCTCCAAGTCAATTTCATGCATTCTTCCAACATTAATTTTCTTCACGAAAATTCATCTGGGATATCTTCTTTGAGTAGCATTGACGTGAATTATTGTATCATTCATCCCAATTTGTCATTTTCTCCAGACAAATTCTTGTTTTTCGGCTTTATATCTTCTTCTTCTATTTTCATCCATCTTCCTCTGTTTTTCTCTTTTCATAATTAAATAATTTTCCGATCATGGTCTAAGACTCTACTAGACCTATGAAATAAAATTGGGGGATCTACAAATACAAATTTGGCATATCAAAACCATTACACTTTATTCCTAACAATTTCCCCCCTTTTGATAATGCCAAAACCTATACTCAGTCATTGGCTTTAAGTCTTTGAAAAATAATCTTTTTGCTCAATTTCATTTGACAAAGCCAAGATGAGTTTAACAAACGGTTTTCTAGACATAATCAAAAGAAACTTGTGAATTAAATTTTTAGACAAGCTCCTAAACACATCTTGAATTATTTTTATTTTGATCATCATCAATTTTTAATTTTGTCGTGCGTTTGACATATTTCTTGTCTTTTAATTCACGAAAGTCTAATTACATTAAACAAATAGAATTAAAGACTCAAAATAGACCATGCGAAATATTTATTGATATATTTCAAATTTATAGAGAAAAACGCAACAGAGGTTCGAAAATAGAGAAAATATCAGCTTAAGAGAATTTTCAGATCACCTTCTGGGTTTCTTCACACCAGAGTCTTTCTTCAAAATTTCCTTGACATGTTCTCTGAGCTTGAAGAAATCATCTTTGAACTTTGCATTCTGAAATTTCTTTGTAAGCTGTCTGGCCATATAGTGTCCATAAGCTTCTTTGATATTGTTGCCCGGAAGAACTCCGTTTTCCCACCATAAGACACATTCTTCGAAGCTTCTTTCTTCTCCAAGATTCATGCCCATATTTCCGGTGAAATCTCTTAGTTCATACCACATCTCGGTTCTTTTCCTTTTGCCTTCTTCTTCTTTATTCTTCTCCGAGATCCATTTGGCTTGATCGGCTGCAGGACATTTCTTGATCATGCTTGGTAAATTTTCCTTAGTCCATATTGTTGTCTGAGTGGCGGTACCCTTAGAGCATTCAAACCAGCCACGCTGTTCAGCAACCATCGATGTACTTGTACCAAGACTAGGATTCGCGAACTGAGCAAAACCAATCTGAGATGGTCCTTGTGAGGATTGTCCGCGGCTTCGGCCTTTACCTTGAGTAGACACTACTGGCTGTTGTTGACTTCCAAGAATAAATTCTTGTTGTTGCAAAGCCAAGTGACTGAGAATTTCTTCCCCCCCTTTTGGCATTATCAACCAAAAATGCAAGGGTCTTAAAATCTCGGTCTTGATTTGCCTTCACAGTTTCAACACTGTTGTGTGTTTCAATGGAAACGGTTTGCACGTTGTCAAGCTTGTTTGTTGTAACTGCGAGTTCAGCTTCAAGTTTGTTGATTCGGCTTTCTTGATCTTGAATTGCTTTGATCTGTCTCAAGTGACGTTCGTTGTTAATCTTTTCAGCTGCTTCTTGTTCCTTCTTCATGAGCTGAATCACTTCAAGTAAGCCTTTTGTCAATTCTCCTTTCAAAATTCTTTCTGCTTTGTCAATCTGGGTCTTCAAAATATTTTGATGCTCCATTAATTCCTTCAGATTGACTCGTGTATCCGTGTGTTGTTGATCAAGCTTTTGGTTTTGTTCAACCAATTTTTCTCCAATTGTTTGACAAAGAACATCACTGGATTCGGCCACTTTGGCAAATAAGGATGAGAATATGCCATCATCTTGATCATTCATCTGCACAAAGTTTTGAGGGGATCCGAATGGACTTCGATTCGGATCTGTGAGAACAACTGTATCAATAAGTTGCATCCCTTCTTCTTCAGGTGATTCGGCTTCTTGGTTTAGATCACCAACTTGTTCTTCTAGGACTTCTGTTCTCGTGTAATTGTCTGCAAATAATTCTTCATTTTCTAGAACATGGTCCATGGTAGGCATGGTAGACTCGGTATGGTGTACCGACAATACACTGGATAAATCCTCTGTAATTTGCAGTCTACTCTCAGTAGCAATTTCTACTGCAACTTCCACTGGTATATCTCTTCTTCCTTCTTCTGACACTTGTTCTTCATTGGCTCCCACAAGTTATTCATTGCACTTCAGATTCATATTAATTGGTGTCGGGGTCAAATCAGATATCAATAAAGAAGCATCATGGACTTTCACAGGTATGTCCATATGATTTTCAGTACTTATGATTGGTACATCAATGAGTGCCGTCCCTTCAGTTCTTTCATCAAAAATTTCATTATCCACAAGAGATGTGTTACCTGGATAATGATGTGTGTCATAAACTGACCTTTGCAGAGCTAACTGAAGTGAAATTTCATTCTGTTGATCTTGTTCGGCTAAACGGTCTTGAGCCGTACTGCCTCCCTTTATTGGTGCTTTTCGTTTTTGTCTGGCTGCCTTCTCGTGTAGTTTCATGTGATACACTTGATTTAAATCCATGTTGAGTGCATCTAGCATTACGTTCGTTCCGCACCATTCCAAGGAAAAATCTTCACTCCGTATCAAATCTGGGGTGATTTTTGACATGAAAGAATGATATCTTTCAAGTTTCCATTCTCTCCAAGTTTGCACCATTATCAATTCTTTCAACAGTTCCGGATCATCTTGAATGAGAGCTGAGTCAAAAACTATAGGTCCTGCACTTCCTTCGGCTGCAGATTGACTCGAGAGTCTTCTTTGTAGATCATTCGAAATTTGCACATCAACTCCTGCAAATTCCATTCTTGTAGTATCGTCAACTCCTTCGGCCAACACGTTTGGTTCGGCATATTTGATCGGAACAACTGCCATAGCCGTACTGATGGCTTCTTGATATCTTCCTGATCTATTGCTTGATCCCATTTGATTACTTGAGGTTGAGATTGCTTTGCTGTTTCTCGGTCTGGAAATCTGAGGTGTTTTTGAACTTGTAGAACTCCCACCTTCTTGTGAGATTCTGGCATTATCTGAGATTCAGGAAAGTTGAAGCACTTGTGTATGTCATCTTCTGTGATCGAAACTTCTGATCCTCCAACTCTAGATTTAATCGAGTCATTTTCAACGACTGGATGTAGATAAAATTCAGCTACATCTTCTTCAAAGGTTCCAAAGTAGTTGTAGGTGAAGAAATCAAACAGTCCACAGTCTTTTAAAGCTTGGAGAATTTTCTCGGCCGTGTCCTTGTTGGTAGAACCTAGTTTGAAAAACTCAGGATTGAGAACCATCCCATTCGTCACTTGTTGCGAGAGGGCAAAAATAGGATCAATTTGCTTTCTTCCAGGTTGGGCCATGATGATCAGACGATTGATCGAAGAGAGATAATTTGAGAGAGAGTTTTCTGATTTTCTGAAGGTCTTGAAAGAGTTTTTTGAGATAAAAGTGAGGGGTTTATATGAGGAGGACGACTCGAAGGGGTTTTTCGAATTTAAGAGAGAGAGATGGGACTTCTCAATTGTACCCTTTGGTTGAGGTGTGTCGATTGGGTGAGTTTAGGGTAGATGAGTCATCTGATAGATAGTGTTACGAGGAAAGAGAAAATGTCATCATGAGTAGACAATATCATTTAATGCTCACACCTCTTTAGAAATACCCAATGCACGTAAGGTATAGAGGGTGGAGATTTGAAGAGACACTTAGGAAGGATTTGGGTTCTGATCTCCTTGAGATTTGTTTATGGGGATCGATTAGGAGAGTAGTTTTTTGACAGGCGAGATGGGGGTGTCGATTGAGAGAGGGTGTAAATCTTGTTTGGAAAGATTTGATCTAGGAGAGGATTATGGGGGGAGGTTTAGGTTGGGTGGAGGTTTAGAAAGGGTAGGAGTTTATGGGTGGAGGTTTGATGCCCAATTAAACTCTAAATTTTCCTCCTTTATCTCCTGATTTCCTTCTCAAATTCGTGTACCACAAACATAATAACACTCAAACATCTCGTTAGTAGCAAAAATTACTCCACAAATAATTAATCACACATACCAATTATATTAAACTCATACACGGTAATTTCCAATCAAAAATTAAACACATTTTGGAAACTAACAAAATTAGCACACATATTCCTAAATTATAATTAGAAACAACTTTATATAAAAAGCACATTAATCAGATTCCGAAAAAAAAAATTAGAAACTAATAAAAATATTAACTTCTTGATTTCTAAAACATTTTATAGCAAATTATATCACATATACTGCATATATACGAAACACATGTACAATTAACACTTTAAATCACATTTTTGCACATAACACATATATTAAATAAACACGGTAAATCATTTTTAGAGCAAATTGTTCATGCAAACAAGTTAGTTAATTTACAGAAACATGAACACATACTCAAAAACTGATTAACACATTAAAACATGCAATTTTAAACAAAACATCAAATAAATCACGAATTGCAAATTTTATCAAATTAATTTGCATGGCATATGATCTCACGTTAAATAACACATGCAAATTCATAATTAAATTCCTAACACAAATTGCAATTTTATCATATAAAAATTTCGAATAAAAACATGCATATAAACACATAAAACAATTTATTCATATAGAACAATTTATTTTGAGCACAAGTATCAATTTAAATAGAGAGATTAAGTCCAGTGATACTTAGCTCATTTCGATCATTCCCAACTCGTGCCTTAAGGTAGAAAATCTCGTTTCGCATAAAGGCTTCGTGAGAATATCAGCAACTTGGTTTTCCGTAGGGATATATTCGATCTTCAGATTTTTCTTTTCAACGTGATCCCTTATAAAATGATGTCGAATGTCAATATGTTTGGTTCTTGAGTGAAGCACCGGATTGTGAGTGATAACAATTGCACTAGTATTATCACAATAAATACTAACGTCATCACAATTAACTCCGTAATCCTTCAATTGTTGCTTCATCCACAAAATTTGCGCACAACAACTTCCTACAGCAATATATTCGGCCTCGGCGGTACTAGTTGCGATGGAATTTTGCTTTTTGCTGAACCAAGAAACAAGCCTTCCCCCCCAAGAACTGGCATGTCCCGGAAGTGCTTTTTCTGTCTATTTTGCAACCTGCAAAATCCGCATCTGAAAAACCCGTTAGAGTAAAATCTATACCTTTTGGATACCATAATCCAACATTGATTGTGCCTTTCAAATATCGTATGATCTTCTTTGTTGCAGTGAGGTGGCTTTCTTTTGGATTTGCTTGGAATCTTGCACACACGCCCACAGCATAAGAAATGTCTGGCCTGCTTGCAGTAAGATATAGAAGTGATCCAATCATTCCTCTATATTTTGTTTGATCGACATCCTTTCCATCTTCATCTTTGTCTAGCCTTATTGATGTGCTCATTGGAATTTTGATCGATGATTTTCCATCAAGGCCAAACTTCTTTATCAAGTCGCGAGTGTACTTTGCTTGATTGATGAATACTCCTTCTTTCAGTTATTTGACTTGTAAGCCCAAGAAGTAATTCAATTCACCCATCATACTCATTTCGAATTTATTCTGCATAAGCTTCGAAAATTTCTCACACAAAGAATTTTTAGTGCTTCCAAAAATAATATCATCAACATATATTTGCACTAATAAAATATAATCACCATCTTGAATTCTAAATAGAGTTTTGTCAACAAGGCCTTTGGTGAATCCACAACTTATTAAGAACATTGACAAAGTATCATACCAAGCTCTAGGTGCTTGTTTCAACCCATACAATGCCTTTTTAAGTTTGTAGACTTTATCACCTTCGCCTTTTACCTCAAAACCTGGGGGTTGTTAGACATAAACTTCTTCTTCGAGTAGACCATTCAAGAATGCGCTTTTCACGTCCATTTGATAAACGGTGAAATCTTTGTGTGCGGCGTAGGCTAGGAAAATTCTGATTGCTTCAAGTCGAGCTACCGGTGCAAAAGTTTCATCAAAATCTATTCCTTCTTCTTGAGAGTATCCTTTTGCAACGAGCCTTGCTTTATTCCTAACAATCACGCCTTCTTCGTTTGCTTTGTTCCGGAAGACCCATTTGGTTCCTACAATGTTGTGGTTCGCCGGTCTTGGAACAAGTTCCCAAACATCATTTCTTTTGAATTGATCGAGCTACTCTTGCATAGCATTTATCCAATCCGGATCATTGAGAGCTTCGTCAATTTCTTTTGGTTCAATCTGAGATAGATAACACGTGAACAATGCTTCCATGGTAGATGATCTTGTTTTCACGCCTTCATGAATATTCCCAATAATTAATTCTGGAGGGTGATTTTTGAGCCATCTTAAATCTGGTTCAAATGGGTGCATGGTACTGGGTGGATCCATTTGTTGTGTACTGGGGGAGTTGGTTCGAATTTCCACATTTAATTCATTTTGTAATTGACCACCAACTTCACCAGTAACTTGATCACTAATTGGATCACCAACTTGTACTGCATCCTCATTCTCACGTGCGGCATCACTCCCAAAATTATTATTAAAAGAATTTCCAACTTCTTCTAGATGAGGGATGGGATTTTCTAGAGAATTAATTTCCAACTCATCCATTCCCTGCAAAACATCATCTTCACACGTATCATTAGTCTCACAAAAATCAATATGACACTTGTTACCATTTTGTGCAATTTCTTCGTCCAGTGCATCATTCTTGATCTGTGATTTTTCATCAAATACCACGTGTATGGATTCTTCAACCACCATTGATCTTTTATTCAAAACTCTGAATGCCTTGTTGGTAGTCGAATATCCTAGAAAAATTCCTTCATCTGCACGCTCATCAAAAGCTTTTAGATGCAATTTATCATTAATATGAATAAAACATTTGCATCCAAAAATATGAAAATAACCAATATTTGGTTTTCTCCCTTTATATAGCTCATATGGCGTCTTCTTGTACTGCTTATGGATCATGCTTCAATTTTGCGTGTAACAAGCAGTGTTGATAGCTTCCGCCCAATATCGTTTCGGGAGACCGGCAGCACTAATCATCACTCGTGCGACTTCTTTGAGCGTCCGGTTTTTTCTTTTGGCAACACCGTTTTGTTGCGGTGTTCTTGCGGCAGATAATTGATGAGAAATTCCATGTGAATTGCAAAAAACTTGTATAACTCCATTCACGAACTCGGTTCCGCGATCCGTTCGTATTTTTGATATTTGCAATTCTTTCTCATTTTGTAGTTGCTTCAACAGCTTCGGTAGAACTTGCTCAACTTCATTTTTCTTCTTGAGAAACACGGTCCAAGTGTACCTGGAAAAATCACCAACAACAACGAGAGTATATTTCTTACCACTTACACTTATTGGGTCAACCGGTCCAAATAAGTCCATATGTAGTAAGCTTAGCGGTCTTGACGTTGACTCGTGTGTCTTTGATTTGAATGATGATTTGATTTGCTTTCCGTGTTGGCATGCATCACACACTTGGTCCTTCTTGAAGATAATATCTGGCAAGCCTTCTACTAGATTTTTCTTTGCAAGCTGATTGATGGTCTTGAAGTTTAAGTGGTTGAGCTTTCTGTGCCATTCCCAATTAGCTTCATTCGAATTTCTGGCCATTAAGCACACTGAATCTTTGCTAGTGCTCCAGTCAACAACATACATATTTTTTCGCCGTTTTCCAGATAAAATAATCTCATTTGTGAGCTCATTTTTGATTAGGCAATAATCTTTAGAAAATTCTACAAGATAGCCTTTATCACAAAATTGACTAGTGCTCAACAAATTAAATTTCAATCCTTCAACGAAAGAAACATCTTCAATCTGCAAACCATTTTTCTTGATCGTGCCAACTCCTTTTGTAATTCCATAATTTTGATTTCCTCCGAATATAACTTTTGGTCCATCGATTTCTTTGAAATTCACTAGATATGATTTATTTCTAGTCATGTGACGTGAGCAACCACTATCGATGTACAAAACATCTTGCAAAAAAGATTAATTAATATTAGGTACCCATATTTGCTTGGGTCCTTTACTGTTAGTGATTTTTGGTAACCAAACCCACCTTGATCTTATTGAATTAAGATGAGGCGATTTGTAACCATTAGAGACACAATAATCATAACTCACTTTAGAAAATATTTTTGGCGCCGGGTTTTGAAAATTATTTTTATATTTTGGCACCTCGGAAGAGAATGGTTGCTTTGGTCTATAAAAAACATTACATCTATTGCACAACCAATCTTTTTGAGTGGGATGAAATTGCCCAACTTTATTTCTAGAAAAGCTTCCCTCTTTTCTATGAAATCTTTTTGCACTTGACTCTTTGGCATATCTTTGCTTGATGAATTTTTGTTGTTTTGCCGTATCATAGAATTGTTTCGGCCTTTCAACTTTCAACTTTGCTTTTGTTTGATAGCCAAGTCCTTGTCTCATTGTGCTATTCTGACTTTTAACAAATTTTACCACTTGAACTTTATTATTTAAAGTAGTAGTAGAATTAGTCAGATTTTGAGGGGTTTGAGAACATGTGGAGTCATAACCAATTCCGGTTCTATCTCCTGATGGCTTTTGCATGCTCACCATTTTATCTATAATTTTAGACGAATTAGTGAACGTAGCAATAGTAGCTCTAAGATTATGTTCTCTAACCTCTCTAGCTTTACACTCTTCTTGAAGATGAATATTTTCATTCTTCAATTTACTCACTTCAAGTAAAGCATCTTGCAATTTTTTATTCATTTCTTCTTTTTCAAGAATTAGAATATTATTGCGCTCCTTGAGTTGAGGATGAGTGAGCATAATCTCTTGATATTCTCGCATTAGATTGTTAATAGATTCACGAGAAAAAGAAGAATTAACAGAATTGAAAGAATTAGATGTTACATCTTCTTCCTCTCCGTCAAGAGCCATAAGACAATCTTCACTTGTACTCAACTCAATTGACTTGCATATTAGCGCCGTATCATCATCCGAACATGAACTTTCATCGCTTGATGATGAATCCTCTGAATCATCATTTTCGTTTGGTTCGTTGCTAACGAGAGCTTTTCTTTTGTCGCGCTTGAACCTTTTGCTTTCGGATTTGTTCGGCGTAGATTCAACATTTTTGCCTTGATACTTGCTAACGATCGGATACGGACAATTTATTTTAAAATGTCCGGGTTTGCGGCAATTGTAGCATAAATCCTTATTTTCTTCGACTTTTTCTTCTTGTGATATGCGTGAGACGAATTTTCCACGAGCAAAATTTTTGTTGTCTCCTTTTCGCATAAACCTTCTAAACTTTTTGACAAAAAGAGCAAATTGTTCGTCAGTCATAAAATCAACATTATTTTCTACTGACCTGGAGGTTGACGGTTGTTTGGCCATTAGAGCAGAATTTCGAGCTTCATGTACATCATCATCTTTAGCCTTCATTTCGAACTCATATGCTTTTAGATCACTAAATAATTTTTCTGTTGACAACATTCTTAGATCTCGGTGATCGCGCATAGCCGTAACCTTCATATCCCATGCAGATGGTAAGCCTCGTAGGATTTTGAGATTAATTTCTTTTTGGCTAATATTTTTTCCAAGATCACTAATCTCTCCAAGAACTTTGATCATTCGAGCTTCCATGTCTGCAACACTTTCATTTGAGAGCATTTTGAAATCTTCAAACTTCTTCATGGCGATTGTGAGCTTATTGTCTTTTTCTTGTTCATCTCCTTCGCCAATCTTGATGAGAGTTTCCCATATTTCTTTGGCAGTGGCACACTTTCGGATCTTCGAAAATATTGTATCGTCTACGGCTTTGAATAGAATATCCTTGGCAATATTGTCAAGATTATTCCGCGTTCTATCGTCCGATGTCCATTCCGGTTTTGGCTTTTGTACGTACTGTGGAGCATCCGGGGATAGGACAATCGCCGTATTGATTTTTAATATTTCGATAGGGCCAGTGGAAATAACTTCCCACATTTCATCGTGTAAGGCCGATAAGTGTACCTGCATACGAACTTTCCAATCATCAAATTTATCAAGTGAGAATAATAGATTTTGAGCTAAATCTTTCTTCATCATCATCACGAGAGATATGAAAGATCAATCCAATTCACACACTTTGTAGAATGGATCAGCCTAGCAGTCAAAAACAGTTAACCCAGTTGGGCAACGTGTTTTAATACCAAAGGTTGGTACAAACTGACTCAAATAGGCTACAGGCTCTGATACCAATTGTTGGTATCAGTTAGAGACAAATTCTGACTCGGATAGGCACCCGCTCTGATACCAATTGTTGGTCCCAAAAGAAGTAAGGTGAAAGTCTAGAGGGGGGGGGGGGGGGTGAATAGACTTTCAAACTTTTTCGCACAGCACAACAATTGCTAAGCCAGAGATAAACCAAAACTCTTAACTAGATTGTTAGAGTATGGTGCACAGCGGAAATAAATAAACATAAAGTGTGTGTGAGATTGTGTGAGCAGTATATCTCGTGTAGAGCGAATATGTAAAGAGCGGTAAGTAAAGAAAGCAGTAAAGAACACAAGACAATTATAGTGGTTCGCGAGGTGGTGTAATCCTCCTACTCCACTTGATCTTATCTCCAAGAGCAATTCACTATATCTACCACTTCTTGGTTCAAAGATACAATGAATTTCCGTGATCTAGTGCTTTGATCACAAAGCCCGCACTAATCACGCCCAGTGACACCACACTGCTGCTTCGGGTTTCACGTCGCCGCGCTACTATCCCAGGATTTCACGACTCCGCGTTACTTTCCCACCGTCTTCCACACTCCGGTAGAAACGTATCCCGTGATCTGGTGCTTTGATCACCAAGCCCACACCAATCACGCCCAGTGCCTCCGACACTGCTGCTTCGGATCTCACAGCTCCGTGTGACAATCCAGGATTTCACAGCTCCGTGCTACTTTCCTCCCTTCTCTTGTTTTGCTCCAAAACAAGTGTTGTCTTGCTTCCAACTTCTGAGACTCCGTAGATGATCTTCAATGATGCGCAGGTCTCTTTGATGAAGATAAACACTCTGGAATGATTTCTCTTGATAGCTCTGAGTGTTTTCTCTCTGTGAATATATCAAGTAAAGCACTTGATATTTTTGCTCTGCTTTGCTCTGTTTAAGAACTCTCAGAATATTTCTCTTTTGAAGCTCTCTGAGTTCTTTTTCTTTTCTCACTTCTCACTTGAAGATTTTTGGTATGCTCTGTACCAAATGAGATTTTTGCTCTATGCTCTTTCAAGCTTAATTGCTCTATTCGATCCCTTTTATGGATTCGAATTTTCTGCTCTTGCTCTATTGTATGCTCTATGTTTTCCCCCATCTTCAAGTCTTCATATCTTCATCATTTTATAGCTAGTAATGAGAATCTGTCCGTTGGAAAGAGACGCTCTCATTTTTGAAATCTTGTATCTTTTTGTCAGAGATCTTATCTTATCTTCTGCAAAGATGTCAGAAAGGATAAGCTAGCCGTTGTTAGAGCTTCATCTTCATGTAAATGGGTTCTCAAACTTCATCTGATATTTCCTCTGGTTTTACGTTGAGTGGGAATATCTGGGTGTAGAACGGCTTCTCTGATTAGCTCTGAAGTGGTCTTTGTATCTTTGGGATTTAAAAATATTCATCAATTTAATCCCATACTAGTTAAACTAGTATTTTTCCTTGTGAGAATATTTTCACTGTAAGTTCATCTTCATCTTCTTCATTCTCACGTCTGGGTGTTCTCAGACTTCAAACTGGCTTTGAACTTCCACCCAATTTGAATTTCTCCTTTGTAATTGACACCCAATCAATTGGCTTGTAATTGGCACCCAATTTGAATTATTTGAATTTCTCCATTGTAATTGTCTCCCAATTGACTTTGACTTGCAATTGGCTCCCAATCTGCTCCCCAACTTGAAATTGCATCCCATACTACAACCCCAATTTGAATTATTTGAATTTCTCCATTGTAATTGGCTCCCAATTGACTTTGACTTGCAATTGGCTCCCAAAAGACTCTATTAATCACTGAAGAATTTATTAAATGACAGTGCACCACAAGTTAAATGCTTTTGTTCTAATAAATTCCTTAATATTGTTGCAACATTTTCATAAATATGCTGCACAACCAAATGTTCGATGATTTGAACTTATGAATTTATATGAACAAATACAAGATTAATACTTGTGGAATATTATGGACTTATTGTTTAACATACAATCCAGCTTGAGATGTATGGCAACAATAATTAAATCCAAAAACTTTAGTAGAGTATCTTAATGATCTTTTTTTTTTTTAAATGATCACTCCCACTGATTAAAACATTCTTCAGCGAAATTAATAAAATGAACTTAATAATATACATACTCATAATTGATTTATTGACCAACTAACAAATGAAGACATAATTCCCCACCATTAGTTGGACATACTAAATAATCAATTTTTGGTTCCAATTAAAGTCCAACTAAATAATGAAGATATATTTCCCTACCATAGTGAATTTCTCCATTGTAATTGGCTCCCAATTGACTTTTTGACTTTTTCCCCACCATAGTGAATTTCTCCATTGTAATTGGCTCCCAATTGACTTTTTGACTTTTTCCCCACCATAGTGAATTTCTCCATTGTAATGGGCTCCCAATTGACTTTGACTTGCAATCTCCCCAACTTGAAATTGCATCCCATAGTGAATTTCTCCATTGTAATTGGCTCCCAATTGACTTTGACTTGCAATCTCCCCAACTTGAAATTGCATCCCATACTACAACTGACTTTGACTTGCAATTGGCTCCCAACTTGAAATTGCACTGACTTTGACTTGCAATTGGCTCCCAATCTGCTCCCCAACTTGAAATTGCATGCCAATCTGCTCCCCAACTTGAAATTGCATCCCATACTACAACCTCAATTGGGATTTCCACTTGTAATCAACTTGAAATTGCATCCCATACTACAACCTCAATTGGGATTTCCACTTGTAATCGGCGCCCAATTAACTTTGACTTGCATTGGCTCCCAATCTGCTCCCCAACTTGAAAGATTAATTTAATTTGGCTTCTCAAATTTTACCTTGTAAAATTGTTGATGGTGAGTTTTGAACTTAAACCATTTCGCATAATATATCAAACATCATCCACTTCCTCCGTACAACTTTTAATTAATTCTCCAATCATATTTGATGTACTCCTTTCTTTCCAAAGATGCTTGATCTCCAAGTAAATTTCATGCATTCTTCCAACATTAATTTTCTTCACGAAAATTCTTCTGGGATATTTCTTTGAGTAGCATTGACGTGAATTATTGTATCATTCATCTTCTTCTTCAATTTGTCATTTTCTCCAGACAAATTCTTGATTTTCGGCTTTATATCTTCTTCTTCTTCTTCTATTTTCATCCATCTTCCTCTGTTTTTCTCTTTTCATAATTAAATAATTTCCCGATCATGATCTAAGACTCTACTAGACCTATGAAATAAAATTGGGGGATCTACAAATACAAATTTGGCATATCAAAACCATTACACTTTATTCCTAACAATGTTTATCTCATTTTGTACTTCTGTCTCCGTGTCGCCTATATCAGCTTCGCCCCCCTCTTCACCGTTACTTTTTGATGCACTGCTCACTGGCTCTTCGGCACCTTGTGTTTCGGGGTGTGCTTGTTTGTGATTGCATTTTGCTCTCGCTGCCACATATCGTTGTCCTACTCTTAATAGCAACTTTCCCGCCTCCACTAACTTCTCGAAGGTCGTATGACTCAGTGTGCACTTTCCAGCTTCATCCGCAAGTTTACTGAGTTCTTGCACTTTAGTTATAACTTGGTTTGCATCATCTGCAAACCGTACCTCCATGGCCTGCCATTTCGTGGTCCAGATTGTAAGTGCTAACAGAATCAACTAGCTGGTTTTTAACCAATTATAGCTTCTTATTAAATTAGCCTTATAAGTTTTTACCTTTACTACATCTTCGGCTTCATCTTCTTGGTTTTCGACTCTGTTGTGCTCGTTCAATTGCTCGTCTTCTTCTCCGTTTGTCTCAATCACTCCTAAAACAAACCCCCCCTTCTTAATCTCCGCAAACTCACGCTCGTTTAACAGCTTTGCAGTCCAGCTTATGAATGATGGTCTGTTTCGCTCGACATATCGGCATGGGTTCACAACTTTATCCATGTACAACATCTGCATTTTCATTTCTCATGACAACAGTTGTTATTATCATAATCATATACTCAATACACATATTACCATTTAACCTCATGCCAAAACTAAAATTAATTACACACAGAATGCTGAGCTTACGTTATGAATAGCAATATACTGCTTTGTCACCCATTTGTTGTGACATTCAACTAGCTCGTCTATCAGATACTTGCACCTATTCAATTCCCTTATCTTGCTCACATCTTTGAGCTCGTGCATTATTGATTGATTTGCATACCCATTTTGTTGGATGCAAATTAGGACGCTTGCCACTAGGACTGTGAAGTGCCTCTTGAACCACATTCCACCATCTTTATGCTCCTTTAACAACAACCCTATCATGTAAGGGGTTATTGTGTGGTCCCCCTTTTCGTATTGTTCTCTCCATCCATCGAGCTCGGCACATTTCGCATCTCGGCCCTTCTTTTTAATCTGCCGGGGTCCTCGTGAAAATCCAAGGACTGCCTCCACATCCTCTTCTGTTATCTTTAGCAACCGGCCCTTTCCTAAATTTAACGTTTTTGAACTCCCGTCAAAGTTCTTCATCAACCAATGCCCCATTCGCAGAGGCGTGTCTTCGACCTTCAGTTTCAACAAATCCCCAAAACCCAGTTGCCTAACTGCATTCCTTTGCAGCGATCCAAAGTTTTTGATGGGTTTAACGAGGTGTTTTGCCATAGCCCGGGTCTTGAATTTTGGAAACCGTGCCTCCTCTTCAGGTAGTAGTTCGTATTCTGAGCACTCATTTGCATTCGGTATTTGCGGTTGCCGGTCTCCTTTTGGTGGGCTTACGAAGTCTTCATCATGGTTGGGATCACTCACAACACTTGGCTGCACCTTTGATATTTTTGCCTTCTTCCCTGCACATATATTCACCAACAAGGAATAAACATAAATGGCATAGGTCAGTATGCAACAAAATGCCACATGCCACATTTCATACTTTATTTAGATTAGATTGCAGTTAAGGGGTCCCATTTATTACCCTTTTTAATTGCTTTTATATGGTGCAGGCAGGGGGTCCCATTTATTCTTCTTTTTTTAATTGCTTTCTAAGTGAAGACACTTTGGTAAAGACAAACTTTGGTCAATCTTTTATTGCCCTATACCCTAATTGTTTCTTTCCCCATATGCTCCTTGGTGGTCCCCCAATTCACTTTTTCCTAAATTTGCAGCCAATCATGTATTCATTCAATGTGTTTTTAATTTCTTTTTCTGCACAACATTATCCATTCTTATTATTGTCTACACTGCACATACGCACACAGGTACAGAATCAGACAAAATATTACTACAAGATTATCCATTCCTCTCATTAATTAATCTATACAATGCTTAAGTTTTATACACCTCTATCATCACAGTTTCAAAAACAGGCAGAAAACTATGCATACCAAACATAAAACATGGACTTTTCAATTGTGCATTATAGCATATCACCTCCGTGCTTCTTCTTCATCGGATAACTAAACAGTCATTTTTTCCCCACTGCTGCTAATTATTACTAAACATAAAGTAAAACATTTTAAAAAAAAAAATACACACAATCAGAACACCCATTATAAGTTTTATACACCCCTTCCATCCCAGTTTCAAAACAACTAGATTACTATGCACAACAAACAAAAAATATGACTATTTCATTTGTGCTTGATAGCATATCAACACCGTGTTTCTTCATAAGCACAGCCATTTTTTTTCCAGTCTTTCTAATCTTTCACAAAAAAACAAAAAATCCAAACAAAAAAAAAAATAATTAACACACATACAGATTTCCCATCTTCAAACTAGGCGTTCAGAGGTCCTCCCCGGAAACAGCCCACTAATACCCCCCTACCTATGTTAACTTCTCCCCAAGCTCGCCGGTTTTTCCGATTCCGGCAGAATCGCTGCCGTAATCAACTTCAACCACTCTGTTTTTTTTTCCCCCAAATCCAACACCCCATTCTTCATTTTTTTAACCCCTAATCAACTAGCACATACATGCAATTGCATTTTGCACTCAATTGCTCATAAAAAATCAGAGTGATTAATATAAAAAAAAAAAAACACTTACGCAGTCTGCTCGTTGCTTCGGTCGACGCACGCCGGTTGCTTCGCCTTGGTGTTCCGTCCGACATTGGTCCCGGTGTTGAAGTCGCTGGTAGGAGTTGGTCTTTGTTGCTGCCGTTTCGTCTGCTCCAAGCGTCTCCAATGTCCAAGTCCGACAGACCTCCTTCCTATTAGCACGCTACAACCCTACGAGTTAATACCCGTAAACAAAGGGGCTTTCCATCCAAGTCTTGCACAATTAACAGTCTATTTACTTCTTTACCCCCAACTTAATTACACATTAAGTTACTAAGCCGTTTTCGAGGCGTTTGATTTCCATTCAGCCATCATCTTGGGACCATTAGATCCTCTCATCTGATGGTGGGATTTTATCCTCAGACCTCACCTTAGACATAAACCTCACTAGAACCCCACCCTATATATATATATATATATATATATATATATATATATATATATATATATATATATATATATATATATATATATATATATATATATATATAACGTATTTTGTATTATAACTTTGATATTTAATTACAAGATAATGTAAAAAGAAAGACAATGGACAATGTAGTAAATATAATAAATTATTTTAAAATTTGTAGAAAATAAAGATGATATAACTAATGAAATTATATCTCTTTTTAAAATTTTTATGATGAATAATTTTTTTAAATAAAGGCATTATATAGAAATCTAATTTTAAATTAATTAAATGCATATGTATTATTTTTTGTTGTAGCTACTAATTTATTTTAATTTAATAAGAGTAATAAAGTGGCATACATATTTTTTCATCAACAATAATGAAATCATTGATTTTTTTAATTTTCAATTCCTGTCAATAGAGGATGATAATAAATAATTCAAAATATATGGTTACAATAGATATTGTTATAATGATACAGTAAAAATTAACTTACAAATTTCTTTAGAAGTTTTTATGCGTTGATAAAATTCTAATGTGTAAACCTGTTCAATTGGAGCCCGTGGGATGTCAACATTGTCCATTCTTTGGAAAATGGTACTACCGTTTTAGAGTCCAGATGTAATTATATTTATGATCAACAAATTTATAGTTAGGTCGCGCAGGTGTGACAATGATGTAAAGTAATATACAATTGTACCATTATAAAAATAAATACAAAAATATTAATACAATAATGACCTAAATCATTCCAATAATGAAAAAGCATAATTTAAATATTAAGTTTTGTTCTAAATAATCAAAAGAAGATTAATTAAACACAAAAAAATTAACCTAAATTTTTTTTTGTTTTGTTTTGTTTTTTTTTTTTTTTTAAAGTGCAAGAAAATCAAATGATTTTTTAAGTTTCTGATTTGTAATCGTTGATGCTCAACTTTGAATGCTATGTATTTAGTCGGACTAATTATTTGACCAAAGTTTATATTAATATATATATATATATATATATATATATATATATATATATATATATTAGTACATTTTAACATATTCATAGTATATGTTTAACAATTATGCCAACGCTAGTTGGGATGATAAGGTTTAAACCTAAGACCATTCTTATACAATAAATAATTAAGTTAAGAATAATAAATAGTTAACGGAATATTTCGTTACTAAAGTTTATACTAACGGAATTTAGAGTTATTTAAGGGAAGAAAATAATATAATAAAAAGTAAATAAGAAAAATCATTAAAAAAAATCTAAAACAAAAATAATATGAACCATTCATTTTAAGAAATAATTACATCACCATTATTTTGTTACAGTTAAGGACCTAACATTATTGATTCTTATTAGATTTGTAGATAGAAATTATGTGACAATAAACATAAATTATGTACTTAAATCAAATTTGAAAAATAAGTAAATATATAACATGTGTATGTGTCTTGTGTTGTGATTTTTTGTGTTTTGTGTTATGAAATTTTGTACCCGTTTGGATTCTGGGCCATGATATAAATTGCCACATTTGGGATGTGTATTTAATTATGGATTATGCCCAACTTAGTTAATCACTCAATGTCTATTGATGATTTCAATTCATACTTAATTGGTTAAGGATTTTCATACATTATCTACATGCTCATTCATCAATCGTTATACCCTGCACGACGGCGCGCGCAACACTGTGCGCTCCGCGCCTCCCAAAACGACGTCGTTTTGGTAAGTTCTGTAGGGAGTTGACGTGATTATGTGTATTTGTTTATATAACTAGTTTTTTACGCGCATTGTGCGATTGGAATAATGCACAATGTTTTTCTTAAATAAGTATGTTAAAGTATATCAAGGCAAGATTATATTGGAATTGTTCATGCATAGATAATTGAATGTTGAATTTGCGTATTTAAATTGGTAATTCTAAGTCTACAAATGCAAGATAATATAGTCAAGATTGATTATAAGTGTCAATAAAATAATTGTATGGGTATGGTTGAAACCAAATACGGGACATAAGGGGGAGTAAATAAAAATTAAAGCATAAAATATTAAATATATACTAATATTGTTTGAGGAGATTCGGCAGTAGGATTTGTGGTTAGAGTTCTGACTTTAAAGAAATTCCTAATTTAAGGAACTTAGATGTTGTAAAAATTTTAAAATTTTAATTATAATGTAACCCAAAGATATTGGACGATTTCTAAATATGATGTAACCCAAAGATCAAAATACTAAAGAAAGTGTTTTGGTTATTGAATAGTTTGAAGCAACAATTTGTTCCAAACCACTGAAAATATAAACATTGCAATTTACATTATTTTCACTTAGCGTTTTTGAGAATGATTTCCCCAAAATACATATAGATTTTTTTAAAAAATATTATTAAAACAATTATTATTATAATAATAATAATAATAATAATAATAATAATAATAATAATAATAATAATAATAATTATTATTATTATTATTATTATTATTATTATTATTATTATTATTATTATTATTATTATTATTAAATGTATACCCTTAGGTCATTTTAAATGTTAATTTAAACAGCTAATTTTTTTAAATATCTTTTTACCAATCGTTGATATAATTCGCTAGTCAAATCCGCTAACGTTAATCGCTAATTGCTGATTGTCAAACAAGGACATTGCGAGGTAGTTTCTCACTTGAATTTGTTGTGTGATTTGAATACTCTCTTTGCCAACAAATCCCTCAAGTAGTTAATATGATTGGGTTTATTAATTTAAATTTTTTCTTGGTATTAATAAAATACTTGGTAAATAAATATATATCATTATTTTGTATTATAACTTTGATATGTAATTAAAAAATAGTGCACAAAAAAGTTAATAGACAATGTAGTGAATATAATCAATTGATGAATTTGAATGTAAAGAATTTTTACATTGGAAAAAAATAAAGACAATATAACTAATGAAATTATTTCTCTTAATTAATTTATTGATAATGGATAATTTTTTTTTTAATAAAGACATTGTAGGGACAATGTAGCTAATATAATCAATTGATGAATTTGAATTTTGAATGTAAAGAATTTTTATATTAGAGAAAAATAAAGACAATATAACTAAGAAAATTATTTCTCTTATTTAATTTATTGATAATGAATAATTTTTTTTTTGACTAAAAGCATTGTACACATAATTCTAAATTAAAGAAATGCATATGTATTATTTTTTGTTGTAGGCTAAATTATTATTTATTAATTTAATAAGAGTAAAATATAGTACTAATTATGCCAACTTTGATTGGGATGAGGTTCGAACTTAAGACCTTTCTTATATTGAAATCAATGAGTAAGTTAACGGTGAACTAACAGAAACTAACGGAAAAGATAATATTTAACGGAAAAGTTAACGGATAATCATATTCATTAAGGATAAATTAGGAAATCTCAAGGAAAAATTAAAATCTGATCAATCTGAGCCATTCATTTGATTAAAAAATTTGACCGCCATTTTTTCTACCCATTATAGGCCTAACTCTCTTGGATTCTTATTAGTATTGTAGAATATGTGCATTATACAATTATGTACATTTTTTATACAATTATGTACATTTTTTATACAATCATGTACAATTTTTTTTTATACAATTATGTACATCCGAAATGTGTATTATGTTAAGAGTTGATGTTTATTATGTTAAAAGTTTATGTATATTATGTATTATGTTAGATTATATGTATTATCTTTTAAAAAAAAAGTATGTGTATTTTGTTATACAATTATGTACATTCATGTATACAATTATGTGTATTCTAATATAAAATTATGTACATTTTTGAACATGGAATTTTTTTTAAAGAAATTTAACCGCCAGCGCAGGGTAACGAATTTTTTTTTTTTTTTAAAAATCTGAAACGACGTCGTTTTGCATCAGGGCGCACAATGCAATGCGTGCCCTGATGCAGGATATAAATTGCCCTCATTCATCAAATCATCAAATAGGGTACAAATTTAATGTAAAAGTAAAGCCACGGATATTCAGTAACGCCCGCGATTTAGAAAAACCTCCACGAGACAGGCCACCAATGTGAACCCAAAATCCATACAATGATCAAGAGTACCGAGTACCAATCGTTATGCCTTGGACCCGTGTCCAGCATGCTTGCTGGACACGGATAACAGTGCCGTTAGGCACTGTTATCTCCTTTTTTTTTTTTTTTTTTTTTTTTTTTTTTTTTTTAATTTCAGATCACTTTGTTATAGAAGTATATGTTCATAATTTTATTACTATATGTTAATAACTATACCTTCATAACTCCATAACTGTACGTTCATAACTCTATAACTGTACATTCATAACTCTATAACTGTACATTCATAACGTCATAACTGTACATTCATAACTCCATAATTGTACATTCATAATTTTCGAAGCTCTATGTTCACAATTTTAGAGCTCTATGTTCATAATTTTATCACTATATGTTCATAATTGTAAGTTCATAATGTTAGAGCTCTTTGTTCATAATTCGATCAATAACTGTACATTCATAATTCCATAACTGTAGATTCATAATCTCATAACTGTAGATTCATAACTCCATAACTGTAGATTCATAACTCTATAACTGTACATTCATAATCTTCGAAGCTCTATATTCACAATTTTAAAGCTCCATGGTCATAATTTTATCACTATATATGTTCATAATTGTAAGTTCATAATGTTAGAGCTCTGTGTTCATAATTTCATAATTGCATAACTGTACATTCATAACGGCATAACTGTACATTCATAACGGCATAACTGTACATTCATAATCAAAAAAAAAATAACGCCGTTAACGCCGTTAACGGCAAAACGCGCGCGATTTTTTTTTTTTTTTTTTAACTAAATGACGCGTTTTTTTTTTTTTTTTAAAAACGATGTCGTTTTGGGCCCGTGTCTACAATTCATTGTGGACACGGGTCCAGGGCATAATTTGCCACCGAGTACACGATGATGAAGATTACCTAGGAAGCTATACAATGCGTAAAATCCTCATCAAAAAGTAAATCTATGTTCACTTCCAGCATAAAGAGATACATTCGATGACAACTGAAAATCTGGATTGATTAATGATAGCGAATAGTACATAATATAAATATAAGTACAAAAGTAGAATCCTCGTCTAACACAATTACAGAGTCCTAATACTCCTCCCCTCAAGCACAAGATTAATCTACAACGTTGAGCTTGTCTTGTAAAATTGTAAACCATTTGCTTGTAAATGGCTTGGTAAAGAGATCTGCAAGTTGATCATCTACTTTGTTAAGATGAAATTGACCTGAATTTCACTTTTAGCCACTTTATCACGAACAAAGTGATAATCATTCTCAACATACTTCGTACGAGCATGAAAGACATGATTCACATATAAATAAGTAGCTCCCAAGTTATCACACCACAACTTAGGTGGCCACAAAGGACACGCCAAGTTTCTTCAATAGAGAAACCAGTAACGTAATTTCTGCTGACACATCTGCTAAAGGCTTTGAATTATGCTCCTATAGAGGAACGCGCCATAGTAAATTGTTTTTGACATACCCAGGAAACCAAGTTACAACCAAAAAACACTGCAAACCCATTTGTTGACTTCGGGTCGTCCGAATTACTAGCCTAGTCCGAATCAGAAAGAGCATGTATAAAGGGTGATAAAAACTTATGAATATACAGACCAAAGTGCATCGTACCTTTAACGTATCGAAGGACATGTTTAAGCATGCTCTAGTGCGCCATAGTGGGATTTTGCATGTGCTCGCACAACTTGTTCAATGCAAAGGAAAGGTCAGGCCGAGTAACTGTAAGATATTGTAATGCCCCAACTAAACTACGGTATTAGGTTGGATCAACATAGGGAACCACAGGCTCGTCATTCGTCTTGATCAACGAGGTAGGCGTAAACAACGCCTTACAATCAACCATACTAGTTCGTTTTAGAATGTCAGCCATGTACCATTTTTAAGAAAACAGGAGACCATCACAATGTGGAACAGTTTCAATGCCAAGGAAAAATGAAGGAGCACCCATATCGCGAACTTTGAACACAGACACCATTCTTGCAATGAAACTCGACACACGAGACTAATATGAGCCTATTACTAGTTTATCATCCACATACACCAAAATATAAAGTTGTACACCACTGTCAGAATATATAAAAAGGGAGACATCAGTTTTAGAAGGACTGAAACCAATAGATACTAGAAATTCCTGTAACCGATTAAACCATGCCTGAGGTGCTTGTTTGAGAGCATATAGAGATCAACGCTACAAGAAACAGACATTGATGGATTTAATTAACCCGGGGTGGCCCGAATTATTAAACCCGAACGAGAACGTAATATGGAATAAGTAAATGTAACGAAACGATGTCGTAATAGGTCGTGAAGACCGTATATTATATTAAATGCCGTAAATAGGCTATTACAATGATTCATAGGGACGAATTATGTAAGATAATGAGAACGTGTCTTAATGAGACAAGGTGGGGGGTTTTTATACAACCTGTGACACCCCGTAATCCAAATTCAATTATGGGATTAATTAAGTAATTAATCCTAAACCAATTGGTATTTTAATTCCTAAAAATCCTGAAAATTCAATAGTCAGGGACTAGTAATTGACTAGTCAACCCCAAAGTCAAAGTTGTACCTTGAGCTTTGAGAGGAGTTCCCTTGTCCCCTTACACCTCTTCATTTTAGTAAGGGTATTCATGACCTTTCACCTTGTGTTAGAAATGCAAGCTAACCTAGTAGACAATTCTCATTTCTCTCTTTACACTTTCCAAACTTTGGCTCTAACTTTTTCCTTAAAAGGTAGATAGCCTTTCTTCCAAACCAAGTTGAACCTTTGTCAAATCTTCAAGAGTTGTCTCCAAGATTCTACCTTTCATACATTTGGGCATCTAGGAGGGTAAGATCTCTGTTCATCTTGTGTTTTTAGTGTTTTCTTAGGTGTCTTTTCTTAAAGATAGAATCTTTTTAATCTTTTGGTGTGTTCTTGAAGTGGGTTTGGAAGGTGAGCCTTATTAGGAGCTTGGTGAAGTGTTAAGTGAAGGTTTTTGTCTACAAGGTGTGGTTGGTTGGGAATTTGTTCCCCGTGATTCTTTTGACTCGGTATTTGGTATTTTGACTTCCCGTTGTTCTTTTGTGAAACTATTTGAGCGTCTTCTTGATGTTTTGTATGTCTAGAACTATATGGTAGGATTCCATGTAGGTTTTGGTATCTTAAATCATGCTAAGTGTTCAACATTGTGTTTCGTTAAACCATGATGAGTCTTGTGTGTTCTTCGGAACTACGTTTGGTTTACCCGTTTGATAAGCATGCTAGTTCAGTGTTTAAATGCTAGCGTGTGTGTTGTTTTTACCTTCTTATTGGTTGATGATAACTTGTGTTATTCATCGTTGTTATTGGACTGTGATCTATTCCTTGATTGAGTATGGTTTCATATCTTCGTTGTGATCTGTTGATTGATTCCTGTTGAGGTGTGGTGTGTGTGGCTGTACCTGGATTGCATTATTTGTGGTATGGGACACTAGTCACCAAGGTACGGCAGTGGTCCTCGTGGTGGCCATGACATGATTATGGAGTTTGTGGCCTTTGTGTAAGGTTCACGTATTTCTTGGGTGGCATGTGTTGCCGTGTGTGTGATTGGTACCCTCGTGTACTATGAAATTGGTGGTTCTGTTGGAGGGACTGTTGGAGGGGGAACGACGGTTCCTGGGGGAATAAGGTTGGACTTGGTGTACAGGGGTCCTGGAGGTAAAGGTTGGAACTAGACCTAAGGTTGGGGGGTAGCCATAAGGTTGGAACCGGGCATAAGGAAGGCATATCAATTCGTGATGGGTGATGTCATGAAGGATTGGGTAGCCGTTGTTGTGAGTTCTCTTCTTGTGACGTGTGTTGTCACAAAGGCATGTGTTGCCATTGGTCGTGTCCTTATTCTTTTGAGTTGTGCATGTCGGGTGTTAATCTATTGTGTGATGATAGATTATACCTTCAGCCGTCCTTGTGAGTCGTTGTTGTTATTCGTAGTCTTGGGATGTGTTCCCTTACCTTGTTGTGAGTGCTTTGAGTCTTGTGTTGACCTTGCTCTTGTTTTTGAACTTACATATATATGTATTCCGTTTCGCAAATGACTTTACAAGCATATATCTTATCTATGTATGATATTTCACATGTATTGGTGGGTTACCAGCATTATTCGCTGACCGGGCGTCGTCCCATCTTTTATGTGTTTCTTTCAGGTGGTGTTCAGACGAGAGCGCGGTTTAGTGCCAGCTAGTGTAGCTCCTTTCTTGTGTTTTGTGGCCTGTGAGCCCATTTTAGACTTAGTACTTTGAACATGTATGGTTTTAGATGTTGAATTATGCAGATGTTAGCCTGTGCGTTCACCACTGGGTGAGCGTGGCATAGCACCCCTTTTACTTCTAGTTTATATATTCCTCTTTCAATCTTCCGCTGTGTTTGATGTTTTGTTTAAATATCTGCATATTTAAGGCTTTAAATAGCTTGGAAATTTAGGGGGTGTTACAGTTGGTATCAGAGGCTAGGTTTGAGCCTAGGAGGGTAAAGTCTAGACTTCTAAGTGACTAAGTGTGGTTTGAGACCTTAAAGTGACCTTAATAGTCTAAGTGTTAGGCTTAGGACTCTAGGTTGTGTGGTGAGCTGAGTGTTGCTTTCGGTTATTTGCTTGTTTGTTGTCTTTTTGGTAACCGTGTTGTTGTTGTAGAAGTTTGCAATGCCTCCTCGTCCACGAGCGCGTACCCCGGAGACCCCGACGAATGAGCAGCTTGCTCAGAACCTGCAGCAGTTGACACAGACGATGCAGACTCTTAGTGAGGCTTTGCTGAACAACAACCATCCCGTGCCACCTCCTCAACTTGCTGGGCACAGGGACATGGGTCGTTTGGTGTCGAGTCACAGGCCACCGACCTTCGTGGGTGAAGAAGACCCAGTGGTTTTGGAGGAATAGATGAGAGTGTTCGACAAGATCTTCGCGGTTGTGAGTTGTCCTGAGGAGAGAAGGGTAGAATTGGCAACGTTATACATTTGTCATGAGGCTGATCTGTGGTGGATTCATGAGGGTCCGACCTACCTTGAGGAGCCTGAGTTCGATTGGTCTGCGCTTAAGGATAGGATGCGCGAGAGGTTTTATCCAACACATGTGCGAGCCGCCATGTACGAGGAATTCCTCCACCTTCAACAACGATCTTTGTCAGTGGTCGAGTACCACCAGAAGTTCTTGGAGTTGGCGCGCTTTGCTCGGATGGTTGTGCCTATGGAGCTCGCTAAGGTCGAGAAATTCGTTGCCGGCTTGAATTATGAGGCACGAAAGGCTTTGACCGTAAGTAGGACGAGTTCTTTGAAGGATGCTTATGTGAGTGCCACGGATCTGTACCATGTTCAGCAGCTTCAGCGAGGGTCTTATGAGCTAGCGAGGAAGAGGACCGAGAGCGGAGGTTCTTCCACCTTTAAGAAGCCTCGACCAAATTTTCAAGCTAAGAATGTGTCATTTTCAACCCAAGGACCCAACCGGATGGAGCAAGGGAATCAAGTCATGGCATCTTCTTGTCATCGATGTGGAAAGGTGCATGCCGGTCAGAGTTGCAATGGTTTCGCATTGCGATGCTTTCGTTGCGGAGATAGGGGCCACAAAGTTGCCGAGTGCCCTCACCAGGCCAATCAAAGGGCGTTGCCGCCACCCCCAGGAGCCGGAGGAGCAGCGGGAGGTAGCTCGTGTGACACCCCGTATTTTCCTAAACTAAAGTATAGTCCCGATAGTAAATATTTTTATTAAAAATATTTATGTATCTATTTAATTTAAAATGGGCTCGGGTCTACCTATTATTGTGAACCGGTATTTTGTGCCCAAATGATTTAAGCCCAAAAATAATTTTAGCCTAAAAGTTTATTTGTTGTCCTAAGCCAAAAATGTATTTATTTATTATATGTTATGTAAGCCTTGAACTCAACTAGTCAAACCCATATGTTTGTATAAATATATGAGTGATATGTTGTGAGTCCATAATGTCTAGTCCAACCCAATTCCCTAACAAAATCTAGCCTAAGGCCACCTAATAATAATAACCTATCTATAGTGTGCGTTGTAGCTTATCTTTTCTCTTGGTGATGTAGAAACCGAACGCCTCCCTCTTTCGTTTCTCCCTCTCGGTTTAATGCAGAAAGCTCTGCTTCCTTCTCTCCCTCCTAGCCGTTTGAAGACCAGCAACCATCAAGTGGCAACCGGGCGGGGCTCCGTCTTCCAGTGGTGGAGGCTTGGCAGAACGAAAGCCGGCGACCTCGGTGAACCTTACGCGTGAACCTCCTCTATCGTTAAGCCCTAACCTTTCGACGAGAAAGAGCTGGTTGCGTCAGAGCAGGAACGGTGGAGCTTGCACGGTGGAAGTGGCTCTCGGTGTGGACCGCTAGTCGGAGCAGATCGACGATGGTGGTTCGACGACAGCCGGCAACAGCTCTGGCAAGCTCCTCTGCCGGCGGTGAAGCTTCGAAGCAAGCAAGGCGGCAGCTTTTCTCCGGCGATGTCGACGGAGCTCGGCTTAGACGCGGCGGAAACTCCAGCAACCTTGGATGGCCTAGCTCAACTCCGGTGGTGGTGGCGGTTCTCCCTGAAGACGCAAACCGCGGGTGGTGGTGCGGGTGGAGGTACTCACCGTGTTCTACCCGCGGGTTCTGTTTCATGAAGAAGACGAAGATGAAGATGGTGAGCTTTGTTATCTTAATGGCTTGCTTAGTATTAGTTAGTTTGTTGTTAATTATGTTAAAAAGAATCATCTTAGCTTGGTGGTAAGGCGTGTGGTTGGGTTTGTGAGTGGTTAGGGTTCGAATCTCATCGTAAGTTTTGGTTAATTAGTTTTAATTAGGGATTCTATCCAATAAGCTTGGTTAATAGTTAATTACTAGTGCTTTAATGTGTGATTAAGTTACCAATAATATGTTTAGCTTAGTTAGTTGAGCTTGTTTTAATTAGGGATTCTATCCAATAAGCTTGGTTAATAGTTAATTACTAGTGCTTTAATGTGTGATTAAGTTACCAATAATATGTTTAGCTTAGTTAGTTGAGCTTGTGGGTAAGGAAAAATCTAGGGTTTAATTCCCCTTATGAGCATAATTAGTTTTGTTTAGTACCTTTGTTAATAGTTGAGATCCGGTTTAATAATCAGGTTCCCGTTTGGCTTATGAGTTAAGCCTAAGTTGGCGTTGTTTTTGGATGTTAAGCGAATGAGGTAACCCATGCTCTACAAAACCTATTTTGCTTACCTATATGAATATTTCTTGGATTCTACATGTGTTTTGCTATGAAATGTGAGTGTTTATGCTTTGTCTTGTGAAAATGCATATCTAGAGCTTTTGTTTAAGATTCTTGTATGCCATTGCTGGGTTATTCCTTTGATTCAAGTCATTTTGTTGTATTTGGTGAGTTTTGACATGTTTTGGACTTGAATTTGAGTTTGAAGATGAAAATCCGCGAAGTGTTTTGTTGTGGTACAGGGGTGTACCCGCGGGTGGAACGGTAGGTAGGAGGCCCACCCGCGGGGTTGCGGGCTACTTCCGGGCGGCGCCGGTGTACGGTGGGGCGCTGCCTGGGCGGTCGTCGGTGGCTCCGGCGGTTGGCGGCGGCCGGCTGGGCTGCTGGTTCAGCGATTTTGGGTGGCGGGGAGGCGAGATGGGAAGGAGGAGTGAGGGAGAGGAATGTGGGAGGATGAGAGGAAGAAGAAGAAGAAGAAGGGTTTTTGATTTGGGGATTTTTGTGGGTTTTAGGGACTTGTGGGGCTTTTAATAAGAAAGTGTTCCTTTGAGGTTTTAAGAAACACTCTTAGCTTAGTGGTCAAGACCTTGGTCTTGTATATGGGAGGTTAAGGGTTCAATTCTTACTGGTAACACTAAGTTTTTCTTGATGGTGTGGTCCTTGTCTTTTTCCCTCTTTCGTCTTCTAGTGATGGGAGGCTTGGCTTGTTATATAATTTTTGGTTTCATCTTTATAAGCGGGATCGAATTTCGATCGAATCTTTTATTTATAATATTTCCGAAGTAATCGCTAAATAAGTAGTTTTACTATAAAGGTGATTACAAGGAATTTGCCGGTTTATCCTAGACAGAATTCGTCTTCTTGGTTTTCTCCCGTGGGGTTTGCGTGGTCCTCATCTTCTGGGGTTAGGTTCGCCTCCTCGAGGTTGCTCTCATTTCCGAGGTCAGCTTGAGTGCGGCTCATGACGTATATTTTCCCGGGAGCGCCGTAGTTCCCTTGGTGGGTGGTGCCTCCGTGTTGACCCATGGTGGTGGGGGCGTGGCCTTTGGGGTTGAGTGCACTGGAAGGCCTAGTTCCCTTCTTCTCCGCAGCAGAAGCATCGCCAGGGATTGCCCATGCAATCTTTCCCTCTATGGCTTTTGTTACATTTTGGGTAAGGGAAGCTTCTTGGGTTTGCTTCATTGTTCCCTAGGGGCGGTCTTTGGTTGGTCAGGTTGCTTGGTCTTGTGTTGGTGTCCTTCCTTGTTCTTTTTACCGGTGGTGCTCCCCCTCTGGTGTTCCTCTTTCGTATCTGTTCCTGAACCCCGCGCTGGAGTAGTTGGATTCGATAGAGATTAGCGGCATTGGAGTAAGCCTCGTTGAGAGTCCGAGGTCTGCTTACCACTAGTGCTTTTCGAGCTTCGACCCGAGACGAATCTTTCTATTTTGGTTACTTCGGTGGGGACTAGCTCTGGTGCGAAGCGCGCTAGTTCGAGGAATCGCTTGTGGTATTCCATGACGGTGGCTGTCCCTTGTTTTAGATGGAGGAATTCTTCATACATGGATGCTTTTACGTGTATTGGGTAGAATCATTCTCGTAGTCGTGTTTTGAGGTTTTACCAGTTGAACCCTAGTTCTTGTTGGTAAGCGGGACCCTCGTGGATCCACCAGAGATCGGCCTCGTGTCCGATGTAGAATGAGGCTATCTCCACGCGACGTTCTTCTGGGCATTCCACTAACCCGAGAATATTGTCGAGGGTCCGGATCCATTCCTCCAGGATCACGGGGTCCTCTTCTCCTGAGAACGTGGGTGGTCGATTGTTTGAAACTTGTCGGGCGACGTCTGAGTTCGTGTTTGATGGAGGAGGCGGGGGCCTGTTGTTGCGAAGAGCTACGTCGCTTAGTGCCTGGGCGACTTGCGGTAGTTGTTGTAGCGTTTGGGGGTCGTGTGTGGCGGGTTCTGGAGTTCTTGATTGTCTTCTGTTTGGCGCCATGCTGTTGTCTTTCTGGTCAATGTTTATAAGAACGTTAAGTTAGAGCTTGGTGTTCTTCTTTTGATGCGATAAGCGGGGGAAAAAGTTCACTTTAGATGGGGGAGGGATAAAGTGAGGGGAGGTTATGTGTAGTCTTCACAATCTCACCGCGCGTCCTAGGATTCCCGAATCCTATGTCCCTAAAGTTCAAGTCCATGTCCTAAGGTCTGTCTTAATAGTCTTATCCTAGGGTCAAACTTAGGCTCTGATACCAACTGTAACGCCCCGAAATTTCAAAAAACTTTTGAAACTATATAACAAAGGTAATGATCGTAAATCCAAAACATAATACAAAGAGTACGGGGTGTTATGCCACACCCGAGCTAGAGAACTCAGGTGCACAGGCCAAATTCTAAAACCTCAATTAATATCAATACAAAATCATGGCACGCAGGCCGAAAGGGAAAACTATCTAATCTACGCCGCAAGCTTCTAGCGCACTCCAGTGATCTACTCGTCTGTACCTGAAAGCCAAATATATCTGTTCAGCGAGAGATGCTGGTAACCCACTCCAACGCGTTGATATACAATACATATAGATATATACATAGTTATACGAAAAACCATTTAGAAGCATGAAGATATACCCTAAGAGAATCTAGCTTTCAAAACAGGGAATAGACTCAACAGATAGGACTTAGCACAGACAACGGACATAATCAAGCATAAACAATTCACAAGCATAGGGAAACAGACAAGGCAGATAAAGATAAGCACAGTTAATATCCATAACCCAACATATACGATTCCCGGCATAAATCCCAAAGTCACCTCCCGAGACACTCACAACAACAACTCATCCATATCTCATCACATAGCACACTTTGTTGGCACCACAGGACCAATCGCATGCCCATACATGAGGGTCAGCGCGTATAGCTCTGACACGGCCCCGCAGCACCCTGCCCCGTATCGCAACACGGAGGGGCCGATCGCAACCGACCGATGAACCGCAGCTCATCATAGCTTGATAGCAACCAAACAATGGACCGCAACCCAAGAGTATGTCATCTGACCGCAGCCAGGAAATATGAACCGCAGCTCATGTAGAAACGTTTGATTGCAACCAAACGGTGGACCGCAGCCCTATATAATCTTTATATACCTGACCGATCGCAACTGGCCTGGTTAACAGTCAATATGGTTCTCAACCCATCCAACTGCCCGTATAACCAATTTGATCGCAACCAAATTGGGGTATCATGCACACATAGCACATAGCAAGCACATGCAACCCACATTAATACATTGTGAAGGGGGAGAAATTGTATAACGAAACCTATGCGTGATCATCCACATGCTAAGAATACTCCTAAGGGGTTCACAATCCTTACACCTAGGCCAACTGGATACCAATCCAACTAGCATGCAATATCTAAGACTTATTCAACCTACGAATGGTACCCGAACATCAAACTAGACATAGGCACGATGGACGGGGTCCGTTGGGACACCACGAGGGTCAAGGGAACATCAAACGGGGAAGCCGGACTCCCAAAAGGGGGTATTTTCCAGCGGGTAGCCGGTGGGTGAGGGTTAACCCGCCGGTGGTGTGACTCCGGGCAGCGGGTGCCCGGTGGGCAGCTGCCCGCCCGCCGACTGCCCGCTGCCCGCCCGCCGACTGCCCGCTGCCGGCGTTGCCCAAATAGGCCGCGGGTAGGTGGCGGGTCCCCTACCCCCACCTACCCCTCACTGACTCTTTTTCACCAAAAACGCTCAGGGAACCTTTGTGGAACCCGAAACCATGCTTAGACACTTTGAAACGCAATTGATAACACACGTAGACAATTAACGAATCAAAATCAAGAAACATACGGCACCAATCCTATCTTGCTTTTCTAAACATAATTAACACCCAAACGTGTGAATTCCCACCCAATACACCAAGAATAATACCATACGAATTTCACGATACAACCTAGGGTTCTAATCACTTTTAAATTAACAAGAACACAATTCATCCTTTAATGTCATGATTCGGTAGGAATATCACGTAAACATCAAGAACATCATACAATTATCAAGAACATCATATAATCATCAAGAACACCATATAATCATCAAGAACCTCTCAAGATCATCAGGATCACCCATGGAATCACAATGCCAATTATCAAGATCAATATAACGAATCATCAATCACACATGAATATGGGGGAAATCCTAAGAGGGGAATCATAGCTATGAAAATTGGTTTTGTTGAGACATGGGTTACCTTTTAGCCTTAATTAATTCCTTGGCTATGAAGGGTCTTTCTTGAAGCTTTCTTCTTTCTTGATTTCTCCTAGGGGAATTCTTAGAACTTCTTGTGTGGTGAGGGATTATTGTGGTGGGGGGTTCTAGGTGCCTCTTAAGTCCCCTATTTATATATCTAGGAGTCCTAATTAGGAACTAATATTATAGGCTTGCTAATTCTATTCCTTTTAGGCCTAGGGGTTGGGTTTTAGGGGTGAGGGCCCACGAACTATGGTGGGCCTTTTCCTAATTAATTATTGTAATTTAATTCTTCCTTCTGGGCAATTGGTTAAATGATTAATCGGTTTTTAGGGGTCGTAATACGGGGTGTTACACTATCTTACTCGTACTTATTAAAGAATATATTTGTATGCAAATTATAGGGGGAAACTTATATTTTTCATATGTGTTGCATGACAAATCACATAGCTCGCATATTTATGTCAAAACACACACTTACATACACTCATGTACATATACACGCATGCTAGACAAAAACAGTATGTTATAAGGTATCCCACTATGCATATATACAATATTATTAATTACAAGCAATCTGCGTATAAGTGCCAATACTTGTTATGTGATCACCCGTCGTTATCCATGGAATACAAAATAAAGATTCTAATTCTATTGTCCCCCCAAAATTTATTTACCCCATAAGAAGCAAGAGCCTTTCCTCCTAATTACTTACAATCTTTTCCTCCGAATCTAATTTTCGCTATTTGACTAATTATTATATGATTTATGACCTTCTTGAATTTACATGACAAAAGTTTGGTTATGCCACGATATTAAGTACGTGAATATAATTGTTAATCATGCACTAGGCTAACATGTGAAACAATACATATGTGTGCTTTATGATTTCCTTAGGACTAGTTATTATTTAAGACTTAAAATAGGGCCACATGCCTTCACACTCTATGCCCATAGACCTAAGAAATTGCATGTTTAGCATAATTACGATTGAATACATATAGGCATGCCAATTTGCAGGCTTCGCATATAACATAAATAGTTAATTATCATACATGTTAGGCTTGATGTTTCGTAACTGTGAATATTTGGTATAATCTTCTAAGCACAAAGATTAGACATAGATCCTACATATATGGCATCTAGGCTCACAACATACCACACTACATAATTAAACGTCTGCATCCACTCGTAAATGAGGTTCGCCTGTGTTGATATATGTGCATATATACTTTATAATAATTATGTGGCTATCCAAATCTGCACTCGCATGGTATTTGCCTATCATTTAGGTACATAAATAATTATACAATCGGTACAACTTGTGATCCTATATGTTAAATCATTATAAAATAATTAAATAAAAATCATGACCATGTGTAAAACTTCTATGTTATGTAATAGTCACCAGTAAAACTTACATATTGTGTGTTCATATTTGTGACCTTGTTATTTGGTGCATTTTGTCAGCACAAACCCAGTGAATCTATATGTGCATGTGTACATACTTCCCATATAATACATTCATTATAAACTACTATACTAATTCGGGCTCTTTACCCCAAAATGATTACCAAGCTTCGGGGATGAAGCTTCTTGTAAGCGGGGGAGAGTGTAACACCCCGTGTTATAGCCTTTAATCCCGAATTAATTATTTAATTAATTTCATTAATAATAATTAAAAAGGATTTAATTTAATTAGAAATGCCTTTAATTAATTAATATGGTCCATCACGGATCGTGGACCCTTGCCTAAACTAGAGTCATAAGCCTATTAGAAATAAAGAAAGTAAACATTTTACTAATCGGATCCTAATTAGGAATCCTAGGCCTGCACATCTCTTAGGAATAAAGAAGGTATACCTTTACTATTCAGATTCTGGTTAGTATTCTCTTTAATTAATTAATATGGTCCACCATGGACCATGGACCCTTATCTCTAAAACAAGTCCTTAGTCCTATAAGGAATAGAATTAGTAAACCCATACCATTCAGACCCTAATTAGGACTCCTAAATATATATATATATATATATATAAGGACATAGGAGGCACCTAGAAGTCACACCACAATAGATATCACCACACAAGAATTCCCAAGGGACTCCCCACCACCAAGCCTAGGGAGATCAAAACGGATGGAAATCTTAGGGAAGAACCTTAATAGCCAAGGAATGGTGAATTAAGGCTAAGAGGTAACCCATGTCTCAACAAAACCTATTTTCTTCGCTATAATCTCTTTCCTTGGCCTCCCTCTATATGCTTGTGTCTTGATTAATTCCTCTATGCTATCCTTGATGATTGATAAGATAATTTGTGTGTATTCTTGATAATCTTGATGATCTTGATGATGAAAAGAGGTTCTTGATATTGATGTAATGATTCTTGACAAATCTTGATAGTTCTTGATGTTAAAGATAAATTGTGATTTTGATGAATTGGGAGGGATTAGAGCCCTAGGATGGATTGAGAATTTGTGTTATAATGTTCTTGATATAAATTGGGTGGGAATTCGCGTGTTCGGGTGTTGTTTTTGTTTAGAAGTCATAATAGGATGAGTTATACGTGATTCTTGCTTTTGATCCATTAATTGACTACGTGGTGTCGTTAATTACGTTTTAAAGTGTTTAAGCATGGTTTCGGGTTCCACAAAGGATCTCGGGACGGATTTGTGATGAATGAGTCAGTGGGGGTAGGGGTACCCGCCACCTACCCGCTGCCTGAAGATCACCGCCGGGCAGCGGGCAGGAGCCGGGCAGGCGTCCGCCTGCCGGCAACCCGCTGTCGGGCAGTGATCACCGGCGGGCAGCCGGCGGGTGATCCCTCACCCACCGGCTACCCGCTGGTCTGTTACCCACCCCGGGTCCCTGGCTTCCCCGTTTGATGTTCCCCATTCCCCGTGGTGTCCCAACGGACCCCGCTTGTCATGCTTGGGTCTAGTTTGATGTTTCGGGTGCCGTTCGTAGGATAAAAGAGTCTTGAGAATTGCATGCTAGTTAAATCGGTATTCCGTCGACCTAGGTGAAAGTCGTATGAACCCCTTAGGACTATTCTTAGTATGTGAATGATCACACGTAAGCTTAATTATATGTCTCCCCCTTCCCAATATGCTATTATGTGTTATTGTGTGTTATTATGTGTTATGTGATGCATGATCCCCCAACTTGGTTAAGATCAAGTGGGCTATACGGGCAGTTGAATGGGCTGAGAACCATCCCAACTGTTAACCAGGCCGGTTAAGATCGTTCAGGTATATAAATATTATATAGGACTGAGGTCCACTATACAGGCAGTTGAATGGGTTGAGAACCATCGCAACTGTTAACCAGGTCGGTTAAGATCGGTCTGGTATATAAATATTATATAGGACTGAGGTCCACTATACGGGCAGTTGAATGGGTTGAGAACCATCCCAACAGTTAACCAGGCTGGTAGAGACCGGTCAGGTATATAAAGATTATATTGGACTGAAGGTCCACATGGGCCTCGGTGATATGACCCACCGACCTGGACGCGCCAGGCGACATGTAGAGCCTACAAGCCGAGGAAGGTTGTAGTCCACCGACCTGAGTAATCCGGCGGTGTGTAGGGCTACGGCTGGCTGCGATCCAGCGAGTGATGGGACATCAGTATGTAGGGCCGTAGTCTCCAAGGATCTTCGCCCACCGACAGAGTTTAGCTCAGCGGTGTGTCGGGCTTGATCCGCTACGGTCCACTGATTGTGCGCATCAACGGTGTGTAGGGTCGTAAGTTCCAACTTGTAAAGGGGATCGCGGCCTACCGACTGTGCGCGTCAGCAGTGTGTCGGATCGTGGTCCGACGTTGAGTTCGTCAGCGGTTCTCAAAGGGTTGGTTGCGATCAATTCCCCTCATACCACGGTACTGAGGTAGGGTGCTGCGGGGCCGTGTTAATGCTTTTAATCAAAGTGCATAATATTAAATTTAATTATGCAACTAGAATTTGTGAGATTTTTATTTACGAATAAAACATATACTATGGCTTGATATTTGTTAATTCAGCCTGTTTCTCACAAATTTGATTTTAACCTTTCAAAGTATATATCTATTATATTATTATTCAAATTTTGAATTTCTTTTGGTTAGAAGTCACAATAGTTTTGAATATTAATTATATACTTGAGGTTGTTGCTCATATTAAAATTATTTTCAGTTATGCAATCTATTTGGAACATATGAGTTTATTATTTAATTTTATGCATATCTGTTCTAAGCATAATATTTTATTTTTAGATTATGCGATTTATTATGCCTTTAGAAAGCATAGTTTAAGAATGTATTTAGTTCCTTAAGTTGAACTTTATGCATAAAATTAATTGCGGTAGTGCCTGAATTTAAGCACGTTTAGTCTGTTAATTTAGTTCATTGATTTAAAGCCTTATCCATAGGTGAATCTACAATCTTATAGATCTCCCAAACGGTTTTACTTCAAACATGAGAACATATGACTTAGGAAAGTTTCTTGGGGAGGAATACTAGTTCTATGGCCCTGGCTTAAAAGCCTTGTTGCTACTAGTTCCCTTGCGACGCTACTCTGTCTAAGGAGTTGATATTTAACCGAGCTTCGTCTCGACCAACTTTCGTGGGAGTATACCTAATAATTGTCTATCATGTGTCGGTTTAATTTGTTTGTTAGGCTTTAAATTCCTCTTTTGACAAGTGATTACAATTTTTAGATTAATTAAAGAGTAGCCACAATATCTTTAATTTACTAAAAATTGTCTAAAGTTCAAATCACATAAAGATGGCAATGATAAATGTCTAGTGATCCTATAATTTTAATTAGTTGGAGAGTAGCCACGGCATCCTTAATCAGTTAAAATTATATATTGAGTTGTTGGGTCACATAAAAGTTGATAAAAAATGTCTAGTGATCTTATAATTTTAATTAGTTGGGGAGTAGCCATACCATCCTTAATTAGTTAAAATTATATATTGAGTTGTTAGGGTCACATAAAGTTTTAGACATATCAATTGTGATTAATTGTATGTAATATGATGGAATTTAGCTCACAAGCAATTTCGTTATATTTGTATGATTAATTAGGATGAAATACTGAACTATGATCATAATTTAGCCCACACACAATTATGTATCGGAATGTAGTTTAGTAGTTTTATCAGTAATGATAAGAATAAAGAATTTTACTTACTTTATGAGTAATTTTCACCTCTATCATGAAGCTTAATTTTATGATGCAAACTTTAGGTCATCTATCTTAATTTGCCCACAGGGATTAAGATAAGGAACATGATCTCTTATGTTTTTCGTCATAATGGTTGTAATGAATCTAATTGAATTAAAACTTTAGCCCACAAGCAAGTTTTATGTCACTAGATTCTTCAACTCATTTGATAATTGTTTCATTATAAAATTTCAGTTGGATCTTATTGAGTAAAACTTTAACCCACAGGCAAGTTTTATGTCAATAAATTCCTCAACCCATTAGATAGTAATTTTATCTGACTTTCTTAGAATTTATAAATTTAGTTCAATTATAATTATAAGTTTCATGGTTTGCGTTGGCAAAACATGTATTTAGTCACTTCCCAAAATTTAGATACACCTTTTATTAATTATTTATCACGAAGCTTACCTGGTTATTTGGACTAACTATAGTAAGTTGCGTGGTATGATATGCCTCTTTTGGATTCCAATAATAAAATGAATCCTTTTGAGCCAGATTCCAACTTGGTTTTGGAAGGTGTATTTTATTATTTTAGTATGTCCAACTATGGTGGAGAATCATGTCCTCATTATTTATTCATTTAGTTGGACTATAATTGGAACCAAATATTGATTATTTAGTATGCCCAACTAATGGTGGGGAATTATATCTTCATTATTTAGTTGGTCAAATCAATTATGAGTCTTATATCATTAATTTGGCTAAAGAATATCTTAATCAGTGGGAGTGATAATTTAGAAAGAGATCATTAAATACTCCCTTAAAGCTGATGGATTTAATTGTTTTCATACATTCCAAATTGGATTGTGCGTCTAGCAGTAAGTCCAAAAGTTTCCACAAGTATTAATTTAGTTATTTGTTCTTATAATTCATAAGTTCATTTCATTGAACGTTTGGTTGTACAACATATTTATGAAAATGTTGTAACAATATTAATGAATTTATTAGAATGAAAACATTTAACTTGTGGGGCAGTGCCAATTAATAAATTCTTTAGTAATTAATAGTCTTTATGTTCTTCAAAACTGATCCTGGGCCATTTTGGTTTGTAAGGTTCAAAACAATATTGCTAGACTGTAAGTAAGACTCATTATGTTGAGTTAATTTTGAGGTGGACTTTGAGATTATTTGGGAAGTTGGTGTATGTTTAAGATTCCAAATTTATGGACTTAGACTTTTTTGATTTGTTGTCTAAGTTATTGGAATGTTTCTATGACTTGACTATCTTTTGGATATCTTAATTAGTGGGAGTGACAGACGTGTCAACTCCAAGCTCTTAGCCGTTATAGGTAGTGCTTATGTTAACTTATAAAGAAGTCATAGAATAAAGTTAGCATTATGCTAACATTAAGAGATCTCTACATAAGGCATGCTTCTAAGATTTTAGAGATCATACAGTGAATTTGGATGGTTTCTTCATTCATTTGTGCACATAATATATTTTGAGAAACATCCATTAAGGGACTAAGAATAAACATAGGGTTTGTTCATAAAGAACCTAAGTTAGGGAATTTAAATGCATGTGATCATAGAAGATATTATTCACTTGATCAGTAGAGGACGTATTACTATGGTTCATGTGTCTTGTTCTTTAATGGAGGTTGTGCCAGTACTTTCACCAAGTGGGAGAATGTAAGTATTTTCCCTAATATAATATATTATAATATATTGTATTAATTAAGTGGTTGTGGTGCAAGTGGAAGATTAAGTTAGTTAGTGGCTTAATCTGTTAGGCAACTCAGGATATCCAGTTAAGCTTTAACTGAATATCTGCCTACGTTGATGCATGGCATGTAGTGTAACACCCCTAAAATTTAAAACATTGAATGCTTATAAAATAAAGGTAATACTATCATTAAATCCCAAAACAGAGCATAACTAAACATTACTTGATTACGTTATCAAGGTTCTCATTCCAAGGTAAGATCTTCATTGCAGGGAAGCTTAGTGCACGACACTTTCCATGCGTCCGTCGCCTCTACTTGACACGCCGAGTCTTTTTGAATAACAATCCTGACGCTCGTACTAAAGATTAAGAAAAGACGTTTCTCATGCACTACTTCGCTTCCTTGCACTTAATTGGCGCCCTAGCTTTCTTTACAGCTGGTCTCCCACTTCCGTTACCCCTTTTTCCGGGTTTCGTTCCTGAATTCCTCGTTGTAGAAGTTGGATTCGGTGAAGGTCAGTGGTGTTAGCGTAAGCTTCGTTGAGGGTTCTGGTTTTACTTACGGCTAAAGCCTTTCGAGTTTCGGAGTTGAGACCTGCCCCAAACTCCTCTACGTTAGTCGTCTTTATGGGCACCAATTCAGGCGCGAAACGAGCTAGCTTGAAGAATCGTTTGCGGTATTTCACCACTGTAGTTATCCTTGTGTCAGGCGAAGGAATCCCGTGTGCATGGTTGTCCTTACAGGCGCGGGATCGAAACGTCCCCGTAACCGAGCCTTCAGGGGTTTCCAGTTGAATCCCGGTTCTTACCTACCGGTAGGTCCCTTGTGAACCCATCAAGGATCAGCCTTATGTCCAAAGTAGAATGAGGCTAGTTCCACATGGCGTCCTTCCGGGCATTCTACTACTTCAAAGATCTTGTCGAACGTTCGGATCCATCCTTTGAAGGTCGTAGGGTCTTCTTCCCCTGTGGGAGATGGCTCGAGACTTGGGCGAGCTACGTCTGGGTTCCTGTTCGAGGGTGGTCGGTTGTTGTTAGTAAGGTGGCTTTTGCTTATCGTCTGGGCGCCCTGAGTCCACCGCTGTAGGTTTTTAGGTTAACAAATTCCGGGTAGGAGGCTTGGGAGTTCTCGACTGATTCTTGGTTGGCGTAATTCTGGTGTTTACAGGATCAACAACGATCGTAATGGTAAGTTAGGGGTTTGCATCCTTTCCTTGATGCGATAAGCGTAGGGGATTTTTTAATTAAGCACAGAATAAAGTGAGGGGAAGGTTAGGCATGTAATGATAGGTAAACCCACAATCTCACCGCGCGTCCTAAGTTCACTGAATCCTATGTACTTAAATACCTAGAGTTCAAGCTTAATGTCCTAAAGTCTTGTCTTAAGAGTCTTATCCTAGGGTCAAACTTAGGCTCTGAAAGCAACTGTAACAGCCCTAAAATTTAAAACTTTAAATGCTTATGAAATAAAGGCAAGACTATCATTAAACCTTGAAACAGAGCGTAACTAAACATAAGTGTTTGGGGTGCTATGCCACATCTGAGCTGGAGAAATCACATGCACAGGCTATACAGTCTAAATATCCTCAAAGCAATGTCAATACATCATCATGGCACACAGGCCGAAAAGAAAACTAACTAACTAATCCTTAAGTTTTCTAGCGCGCTCCGGAGCTACTCATCTGTGCCTGAAAGCCAAATATATCTGTTCAGCAAATAATGCTGGTAACCCACTTCGACGCGTTAAAATACAATATAGGTATATATATACATATACATATATATATGTATATATATATATGTATATACATATATGTATATATAATATATTTATATATATTATATATACATATACATATACATATATCTATATATATATATATATATATATATATATATACATATATATATATATATATATATATATATGTATATACATATATGTATATATAATATATTTATATATATTATATATACATATATACATATATATATATATACATATATATATATATATACATATATATATATATACATATATATATATATACATATATATATATATATATATATATATATATATATATATATATATATATATATATATATATGAAAATCATTTTGAAGTCGGAAGATATATATACTTAGGAGACTCTAATTTAAAATCGAGAATAGGCTCAGCAAGTAAGGGTAGACACATTTATCAGTTATAATCACGCATATAAGATACTAGCATACACCCTAAGGTCACAAGATTATTCCACATCAAACATATCAGTATTCACTCATTATTTCAACATATAAGCACACTTTGTTGGTGCCGCAGGATCAATCGCATGCCCATACATGAGTGTTAGCTCATATAGCGCTAACACGGCCCCAAAGAACCCTGCCTCGTACCGCAGCACGAAGGGATTGATCGCAACCAATCGATGAACCGCAGCTCATTTATAACGTTTGATCGCAACTAAACGGTGGACCGCAGCCCGAATAGTGTGTATTTCTGATCACAACCAGATTATGAACCACAGCTCATTTATAACGTTTGATCGCAACCAAACGGTGGACCGCAACCCTATATATATTTATATACCTGACCGATCGTAACCGGCCTGGTTAACAGCCGATGGTTCTCAACCCATCCAACTGTCCATATAGCCAATTGATCGCAACCAATTGGGGTATCATGCACACATAACACATAGCAAGCACACGCAACCCACATTAGCACGTAGGGAGGGGGAAACACATAAATAAAACTTATGCGTGGTCAACCACATTACTAGGAATACGCCTAAGGGGTTCATATATCATTCACCTACGCCGACGGGATACGAATTCAACTAGCATGCAATACCTAAGACTCTTTTATCCTACGAACGGTACCCGAAACATCAATCTAGACTCTGGCACGACAAACGGGGCCCAATAGGACACCACGGGACACGGGGAAACATCAAACGGGGAAAACCACCAAGTCCACACTGGGAAAACCAGTCCACCCGCCTGCCGGCGGCGCTACAATGGGCAGCGGGTGCCCGGCGGGAAGTCGCTTGCCCGCTGGCTACCCGCTGCCGGCGGCACTATTTTGGGGCAGCAGGTAGGTAGCGGGTTCCACTGCCCCACCTACGTCCCACTGACTCTTTCGTAATAATTTGGTCCCGGGACCTTTCGTGGAACTCGAAACCATGTCCAAACACATTTAAACCCAAACGACAACACCACGTAATCAAGTAATGGGTTAAAAACAACAATCAAATTAAATACATCCTAACATGACTTCTAAACATAAACACGACTCAATACCCAAACATGCAAAATCCCACCCAAATATACCAAGAATATCACAATACGAAATCCACAATTTAACCTAGGGCTCTAATCATATTTAAAGCACAAGATCATAAATTTATCTTTTTAAAATCAAAAACATCGAGATCAACACACAATTATCAAGATCCTCACATAATCATCAAGATTATCAAGATCAACACATAAGATCATCTCATAAATATCAAGATTATATCATAATCATCATAAAAGCCTTATCAAGACACAAGCATAGAATTGCATATCAAAGGAGCCAATGAAGAAGATTATAGCAAGGAAAATAGGTTTTGTTGAGACTTGGGTTATCTCTTAGCCGTAATCAGAATCCTTGGATACTAAGGTTCTTCTTTAAGATTTCCATCCGATTGATCTCCCTAGGCTTGGTGGTGGGGAATCTCCCGGGAATATTTTCGTGTAATATAACTATGGGTGGTACGGGTTCTAATTGCTTTCTAATCCCCTATTTATAGAATCAGGAATCCTAAGCATAATCTGAATGGTAAAGGCCTACTTTCTTTATTCCTAATGGATATATAGGTCTAGGATTCCTAATTAGAATCTGACTAGTAAAAGATTTACCCTCTTTATTCCTAATAGACTTAATACTCTAGTTTAGGCAAGGGTCCATGATCCATGGTGGACCACATTAATTAATTAATGGGAATCCTAACCAAATTAAATCCTTTTTAATTATTATTAACGGAATTAATTAGATAATTAATTTGGGATTAAAGGCCATATCACGGGGTGTTACACATCAGGTCTATGAATACTGAGGGTGCATTGGTTAGCCCGAAGGGCATCACTGTGAACTCGTAGTGGCTATAGCGGGTCCGAAAGGTTGTCTTTGGGATATCTGGGTCGGCCACTTTTATCTGGTGGTATCTGGATCTTAAATCGATTTTTGAGAACACCCCTGCTCCTTTGAGTGGGTCGAACAAGTCGTCTATTCGGGGAATGGGATACTTGTTCTTTATAGTAATTTGATTTAGTTCCCTGTAGTCGATGCATAGGCGCATGCTTTCATCCTTCTTTTTGAGGAACAGTACCGGTGCCCCCCATGGCGAGGTGCTGGAGCGTATGTACCCTTTATCTAGTAAATCCTGTCGCTGTGTTTTCAGTTCCTTCATTTCCTTTGGTGCCAACCTATAGGGTGGTTTTGAGATTGGGGCAGCACCGGGCACCAAGTCTACGGTAAATTCCACTTCTCTAGGTGGAGGTGCCCTTGGGATTTCATTTGGGAAAACATATGTGAACTCGTTTACCACCGAGATTATCCGAGGCTCGACTGTCTTGGCACTGAGATCCTCGATCGAGCATAGGAAGGCTTCATGTCCTTTTGTTAGGTATTTCCTCATTTTCATCATGTTTACTATTTTGACTTCATAACTCTTGGGGAATCCGCGGTAGGATACCCATTTGCCGTTTGGTCCCCTCAAGACAACTTTTTGTTCGCCGCATAGGATTTGTGCCCTGAATTTTCCTAGCCAGTCCATACACAAGATCACTTGTATTTCTTCCAGTCTGAATTGTATTAGATTGCTAGGGAACTCTATTTCTCCGATGGTGATCATTATATTTTTGTACATGCAATCACACTTCATTACTTCGCCTGATGCTACCTTGACTTGCAGCTGTACTCTTATGTTGGTGGTTAAGCCAAGTTGTGTGGCGAATTCGCTTGCTATGAATGAATTGGTGGCTCCTGAATAAAATAGTACGACGGTAGGGGTGGTGTGCACGAGGAAATTCCCGGTGACTATGTTGCTGTCCCTGACTCGGGCTCTGCTCATGGTAAGAATCCTTCCCTGGGTGACTCTTGTTTTCTTCGTGGGAATCGGTGTTATTACTTCTTGGGGTGTGGTGGCCCTGGCAGTCTTTGATTTCCGCAGGGGGGTTGTGTGATTCTCCATGATTTTCCTCTTGTGTCCCTGGTGTGTCTCCAGTGGGTTGTATGGTGTTTGTTGGCGTTTGGCTGCCTTGGTATAGGCTTCTTCGAGTGTCTTTGGTTTGTGTAAGGTTAGGGCCTTCCGGCTTGTGAAGTTGAGTTCTGTCACGAATTTCTCTATCTTGGTTGGTTCTGTAGGTACTAGCTTGGGCGTGAGACGAGCTAGCTTGATAAACTATTTGTGATATTCCGTGACCGTGGCTATTCCTTGCTTTAGGTGGAGGAATTCTTCGTACTTGGCTGCCCTTATGTGAACGGGGCAGAACCGCTCTCGTAGTCGTGCCTTCAAGGACTCCCAGTTGAACCCTGGTTCTCGTTTATAAGCAGGTCCCTCGTGGACCTACAAAAGGTCGGCTTCGTGTCTGAAATAGAAGGAGGCTACTTCTATCCGGCGTTTCTCCAGGCATTCTACTGTTTCAAAGATTTTGTCAAAGGTTCGGATCCATTCCTCGAGAACTGTGGGGTCTTCTTCCCCTGAGAAGATGGGCGGCTGATGTTTTGAGATTTGGCGGTCGACTTCTGAGTTCTCACTTGGTGGTGGTGGTTGGTTATTGTTATGGAGGATGGTGTTGCTTAGGGTGTTTGGGCAACTTTGGCCTGTTGCTGCAGATTCTGGATCAAGGATTCGTGCGCGGAGGGTTCCGGTGTCTTTTATTGTCTCCTTGTTGGTGCCATCCTGACGGTCTACAGGGCCAATATTATTTGTAATGTTAAGTTAGTGGGTTGCATCCATACCTTGATGCGATAAGTGTAGGGGGATTTTTGAATTAAGAACAGGATAGAGTGAGAGGGGGTTAGGTATGTAGTGATATGTGACCCACAATCTCACCGCGCGTCCTAAGTTTCCTGAATCCTATATACCTAAATACGTAGACTTCAAGCATAATGTCCTAAAGTCTTGTCTTAAGAGTCTTATCCTAGGGTCAAACTTAGGCTCTGATACCAACTGTAACACCCTTAAAATTTTAAACTTTGAATGCTTATGAAATAAAGGTAAAACTTTTATTAAATCCCAAAACAGAGCATAACATTAAACATAATTGTTGGGGTGCTATGCCACATCTGAGCTGGAGGACTCAGATGCACAGGCTAAACTATCTAAACATCATAAATCCTCAAATCATCATGGCACGCAGGCCGATAAGGAACTAAACTAGCTAAGCCTCGGGTCCAACTAGCGCGCTCCGGAGCTACTCATCTGTGCGTGAAAGCCAAATATATCTGTTCAGCGAATAATGCTGGTAAACCACTCCAACGCGTTAAAATACATATAAAGATAATAACATACACCCTAAGGTCACAAGACTATATCACATCAATCATATCAGTATTCAATCACTATTTCAATCAAGTATACACATTTGGCGGTGCCGCATGACCCTTCACGCGCCCATACAAGAAGTGCCAGCGCATATAGCTCTGGCATGGCCCCGAAGCACCCTGCCTATACGACAGCACAAGGAGATTGATCGCAACCAATCGATGAACCGCAACTCATTTATAACGTTTGATCGCAACCTGAATAGTATGTATATCTAGTCACAACTAGATTATGCACTGCAGCCCAAAATATATATAACCGACCGATCGCAACCGGCCGGGTTAACAGCCGATGGTTCTCAACCCATCCAACTGCCTGTATAGCCAATTGATCGCAACAAATTGGGGTATCATGTACAAATAACACATGGCCAAGCACATGCAACCCATATTAACACATAAGGAGGGGGGAAATCATACATATATAACTTATGCATGGTCAACCACATTACTAGAGATACGCCAAGGGTTCATGCACCTTCCTCCTAGGTCAAAGATATACCAGGTCGACTAGCATGCAATACACAAGACTCTTTTATCCAACAAACGGTACCTGATACGTCAAACTAGACTCAAACACGACAAACGGGATCCAATCGGACACCACGGGACACAGGGAAACATCAAACGGGGAAAACCACCATGTTCCACATGGAATTCTAGCGGGTGGCCAGCGGGTGGAGGGCCACCAGCAGACAACAGTCCACGAGGCACGGGGTGCCCGGCGGGCAGTCGCCTGCCCGCCGGCTGCTCGCTGCGAGGCGGTCTCATGGGGCAGCGGGTAGGTGGCGGGTACCCCTGCCCCCACCTTGTAACATCCCCAATGTAATACCCCGAAATTTTTAAACTTTTCAATGTTATAATATGAAAGCAATTATATTAAATAAATCCCAAATGGAGTATTCTAAACATAAGGTCTGGGGTGTTATGCCACATCTGAGCAGGAGAACTCAGATGCACAGTCTATTCTAACTAACTATCCTTTAAACATTTTCATTACATCATCAAGGCGCGCAGGCCGAAAGGAATGACTAACTACCTAAGCCGAGGTCCTCTAGCGCGCTCCGGTAGCTAATCATCTGTGCCTGAAAGCAAAATATATCTGTTCAGCGAATGATGCGGGTAACCCACTCCAACGCGTTGAAATACAATATAAGTATATTTATATATATAGATATACGAAAACCATTTTGAAGCAGGAAGGTATATACTTAGGAGACTCTAGCTTTAAAAACCAGGAATAGACTCGACAACTAGAGATAAGCTGATGCGGCCCAACATAATGAAGATCCATCAAGAGTACCAATTGGGCCAATCACAAGGCCCAAGTCCAAACGATTAAGACAACTCTTCATTGGTGATATTCAAAGATGGTGGAAATCCAAGTCAAGCCCATTTGCAAAAGATGAACAAGATTTCAAGGCTTTTTATAATTGTTTAAGTGCTGATTTTGGTGATTAAATTAGGCCCAAATCAGCCCTATTATTTTTGGTCATCATTAATTTAAATTGTTTGGCATAAAAGAGAAAACACTAGTTGCATTTAGAAAGGATTCCTTAAATCCTTTTCTAAATAAAACTCTATTTACTTGTTTTCTAGATTAGGTTTAGGATTCTTTTTTCCATTGTATTTAGATTACAATGCTGCCCTATACCTATAAATAGGGCACATCCATATCAGTTTGAGACAGACTTTAATTTAATAAAATTCTTAAGTTTTTCTTTACACTTGTGTAAGAAACCTTATGGCTAATTGTGGACTCAATTAGTGGCTAGCCGTGGACTCGGCTAGCAAATTGATTCGTGGAATCGAATCAATCTTACTTTCTTCAACCTTAGATTTAGGTTCGTGGACTCGTTCTTGAATCGAAGGAAACTAGATCCGACTCTAGTTGATTGAAGATTGCAACATCGAGGTACTTGAAGCTACATGGGATTCTTCCAAGTCTTTGAGGATTCGAGACAAAGGGTTTCTCGTGAGGTTTAAGGTATTTTGATCCATCTCTATCTTTAGTTTTGAGAGCATTCTTAGGACTAGGTTCATATCAATTTGGTATTCAGAGCCTAGGTTTATCTCGTTATCGTTAGAAATTTTGTTTCTTTGGTTCCCTAGGTTTATCTCGTGCTTATCTTACATGCTATTTTTTTCGCGTCTTATTTATTAAAAAACCTCAAAAAAATTTCTTTTGCATTCTTGATTGTGTTCTTGAATCTTGATACATGTTCTCCAGTTTCTTGAAAAACAATCCCGAAATAGTTTTCCCTTTTTCCCATCGAATATCAATGAGACCTCACACCTCCTAAGCACCATATTACCACACATTCTGTCAATGAGACCTCACACCTCCTAAGCACCATATTACCACACCTTACCTATATCCAAAGCGCATTTACGCGCAATTACGTCGAAATCACACCCTGTCTAGATTTTCGCGTTCTGTGACCAGTTTCAAAGAATGACCTATATCTCGAGATCTACTGGTTAGTTTTATCTGAAATTTTGATATGTTGTAGATATCTTCTGGGTCATTCTTTTGATATATTATACACTTGCTAATTCCTTACGTTCATTGAGATATTGATCTTCGAAGTAAGGGAAGAGTTTCTGTTTTTCTGGATGATTCTTGAAATTCTTGATTCTGTTTTGAAGGGGTTGTGTGGATCCTCTTGGTCTGAAATTTTTGTTGATATTTACAGTAGTTATTTGGAGGTTACTTATCAAAAAAAATCAAGAAAGTTGAAAAGAAAAAAAAAAAAAAAGAGAAAGCAATAAAGAAGAAGAATAAGGTTGCAGAAAGAATTTGGCTGGTAGGAGAATTTTGGAGGGACAAGGAAGGGGAAAAGTATAAGGTTGGAAGGACTTATTGATAGTTTATTTGAACCTTGGACTAGGTTCATATCAATTTGGTATCAGAGCCTAGGTTTATCTCGTTATCGTTAGAAATTTGGTTTCTTTGGTTCCCTAGGTTTATCTCGTGCTTATCTTTTGATATTGGTCTTGCACATCTTTCTACCATACTTCCTTCTTTGGTTTCCTTTTTCTTTCAAATCTTATTTAGTTTCTTTGCTCGTATTGTCCTTTTTCTTTGCTTCTTGCTCTCAATTTTATTACCTATCTCGCGATACACCCTTACTCTCAAAGGCTTGTGAAGTCTTCCAAGGTACGTTTTCTTAAACTTTGAGGTTGAATCCATATCAACTTGAGTACCGGACTAGAATTTTCCTTTTTGCAAAAAGGCTTGTGAGAGTATCTGCCACCTTGAGCGATACACGAGTGGAGTGTGTGTTTGTAAGAGTGTGTAGTGCACCCCCCATAGCTATATAATCCACCTCTTACCTGCGAGCTGAGAATATTGAGGGAGCGAGCCAACTTTTTGGTTTCACTAACATGAATACTCACATATCTTCTTGTTTTTAGATTTTGTTTCTCATCTACAGATGACTGAAGAGGTTCCAAACACACGTAGGAGGTTAGAGTAGAAAATAGATGCTCTAGCCTTTTCCATGAAAGGTTTAAGCACTCAAATGACTAATCTAGAGCAACACCCTAAGCAAGTGCAACCGCCACTCTATACTAGGGGAAACATTCATGGAAAGGGATGCATTATCGTTATCAATTCGGATCGATGTATGAATTTAGCTAGTACAGCCATGGTGGACTACCTTAAGTTACCTCTTATCAATCACCCCCAACCGTATAATCTTATTGATTCAGGGGATGTGAGAGTGACTAAACAAGCTTTTATTCCTTTTTGTATTGGCAAGTATTATGATGAGGTTCTATGTGATATTGTGCCAATGCGTACTGCACATGTTTCACTTGGAAGGTCATGGCAACATGATAGACATTTTTATTATAATGCACTCAACAACACATGCAATGTCACCTATAATAGATTTATACATGTGCTTAAGCCTCTACTTCCAAAACAAGTAGAAGAAATTCAACTGAGATCGAAGCAAGCTCTCAAACCAGCCTTGAAGAAAGAAGAAATCAATGAGAGCAAACTGGAACCTCCACGTTTAGAATTGGAGTCACCACTCCAGTCCTCTAACTTAGTTTGTTGCCAAACAAAGGAACCGCTATCAGTGGTACAGTTGAAAGAACCAGCCAGAGCTATCAAAGGCAGCCTCGCTTGGTAACAAAAAAGGATAGTAAGCGAGAGAAAAGAAGGGGAGTAACTATTTACTCATTTTTATTTCAAAAGCATGCATTAAAATTCTCTAGATTTGTTTGTCATGTTTCTATTAATGAGCTACTTGCTAGATGTGTTAGAAATTTGTTTGCCTCCATACATCCAAGATTCCTTAATTTTGATTTTACTAAAACTTTATTTGATAGAGATAAGGAATCACTAGGAAGTTATAAGGCACATTTGAAAACTTCTTATGTGAAATACTACTTGCTCAAGGGGTTTTCGTTCAAAGTCAATGGGATTGGCATTTTTTGCTTGGATTTGAGCAATGGTTTTCCAAAGAGTGATGATGTTTTGCATGGATATTTTCATTGGCCAAAGAAGAAAAAAGATGTAGAATCTTATGTTCATAATTGTGCTGCTTACCACCACAATGCATCTAAATCATTACTTGATATTTCCATGGATTTTGTGTTTGGTTTACCCTTAAGCTTTAGGAGGAAAGATTTTGTGCTTGTTGACAATTCAAACAAGATGCCTAAATTTAATATGCCTCATTTTGTTGAATTATTACCGTCCAAAATGTTTAAATTTCATGATGTATCATTAGACTTAATTGCCTTACTTGTTGATTGTAGGATGATGATTGGAGCGACTCGTGTCAAGCATCCCAAGAAAAACTTCCATGAGCGTGATAAAACAGAAAGTGAGCTTCCTACTTTGTCTTTCATTGAATATTTGGATTCGAGGACGAATCCTTTTCAAGAAGGGGAGAATAATAAGAACCAGTACACATGGAATCCAATAAGGGTCTATAGTGGGCTCATCACAAGGACCATAAATACATCCTTAAAGAATCATTGGTGGAAGAAACAAGAAGGCCCAATAATAATTCCATTCGATAGAGGAAAGTATTATAGTGGCCCATTTCAAGTGATATCATGGATCGGAGACGATGCTTACAAGATTCGAGGACGAATCATTTTCAAGAAGGTGAGGATGATGCGGCCCAACATAATGAAGATCCATTAAGAGTACCAATTGGTCCAATCACAAGGCCCAAGTCCAAACGATTAAGACAACTCTTCATTGGTGATATTCAAAGATGGTGGAAATCCAAGTCAAGCCCATTTGCAAAAGATGAACAAGATTTCAAGACTTTTTATAATTGTTTAAGTGCTGATTTTGGTGAATAAATTAGGCCCAAATCAGCCCTATTATTTTTGGTCATCATTAATTTAAATTGTTTGGCATAAAAGAGAAAACACTAGTTGTATTTAGAAAGGATTCCTTAAATCCTTTTCTAAATAAAACTCTATTTACTTGTTTTCTAGATTAGGTTTAGGACTCTTTTTCCCATTGTATTTAGATTACAATGCTGCCCAATACCTATAAATAGGGCACATCCATATCAGTTTGAGACAGACTTTAATTTAATAAAATTCTTAAGTTTTTCTTTACAGTTGTGTAAGAAACCTTATGGCTAATTGTGGACTCAATTAGTGGCTAGTCGTGGACTCGGCTAGCAAATTGATTCGTGGAATCGAATCAATCTTACTTTCTTCAACCTTAGATTTAGGTTCGTGCACTCGTTCTTGAATCGAAGGAAACTAGATCCGACTCTAGTTGATTGAAGATTGCAACATCGAGGTACTTGAAGCTACATGGGATTCTTCTAAGTCTTTGAGGATTCGAGACAAAGGGTTTCTCGTGAGGTTTAAGGTATTTTGATCCATCTCTATCTTTAGTTTTGAGAGCATTCTTGGGACAATATTCCATATTTATTTGAACCTTGGACTAGGTTCATATCATAAGCATATTCAACAGTTATAATCAAGCATATATCCTAGGGTCAAAGATTCACTTCACATTGTTCATATCATCATTCAATTCACATCTTATCACATATGCACACTTTGGTGGCGCCACAGGACCAATCGCATGCCCATACATGAGGGTCAGCGCCATATAGCGCTAACACGGCCCCGCAGCACCCTGCCTCATATCACAACACGAAGGGGTCGATCGCAACCAACCGATGAACTGCAGCTCTTCATAACGTTTGATCGCAACCAAACAGTGGACCGCAGCCCAAAAGTGAACCTCTGACCGTAGCCAGGAAAATGAACCGCAGCTCATGTAAAACGTTTGATCGCAACCAAACGGTGGACCGCAGCCCAAAAGTGTATTTCTGACCGCAGCCAGCTTCTGAGCCGCAGCTCAGTTATAACCAATTTGATCGCAGCCAAATTGGGGTATCATGCACACAAAACACATAGCAAGCACATGCAACCCATATTAACACATTGGGAAATGAGAGAAAACGTATAATGAAACCTATGCGTGGTCATCCACATACTAGGAATAATCCTAAGGGGTTCATACTTCTTTCCCCTAGGCCAATGGGATACCAATTCAACTAGCATGCGATACAGAAGACTCTTTTATACTACGAACGATACCCGAAACATCAAACTAGACTTAGGCACGATAAACGGAGTCCGTTGGGACGCCACGAGGGTCGGGGAAACATCAAACGGGGAAAACAACCATCCCGAAGTGGGAAAACCAGCGGGTGGTCCACCCGCCGGCGGCGAGAAACAGGGCAGCGGGTGCCCGACGGGCAATCGCCTGCCCGCTGCCGGCGACGCACAAATGGGGCCGCGGGTAGACGGCGGGTTCCCCTACCCCCACCTACCCCCACTGACTCTTTTTCAATTCTTGGGTCCCGGGATCTTTCGTGGAACCCGAAACCATGTTTCGACACTTTTAAACACAAACGACGATATCACGTAGTCAGATAATGGATCAAAACCAAGAATCATATTGAACATATCCTGGCATGACTTGTAAACATAATTGACACCCGAACAAGCGAATCCCACCCAAATATATACCAAAATCATCACAATATAAAATTCCCAATATCATAGTTCATCTTCAATATCAATATTTATCAAGAACATCACACAATCATCAAGATCCTCTTATCATCATCAAGATCATCAAGATCACACATAAAATCATCTCATCAATCATCAAGATCATATCATAATTATCATAGAAGATTTCATCAAGACACAAGCATATGAAGGAGCCAAAGAAGAAGATTATAGCAAGGAAAATAGGTTTTGTTGAGACATGGGTTACCTCTTAGCCTTAATTAGATTCCTTGGCTATTAAGGCCCTTTTCTCTAAGATCTCTTCTTCTTGATTTCTCCTACGTTTGGTGGTGGGGGATTCTTGGGAATTCTTGTGTGGTGATATTTATTATGGTGTGGGTTCTAGGTTCCTCCTATGCCCCTATTTATATATCTAAGAGTCCCAATTAGGGTCTAAATGGTATGGGTTTGCTAATTCTATTTCTTATAGGACTAAGGGGTTGGTTTTAGGGATGAGGGTCCATGGACTATGGTGGACCCTTCTTAGTTAATTAATGAATTTTAATTCTCTTTTTAGGGTAAGTAATTAAATAATTAGTTTGGGTTAGAGGTCGTAACACGGGGTGTTACACTCTCCCCCCCTTACAAGAGGCTTTGTCCCCGAAGCCGGTGCGTGGATCCATTCTTTCACCCCCGGGACGTCACGTGCTTTGGCCCCCTGGTTAGAAAATGTGGCCCCACATGTCGTTTGTTGATGGGGTAGAGTGGAACTTTGGTGCGGTAGTGTTTGGAAGGGTTTTGGGTTTACCTTTGTTTCCTGCTCCTGAGCTAGATGCCCCATGCGTGCCCAACATGGCCTTGATTGTTGCCACCCTTCGATCTAATGCATGCATTGTGTGGATTAGGGATTACAAACCTTCGTCCATGATTTGGTTTTGCCAGGTGAGCTGCGCGAGGATGCGCTCGTTGATGGATTCTTGATCTTGGCTCCCTGGATTTTCTCTTTCTTGTGTGGGAGCTGGTGGATTAGGCTCGCTTTCCTCTTCCTATTCCTCCTGTTCCCCTTGCCCTGTATACTATTGTATTGCTCTTCTTAGCTTCTTCTTGGAGATGTCTAGTTGGTCCACCAATTCTCTACGTTCTTCCTCCGGTTTTAGACAAACCTCCTCGAGGGTGATGTCCCCTTCGGTGTAGTAGATGTCGTTGCGGCGGAGGTTCTGGGCATTGAAAATCATCCCGCTTACGGGTTTGACCTCTGTGTGGCATAAGTCCACCCCCTTTTTCTCCATGATCCAACTTAGGATCATCCCGTAGGGTAGACTAAGCCGGTTTCTTGTCTTGCAAAACTCCATGTGTTTTAGCATAAGGGCCGGTAGACTGAGCTTGATTTTGTGCTTTAAAAAGTATGCAAAGGTACATTCCAGGCTTCCCACATCCTTGTTCTTGTTGTTTGTAGGCAACAAGCTATCAGTTACAATCATGACTAGTATCTTTGTTCAGCGGTTAGCCATTTCCTGTTAGGCCGGGTGGCCGAGGTGAAGCCTTCTTCCTTTCCTAGTAGGTACCCGAGGTACTCCTTGTACCTTATACTTTGGGTACCGATCCATCCCTTCCGGTCATAATCTGACACGCCCGTGGTGGTTATTTTTAAGAGTTTGGCCAAGCGGCCTTCGGAGAGTACGATCTCCTTGCCTCGGACTTTGGTGGTGATTTCTAACTTGTCACCCCGTTTGACGGCTGTCAAGTGGCGATAGAATTCTTTCACCAACTCGGGGTACGTATCCCCTTTGATTGTGAGATAGGTATCCAAGAGCCTTTGGAACTTAAGCATATCGACTAACTCCGGAGAGAATTGGTCGGGCTCGAGGGCTTTACTTCCGATCACCGTGTAGTAGGCATTGCTCCACTCCGGGGTTCGGATACCAACGGGGCTTCTTCGGCATTGTGAGATCTTCCTAACTAGTGTTTTCCGGGTGATGCTTTTTCCGGCGAGGCTCCAGCGAACTCCCGGTGAAGCTCCAGTGAGGTTCCGGCGAGGATTCCTGGCGGCAGCGGTGCGGCTTGATTTTTTTGATGGCGAGGCGTGGCTGGTCATGGGCGGAGCAGACGGTCGTGGCGGCGGCGTGCGGACAGGTGGCTACTGGGGCTGTGGCGGCGGCGTGCGGACGATGTCGTCGGTCGATTGCGGTTGCGGTCTGTTGGCGGGGAGCGGAGCGGCGACCGTTGGGCAGTTGGTGGTGGTGCGACGGCAGGTTGTGGAGATGAGTGGTGGTGACGGCGGTTTGGAGGGGAGGAGAAAGAGAGAGAGTTGTGTGTTTGGAGGAAGAAGAAGGGTTTTTGATTTGGGGATTTTGTGGGTTTTGGGGATTTGTAGGGGTTTAAGAAGGGAGTGTTCCCTTAAGGATTCAAGAAACACTCATAGTTTAATGGTTAAGGCTTTAGTTTTATAGGTGAGAGGTCTAAGGTTCCATTCCTATTGATAGCATTAGTCTCCTTTGTTGTGCACCCCCTTTGGGTGTCTTTGTTTTTTTTTTTTTTTTTTTTGTCTTCTAGTGGTAAAAGGTTTGACCGGTCTTCCTTATTGGACTTTGGATGTTGATTTTGGTGACTCGTGGGTTCTTGGGATAGACTAGTCCCTTTCCTTATGCTAAGTTATTTCGATTTTGCTTCTTTATTTATAATAATTCCGAAGGAGCTAAACTAACAAGTAACTTTACTACGAGGGTGGTTACAGGGGGTTCGCTAATTATCCTAAACAGAACTCGTCTATTTGGTTTTCTTCTGGTTGGTTTGTGGGGTCCTCGTCTCCTGGAGCCATGTTTTCTTCGTCGAGGTTGCCTTCGTTTTCGAATTCGGCCTGAGTGCGGCTCATGACGAACACCTTTCCGGGAGCACCGTAATTCCCTTGATTGTTCGTGCCCTCGTGTTGGCCCATGATTGTGGGGCACGAGTTCGGGGGTTGTGTGCACTAGAAAGACTTGTGTCCTTCTCCCTCGCAGTTGAAGCATCGCTAGGGGTTGCCCATGCAATCTTTGCCTCTATGGTCTTTGTTGCATTTTCGGCAAGGGAGGTTCCTTGTATTGGCTTCATTGTTTCCTAGGGGTGGCCTTTGGCTAGCTGGGTTGCATGGCCTTATGTTAGTGTCGTTTCTCGTTCTTCTCATAGGTGGTGCCCCATCTCCTGTGTTCCTTTTACGGATCTGTTCCTGGACCCCATGTTGTAGTAGTTGAATTTGATAAAGATTGGCGGCACTGGAGTAAGCCTCATTGAGGGTTCGGGGTCTGCTCACGACTAGTGCCTTCCGGGCTTCGAAGTTGAGGCTGGATATAAATCTTTCTATCTTGGTTTTCTCTGTGGGGACTAATTCTGGCGCGAAGCGCGCCAGCTCGATGAACCACTTATGGTATTCCACGACGGTAGTCATACCTTGTTTCAGGTGGAGGAACTCTTCGTGCATGGATGCTTTTACGTGTGCTGGGTAGAATCGTTCCCGTATTCCTGTTTTTAGGTTTTCCGAGTTGAACCCTAGTTCCTGTCTGTAAGTTGGCCCCTCGTGGATCAACCAAAGGTCTGCCTCGTGTCCGAAGTAGAACGAGGCTATCTTTACACGACGTTCTTCTGGGCATTCGACCAATCCCAGAATCTTGTCGAAGGTCCGAATCCATTCCTCAAGGACTGTGGGATCTTCTTCTCCCGAGAAAGTGGGTGGTCGATGATTTGAAACTTGTCGAGCGATTTCTGAGTTTGCGTTTGGTGGAGGCGGTGGTGGTCTATTGTTGCGGAGAGCTACATCGCTCAGTGCCTGGGCAACTTGTGTTAGTTGCTGTAGAGTTTGAGCCAGGGGAACGTGTGTGGCGGGTTCCAGAGTTCTTGACTGTCTTCTGTTTGGTGCCATGCTGCTGATCTACTGGGCCAATTATAGTAATGTTGAGTTAGAGTGTTGCACCCTTACCTTGATGCGATAAGCGAAGGGGAGAGTTCTTTAAATTAAACGAAGGGTAGAGTGAGGGAGGGTTATGTGATGATGGGTATACTCACAATCTCACCGCGCGTCCTACGATTTCTGAACTCTATGTTCCTAAATACCTAGAGTCTAAGCCTAATGTCCTAAAGTCTGGTCTTAAGAGTCTTATCTAGGGTCAAACTTAGGCTCTGATACCATCTGTAACACCCCGAAATTTTTAAACTTTTCAATGTTATAATATGAAAGCAATTATATTAAATAAATCCCAAATGGAGTATTCTAAACATAAGGTCTGGGGTGTTATGCCACATCTGAGCAGGAGAACTCAGATGCACAGTCTATTCTAACTAACTATCCTTTAAAAATTGTCATTACATCATCAAGGCGTGCAGGCCGAAAGGAAAGACTAACTATCTAAGTCGAGGTCCTCTAGCGTGCTCTGGTAGCTAATCATCTGTGCCTGAAAGCCAAATATATCTGTTCAGCGAATGATGCAGGTAACCCACTCCAACGCGTTGAAGCACAATATAAGTATATTTATATATATAGATATACGAAAACCATTTTGAAGCAAGAAGGTATATACTTAGGACACTCTAGCTTTAAAAACAGGAATAGACTCGACGAATAGAATAAAACATATTCAACAGTTATAATCAAGCATATAAAGACACTAGCACATATCCTAGGGTCATAGATTCACTTCAAATCGTTCATATCATCATTCAATTCACATCTTATCACATAAGCACACTTTGGTGGCGCCACAGGACCAATCGCATGCCCATACATGTGGGTCAGCGCATATAGCGCTAACACGGCCCCGCAGCACCCTGCCTCGTATCGCAACACGAAGGGGTCGATCGCAACCGACCGATGAACTGCAGCTCTTCATAACGTTTGATCGCAACCAAACAGTGGACCGCAGCCCAAAAGTGAACCTCTGACCGCAGCCAGGAATATGAACCGCATCTCATTTAAAACGTTTGATTGCAACCAAACGGTCGACCGCAGCCCAAATGTGTATTTCTGACCGCAGCCAGCTTCTGAACTGCAGCTCAGGTATAACCAATTTCATCACAACCAAATTGGGGTATCATGCACACATAACACATAGCAAGCACATGCAACCCATATTAACACAATGTGAAAGGGGAGAAAACGTATAATGAAACGTATGCGTGGTCATCCACATACTAGGAATAATCCTAAAGGGTTCATAATTCTTTCACCTAGGCCAACGGGATACAATTCAACTAGCATGCGATACACAAGACTCTTTTATCCTACGAACGATACCCGAAACATCAAACTAGACTTAGGCACGATAAACGGAGTCCGTTGGACGCCACGAGGGTCGGGGAAACATCAAACGGGGAAAACCACCATCCCGAAGTGGGAAAACCATCGAGTGGCCGGCGGGTGGACCTCCACCCGCCGGCGGCAAGAAACCGGGCAGCGGGTAGGTGGCGGGTTCCCCTACCCCCACTGACTCTTTTTCAATTCTTGGGTCCCGGGATCTTTCGTGGAACCCGAAACCATGTTTCGACACTTTTAAACACAAACGACGATACCACGTAGTCAAATAATGGATCAAAACCAAGAATCATATTGAACATATCCGGGCATGACTTGTAAACATAATTGACACCCGAACATGCAAAATCCCACCCAAATATATACCAAGAACATCACAATATAAAATTTCCAATTTAACCTAGGGCTCTAATCCCATTCAAATCATCAAGATCATAGTTCATCTTCAATATCAATATTTATCAAGAACATCACACAATCATCAAGATCCTCTTATCATCATCAAGATCATCAAGATCACACATTAAATCATCTCATCAATCATCAAGATCATATCATAATTATCATAGAAGATTTCATCAAGACACAAGCATATAGAAGGAGCCAAAGAAGAAGATTATAGCAAGGAAAATAGGTTTTGTTGAGACATGGGTTACCTCTTAGCCTTAATTAGATTCCTTGGCTATTAAGGCCCTTTTCTCTAAGATCTCTTCTTTTTTATTTCTCCTACGTTTGGTTGTGGGGGATTCTTGGGAATTCTTTTGTGGTGATATTTATTATGGTGTGGGTTCTAGGTGCCTCCTATGCCCCTATTTATATATCTAAGAGTCCCAATTAGGATATAAACGGTATAGGTTTGCTAATTCTATTCCTTATAGGACTAAGGGGTTGGTTTTAGGGATGAGGGTCCATGGGCTATGGTGGACCCTTCTTAGTTAATTAATGGATTTTAATTCTCTTTTTAGGGTAAGTAATTAAATAATTAGTTTGGGTTGCAGGTCGTAACACGGGGTGTTACACCCAATTTCCATGCCATTTTAAACTTAGATATGAAAAATAATCTAACCACAATATAAGCAAACACAACGGAAGTCTAACTATACAAAACTGGAAAACGAAGAGTGTTATGTCACGTCCGTACAGAATGAACGCACAGGCAACAACATCATCAACATCAAACTAAGAAGGGACAAGGTCAAACCAACAACAAACTAATGTGCATCATAAAAGTCACACATGCCCATAACAAAGCTAACAAAGTCTGAGGGAACTACACTATCCATCACTAGATCGCGCTCGCCACTACTCGGGACCTGAAAAGCACATAAATACATGGGACGACGCCCGGTCAGCGAATAATGCTGGTAACCCACCAATACATGTTAAGTATCATACATAGATAGTATATACAAAATCATTTTCGAAACGGAATACTGTATATATAAGTTCAAAGCCAAAGATAGAAGTCAACCACAAGACTTTATATCACTCACAACGAGACTAAGGGAACACATCCCAAGACATCAAGAAGTAACAACGACAACACAAGTAAGGTTCAAGGTATATTCTACCATCACTCAGTAGAATAACACCCGACATGCTCAAAACAAGAGAATAAAGAGACACACATTGGCAACACATACCTTCGTGACAACACTCGTCACGAATAGAGAAACACAACAACGCCAACACATGCCTTCGCGACTTCACACATCACGAATCAATAATCCTTCCTTATGCCCGGTTCCAACCTTATGGCTATCCCCAACCTTATATCTAGTTCCAAACATTACCTCTAGGACCCCTGTACTTCTGAGTCCAACATTTTCCCTCCTAGGACCGTCGTCCCCCACCAACGACCACCAACAATTCCACCAATTCATAGTACACGAGGGTACCGATCACACACTTTGGCAACACATGCCTCCCAAGAAATACGTGAACCCATCACACAGGTCACAAACTCCATAATCACGTCATGACCACCACGAGGACCACTGCCGTACCTTGGTGACTAATATCCCATACCATTAATCATGCAATCCAGGTACAACCACACACACAACACCATCATAGGAATTAATCAACGGATCACAACGAAGATATTAAACCATACTCAACAAGGAAAGGATTACAATCCGACAACAACGATGATCAACACAAGTCATCATCCACAATAGGAAAGAACAAACCACACACGCTTGCATTTAAAACCGAACTAGCATGCTTATCAAACGGGTGAACAAAACATAGTTCCGAAGAACACACAAGACTCATCATGGTTCAACGATTCACAAGGTTGAACACTTAGCACGATTCAAGACACCAAAAACCTACATGGAATCCTACCATATAGTTCTAGACATACGAAACATCAAGAAGACACTCAAAAGCCCAACAAAAGAACATAGGGAGGTCAAAACATCAATTACCGAGTCAAAAGAATCACGGGGAACAAATCCCCACACAAGCCATCATTGTACCCCGCGGGTGGGGCCACGGGTGGACCCCCACCCGTGGTTCCGCCCGCGGGAACTAACCCACATCACACCTGTACCCCGCGGGTGGGGCGCGGGTAGGCCACTGCCCGCCGTTCCGCCCGCGGGTTCCATGCCTTGTACAAAAATATCCCTTCGGGGGGATTTTCAACACCAAGCTCAAATTCAAGTCCAAAACATCCAAAATCTCACCAAATACAACAAAATGACTTGAATCAAAGGAATAGCCAAGCAATGGCATACATAAACCCTAATAACAAGCTCTAGATATGCATTTTCACAAGACAATGCATCAAGACTCACATTTCATAGCAAGAATCACATGTAGAATCCAAGAAATCAACATATAGGTAAGTAAAATAGATTTTAATTTGTAAAGCATGGGTTACCTCTTGAAGACTAAACCTTCACTTATAACACTTCTCAAAGCTCCTAAAAAGGTTCACCTTCAACACCCACTTCAAGAACACACCAAAAGATCATAAAGATCTCATCTTTAGAAAAAGATAATTTAGAAAGCACTAAAAACACAAAAGGAACATAGATCTTACCCTCCTAGATGCTCAAGAGTAGGAAAGGTGGAATCTTGGAGAAAAACTTTGAAGATCTTGGAAAGTCTCAACTTAGCTTGGAAGAAAAGCTAGCTAAATTTTTAGACAGAAGGAAGAGCTTATGTTTTGAAAGTGTAAGGGAAAGAATGAATGGTGTCTTCTAGGTTAGCTTGGAATACAATCATGAGGTGAAATGTCTTTATTACCCTTACTAAGATGAAGAAGTGTAAGGGAACAAGGGAACTATTCTCAAAGCTTTAGGTACAACACCTTGACTTGGGTTGACTAGTCAATTACTAGTCCCCGACTATTGAATTTTAGGAATTAAAAGATTAAATTACCGATTGGATTAGGACTAATTACTTAATTAATCCCTAAATAGAATCTGGATTTGCGGGGTGTCACACACCTACCCCCCACTAACTCTTATGTAATAATTCGGTCCCGGGATCCCTCGTGGAACCCGAAACCATGTCTAGACAAATTTAAATACAAACGACGGTACCACATAATCAAGCAAAGGATTAAAACCAAGAACCACATTAAATACATCCTAACACGACTCCTAAACATGCAAACACTCAATACCCGAACATGCAAAATCCCACCCAATCATACCAAAAATATCACAATACGAAATCCACGTTTTAATCCTGGGCCTCTAATCATAATTAAAACACAAGATCATTTATATAATTTATCTTGGAATCAAGAACATCAAGATTATCACATAAGCATCAAGATCAACACATAAACATCAAGATCATCTCATAAACATCAAGATTATCCCATAATCATCATATCAATCTTAGGCAGAGCCTTATCAAAACACAAGCATTGAATCATATATCAAAGGAGCCAATGAAGAAGATTATAGCAAGGAAAATAGATTTTGTTGAGACATGGGTTACCTCTTAGCCTTAATTAGAATCCTTGGTTACTAAGGTTCTTTCTCTAAGATCTCCTCTTCGTGATTTCTCCAACGTTTGGTGATAGAGGAATTCTTGAGAATTCTTGTGTGGTGGAATCTATTGTGGTGTGATTTCTAGGGGCCTCCTAGGTTCTATATGTACTTAAGAGTCCTAACTAGGGTCTGAATGGTAGGGATTTACTTATTCTATTCCTTATAGGACTTAGGGTTTTGTTTAGGGATAAGGGTCCATGATCCATGGTGGACCCTTCTCAATCAATTAACAGAATTCAATTCTCTTTTAATGGTAAGCAATTAAATAATTAGTTTGGGTTAGTGGCCGTAACACGGGGTGTTACACCCAAACTGAAATAACTAATGCTAGAAATAATGATAAAGCACTAGATACTATTTACTCACAATGCATGAAATTCAATTTCCCATAGTTGCAGGTTACGATTCAGCCAAAGGTGCGTGGGAAGCTCTTGAGTCAACTTACGAAGGTACGAATTCGGTTAAGCAATAGAAGCTGCAACTGGTTTAGTCCGACTTTGAAGAACTTCGAATGAGTGAAGATGCCATAACGAACTTCCATAGTCGTGTGCAAGATGTGGCGAATCGTGCAATGGTCCTTGGTGAACCTTTTCCCCAACAAAACTGGTGAAGAAAATTATGAGATCCCTACCACCAAGATTCAGGATGAAGGTCACGGCCATTCAGGAACATGACGGCTGGGAAAATAAGACTGTTTCCCAATTAATGGGAAATCTTCAAACATATGAAATGGAAATCCTTACCGATCACATAAAAAAAACAAAACAAAAAAATCGTAGCTTTTAACACTAAAGAAAACAATGCTGTGTCGGACTCAGAGGAACTAGGTGATGATACAATTGTTTTTTTAACTAAGCAATGTCTAAAATCTTGAAACAGGTGTCAAAGAATTCCCACAACAAAAAACCGCAAAAAGGATCAACTTCAAATACATCTAAAGCTAGTCATTGGATGGGCTAAACGAGAAGAAAAACTGAAACAGGAAGTACAGGCTCTGAAGCAGGAACTGAACACCTTCAACTGACTAATCCAAATGATGGACACCACCTCAACTCTTGACCAAATACTCGATTCTGGAAGAAAGTCTTCTGCAAAGATTGGTCTGAGCTTCACTGGGGGTATTTTAAAATAAAAAAATTGTATTTGTCAAAGCATCTGTACCATATCTAGAAGACATTCCTGAATCCAGCTCAGCGAGAGAAAATAATGGTATAGTACGGTCAAATAAACATTTTGATAAACTCTATAACCCCGTGTGTCATTATTACAGGTTGCGTTGTCATATCAGACCCGAATGTTACTACTTCTACAAAGATCAAAGGGTTGAAAAATTCAGACACAAGAACATCCAGCGCCTTTTACAAAACAAATTTGGGTTAAGAAAACTGATTATATTTCTTTTGTCTCGTTTCACTCTAAAAGTGCAGGAAGAGATGAAAAGTGGTATTTCGACAGCGGGTGTTCTCGTCACATGACAGGAAATGCTAAATTTCTATGTAATGTGAATGCTAGAAAATGTGTTGCTAGTCAATGGTCTTCATGCAAATCTCATAAGTATCAGCCAACTCTACGACCAAAACTGGAATGTATGCTTCACCAAAATAGTTGCAGCATTCTGGATAAAGAAAATCAATGCGTTATGGAAGGTAAACGGTCAATAGACAATTGCTACATTCTGACAAACGATATTTTTGTTGCAGGTCTAGCATGAATGAGCCTGAGTTATGGCATCAAAAACTGGGACACCTAAGTTATAGACTGCTTGATAAACTAATGAAGATAGAAGGTGTTCGTGGTCTACCTATGATAAAAATTGAATCATCCATTTGCAGTGCATGCCAAGCTGGAAAATATACCAAAACGTATCATCCAGCACAACAGACGATCAACATGAGTCACTGCCTGGATTTGATCCACATGGAATTGATTGGACCGACTCACACAGAAAGTTTCGGAGGTAAAAGATATATTCTGGTATGTGTCGATGATTTTTCACGTTTTTTATGGGTAATATTTCTCAAGGAAAACTCTAAAGCTCTTGATGCATTCAAAACTCTGGGACTAAAACTGCAAAAGGAGAAAAACGAACCAATCATTCGAATTTGAAGGGATCACGGGCGAGAATTCGACAATAACTTGTTCGGTGCATTCTGTAATCAATACGAAATCACTCACGAGTATTCAGCACCAAAGACACCTCAACAAAATGGAGTTATCGAAAGAAAAAATCACACTATCCAAGGAATGGGTCCCAGTGCTGTTTAACGCTAAGGGGTTACCTAAAAAATTCTGGGCAGAGGCTGTGAACACTACGTGTCACATCATCAACCGAGTCTATCTTCGACTAGACACAAATCAAAATCCATATGAATTAGGGAAAGGTAAGAAGCCAAACATCAAATATTTTCACGTTTTTGCTCACGTTGTTTTATTTTGAAGGATAGAAATCCTGTTGCAAAATTCAAACCAAAAAGCGACGAAGGGATCTTCCTCGGGTTCTCAACAAACAGCCGGGCATACCGAGTGCACAACAAAGCAACCAAAACCATCATGGAGTCACAAATGTTGTTGTAACACCCCATGTTATGGCCTCTAACCCAAACAAATTATCTAATTACTTACCCTTAAAAGAGAATTGAATTCCCTTAATTAATCAAGAAGGGTTCACCATGGATCATGGACCCTTATCTCTAAACCAAGCCCTTAGTCCTATAAGGAATAGAATAAGTAAATCACTACCATTCAGACCCCAGTTAGGACTCTTAGATATATATAAGGACATATGAGGCACCTACAATTCACACCACAATGGATTCCACCACACAAGAATTCCTAAGAATTCCCCTATCACCAACGTAGGAGAAATCACGAAGAGGAGATCTTAGAGAAAGAACCTTAGTAGCCAAGGATTCTAATTAAGGCTAAGAGGTAACCCATGTCTCAACAAAATCTATTTTCCTTACTATAATCTCCTTCTTTGGCTCCTTCGATATATGATTCTGTGTTTGCCTCTTGATAAGGCTTTTCTTGAGATTAATATGATGATTATGAGATAATCTTGATGTTTATGAGACGATCTTGATGTTTATATGCTAATCTTGATACTTATGTGATAATCTTGATGTTCTTGATTCTAAGATAAATTATATCAATGATCTTGTGTATTAATTATGACTAGAGCCCTAGGGTAAAAACGTGGATTTCATATTGTGATATTCTTGGTATGTTTGGGTGGGATTTTGCATGTTCGGGTATTGATTCTTGATATGTTTAGAAGTCATGTTAGAATGCATTTAATGTGATTCTTGGTTTCAATCCATTACTTGATCACGTGGTGTTGTCATTTGTGTTTAAATGTATTTGGACATGGTTTTGGGCTCCACGAGGGATCCCGGGACAGAATTATTACATAAGAGTTAGTGGGGGGAAGGTGGGGGCAGGGGTACCCGCCACCTACCTGCTGCCCCATGAGACCGCCTGGCAGCGGGCAACCGGCGGGCATGCGTCTGCCCGCCAGGCACCCGCTACCCCGTGATCTGCCGCTGGAATTCTAGTGTGGAACGTGGTGGTTTTCCCCGTTTGATGTTTCCCCGTGTCCCGTGGTGTCCCATTAGACCCCGTTTGTCGTGCCTGAGTCTAGTTTGTTGTTTCGGGTACCATTCGTAGGATAAGAGAGTATTGTGTATTACATGCTAGTCAAATTGGTATCTGTTGGTCCCGATAGGGTGGTGAAAGTCTAGAGGGGGGGGGGGGTGAATAGACTTTCAAGCTTTTTCAAATCAAATAACTCTTTGGTAACTTCAATTCTAAGTAACAAGTAAATAGAGCAAGTTTGTACTGCACAACGGAATAATAGTAAAGAGTTATGCCCAACTAGTAAATTAAGTGTGCAAGTATAAGTAAGATAGGTACAAATGATATGTAAAGTGACAGAGATATCTTGAATATATAAAGGAGATGGTGCACTCAATATATAATAACAATATTCAAGATTGTAAATAAATATCGTAACACGTCGACTGTGTGATGAGTGTTACATGCAACACGTCAAACTTGCTTAGAATAATTCAATATTTAAGCTCGAGAAGTTTGAGTCACATGCATACGTGAAAGCACACTAAACCCGGATGATTAAGATTAACTGTGAATAGTAAACGGGTTAGTCGGATGAGATAGATAGATATAGCAAATAATGTAAGTGCGGTATGTAAATGAGAGAGGCAATTTATAGTGGTTCGGAAGTGGCGTAATCTTCCTAGTCCACTTTTCTCCTTTCACGTCTAGGAGAAATTCACTATTTTCCACACACAGTTACAATAGTGAACAAGTGCTACACAGGCACTTCTTCCGGATGTCTTGCACACAGCTACACCCTGCTCCGAGTGTCTCGCACACAGCTACACTCAACTCCGAGTATTTCGCACACAGCTATACTCAACTCCCGAGTATTTCGCACACAACTATACTCAACGCCAACTAAGTGTCTTGCACACAGCTACACTTAGCAACTACGAGTGTTTTGCACACAGCTACACTCACTAGAGTATTTTGCACACAGCTATACTCTTTCTACAATTTACAAATACAAGGATTTGTATTTCTCTCTCCAACTAGATTTGAGACTATTCAGACTAAGTCTCTTAGAATATTTTGAGCACTAGCACTTTTGAATTTTGCACTTGTATTGCACTTCTATGTCGTTTTTCTCTATCTCTTCTCACACTTTGTCTTCAAGTCTTCATGGCTTTTTATAGTCAATCAAATATATCCGTTGGAGTGGGATAATTTGATATTTGAAATTTGAATCTTCATAGCCTGATATTGTTGACAGTAGTAGATCTTCAATTTTGATTTGATTTGTCAACTTGCCTGACAAAGTAATTCTTTAGCACAACTTTGATTTTCTAGTTGTTTCTAAAAATATTACTTTAATTGTCAATTTGAATATCCAACGAATCTTTGAAATTAATTCATCTGATAGAATTTATTTCTAGGATAAGTTTTTATTCATGCCTTCATAAATATTTTTCCGTTCTGATCAAATGTCTTTCAGGCAATTTTGGAGTCTTGTGGCATGTGGGTGGGCTTGGAGTAAATTCCTTCGAATTTATCCAATTTCTGATCATCTTGCTCTTTTGCCACATTGTGCTCCTTTGACTTGAACATCGTGCTCCTTGACTTTGAACATTGTGCTTCTTTCGATACATTGTGCACTTCTGACAACATTGTGCTTCTTAGACAACATTGTGCTTCTTAGGTGGCATTGTGCTCTTCTGACAGCATTGTGCTTATTAGACAACATTGTGCTTCTTAGGTAGCATTGTGCTCCTTCGCAGCATTGTGCTCCTTTCAGATTTGGTCACATTGTGCTCCTTCGCAGCATTGTGCTCCTTTCAGATTTGGTCACATTGTGCTCCTTTCAGATTTGGTCACATTGTGCTCCTTTAGTAAGCATCGTGCTCCTTTAGCACACATTGTGCTCTTTTAGACACATCGTGCTCTTTCAAAATCTGCCTTAAAAAAAAACATAAGTCCTTGGGGGGAATTGATCTCGGGTGTGATCGTTTAGAGTAAGGACCTCTACCATTTCGCCGTTAGGCTCATCCAGTCATTCTTTGCAACGCCATTGCTTTATGCTTTTTTCACGGATGAATACTCGTAGGACCAAAATTAATTTATCAAATTAATTTTGTTCTTCCTATGGTAGATTCCTTCTGATTTCAATATTCTGATTTATGATGCTTGTACTAAAGACTTAAAAACTAAGGGGATCTAAAGATACATTTGGCTCATCAAAACTTACAAAAATATTCCTATCAATTTTCCCCCTTTTTGATGACGCCAAAATCTATACTCAGTCATTTGGCTTGTCTTTTAAAAACAATTATTTTTCAAAAGATTTTATTAACTTAGACATAGCCAAGATGAGTTTAACAAATGATTTTGACTCTAGGAAAGGTATTTTTAGCCACTATATTCCTATTTCGCATTTTTGGAATTTTAATGATAATGAATTTTTGCATTTTTCCAATTCATGCGATTTGATACACTCTAAGCTAAAAATATTACCTTTCAAGACAAATAAAATAAAATTAAGAAACAACTTAATAGCATCATAAACAGATAGTTCAAATCATTCCAAATTGTTTCATGGGTTCATGTACCCGTGGACCACAAAAATTGTACCAATCATACAAATCATCTAATCACTTTGTTTCTCTTTTCCTTGAGCACATTGTTAATATGGTTCTGAACATCAACGAAATTGTCACTAATGGCAAAGTTGTTGCATACCTGCCCAACTGAATAGTAGTTCAAAGCTTCAGTGATATTTTTCCCGGGCAGTATACCTTCCTCATACCATATGATGCACTCTTCTAGACTTTTTCCATCTTGTAGCTCGGCATCATTGACTTTGATGTAGTCCCTTAGAACCATAATCATCAAGGCTCTAGCATAGCTTTGAATTCTTCTGAAATTTTCACTTGAAACCCACATGTTTTGATCACTTGGACCACTTTTCTTCATTCCTTTTGGTAGATCATTCAAAGTCACCAACTTTGGCATTTCAACTCTACCATCTCTCGGTGTGGATTCCAAATAAAGAGCTGCACGGTTGTACCAATTTATTTGCTCAATGTTTCCTCCTGCACAAACAATATCACGAAAAGAACAGTTAGTGGTATTTGCACTGCTTGATCCTCCTGGACTGCCAGCTTCACCACCACCGAACCAATACTCCAATCCTCCTCTTCTTGGTGCATTTCTTCCAACAGATCTGCCTCCTCCACCTCTACTACTGCTTGTGCCAACATTTCTGCTAGCCATGGCAGTCATCATCGTCTCAATCATGCTCTCCAAATGACTGAATCTCTCTTCCCCCTTTTTGGCGTAATCAAGAAGTGTATGAACCGATTCACGAAGAGATGAAATGGATTCGGAAATATTCTCATAAGAACCCCGAAGACAGCCCACTTTGGTGTTAACTGAGATGAGATCCGTGTGGACATCACTAATCTTCTTTTCATGTTGATGAACAACATTGAGAATACCTTGGCTTTGGCTCACGGCAATTGCTTCATTTGCCTTTCCAGAATTCTTGAGGATTTGGGAAAGTTGGATATAGAACTCATTGAGTTGCCCTTTGACATTGTTATTCAAACTTCCAACTTGTCTTTCAAGTGCTTGGTGGGTATCAATCAAATGTTGTTGACTTCTCCGATTTTCATCAAAAGATGCTTCGAATTTTCCACCTTGAATATTGACAACTTGATCCACATGAGTGTAGATCCCTTGAAACATGCTCTCCATTCGGTCAACAAGGCTTAAGACAACATTCTCCAGATTTTTTAATTTCTCATTTGTAGGTGTGCCATCAAGTTCTTGCTCTTCTCGGGATGAGGGAAAACACCTTGCTCCTTCTTGAGCAAAATTGGCTTCAAGCATGTGAGATTGAGCTTGATTTTCCACTAGATTTCTTTCCCTTTCCGGAGTGTGTAGCACGTGAGTGTCACCATGTGCACTTTCTGCATTAATAGATTGAATTTCCTCCGTATGTTGACTAGCTTGCATGGCATTTTGGTCTTGACTTATTTCAGTGAGATTTAACACACTCACATCATATAAGCCACTATCCATCAAATGTACACCATACGTGACATTTTCTTCAACATCCCTTGTCACAAATTCGGCCATATCAACTAAAAAATTTTCTTCAGTAGGCAAATCACTTTGAACAGTGCTGTCAACAGTAGCTTCGGCCAATTTGGCTTTCAATTTATTCACAAATGCTCCATTCACCGTAGACAACAAGGTTGCATGGCAAACATCAAAATTGCCAATCTAATTTAATGAAAACAATTCTTCTTCTTCTTGCATACTTGGTCCCTTAGTCATCAACTCATCATAAGGACCAAGTCTCCATTTTCTCCAATTTAGGACTCTACGGTATTCATTCACTAATACAAAGTCTAATCCTTCAACTTGATGAATCTCCTCATTCAACATTGTTTCCAATTCGGCAATTTGGGAAAAAGGATTTAAGAGACTTTGGCTTGCATTTGGGTTAAGACATGTGGTAGGATTTTGGCTTGTGGTAGGGTTAAGGCTTGAGGTAGGGTTATGGCTTGTGTTTGGATTTTGGCTTGATGTAGGGTTTTCATGGGATTGAGAGGGTAGACCAAGAATTTCTGCAACTGGTCTTTTTCTAGCTGGGATACCTCTCGGGTTCCTCTTTCTTTTGGAATTTAGATCACTAATCACTTCATGATCTTTAAACAAGATTCTATTACTCCCAAAAGGCTTCTTTGACCTCATAGTCAACCCTTTTCTTTTGATAATCTCACCAATGAGCAAACCGAACCCTAATATACGGTTGAACTTCCCATTCCTTATTTTTGCACCTTTCACAAAGTGTGCAATTCGGCTAAAGACAAGCTTACTCCAATCACCCCTAACAACATTCATGATAGCATGTACATAACCAATTCTTACGGGTGAAATATCTTCCATGCTATTTAATTTGCACAACACACATTTGTAGAGAATTTTAACAAGCATTTCATACTCCAACTTCAACTCAGATTTTTGACCGGAAAGATTTGGTTCGAGAGAGGCATTCTCATTCCGAATTTCTGTCCAAATTTCCGTATGATCATATAAATGAACATCTAAGTCCAACAGTGGTTGTTCTGGACTAGATATGGGCAGTCCAAAGGTTGTGTGTAACTCGTGTTCATCAATGGTGATGAGAGTTCCATTCACGGTGAACTCAATGGTCCATCCAACAACCTTGGCATTCATATAAAACTCTGCTACATCTTCATCATAAAATCCAGAATATGAGTAAGAACATAACCTAATTAGATTGCTTTGTTGGAGTGCATTGATGATTCTTTGTGCAAGATGAGAGTTCTCGGCTTCTTTGAGGAATCCTTGAGGGTCAAAACTTCCTCCGGCCTTGATTCCCACTGCTAGCTTTGTAAGGTTGAGTTGTGTGGTGTGTTCTTCATTCGGTTGTGAGCTTGTATCTCCAATGGTGGCCATAATGCGATTGATATTTTTAGGAGATTTGAGGGATTGAGAATTTTTGGAAGAAGAGGTTTGTATTTCGGCTATGGAAGATGAAAGGCTTTTGAAAATTTGTGTGTGATGGTGGCTTCTCCAACCGATTGGGTAGAAAAGATGTGTCTTTACCCAAATATCCTCACAATTAAATGTTGACTTTTAATAAGTGAGGGGTATTTTTGATATTCCAATAGCTTCCAACCTTGGAACTAACTGATAGTTAGTTTAGGTTATATATTCTCCATCCAATTTGTCTGCTGATGTGGCGCCAAAAATTTAGATACTCGGACTGATTTTACCTGAAATAAAATTCAAAGAGCACTAAATCTGTTCAAAAATAATATGTATGAATCTACACGTTTTTATGTAGATGGAAGAAAGAGAAATCTATTCTTTCTAGACTATTTATTGTGCACAACTACCATAAAAAGGTGTTCTCATTTAAGACATTCTATCATCACACCATCTTATCACTCTTAAATGGTAAGATTTGGCATATCTAAATGATTTCTACTTGTATATATGTATATAGATATACGGTTAGAAAGATATATAAGCACTATGTGCTTTAACACCATTTAATAGATATAGGTGGACTTTAAAAAGATGTGACATTTTTTGCATGTGTGACACATAGGCACGAAAATTTAAATCAGATAGTGTCGAAATATCAGATGAAAAATTGAGCTTATAATTAGAATAGAGTTTAGACTCTTAGCTCAATTCAATCATGCCCATCTCGTGTCTCAATTTCGAAAATCTTGATTCACACAGAGGCTTTGTGAGAATATCAGCTAATTGATTCTCGGTCGGGATATATTCAATTGATAATTCCTTCTTTTCAACATGATCCCGGATAAAATGATGTCTCACATCAATGTGTTTAGTTCTTGAATGTAACACGGGATTATGTGTTATGGCAATAGCACTTGTATTGTCACACAATATATTGACATTTTCACAATTCACGCCATAATCTTTCAGCTGTTGTTTCATCCAAAGAATTTGCGCACAACAACTTCCAGCAGCTATATATTCAGCTTCGGCTGTACTTGTAGCTATGGAGTTTTGCTTTTTGCTGAACCATGAAACCAACCTTCCCCCTAAGAACTGGCACGTTCCTGAGGTACTTTTGCGATCGATTTTACATCCTGCAAAATCTGCATCTGAGAAAGCAGTTAGTGTAAAATTACCTTCTTTGGGATACCATAATCCCACATTGACTGTTCCTTTTAAGTATCAGATGATTTTCTTGGTAGCAAGAAAATGACTCTCTTTTGGCTTTGACAGGAACCTAGCACATACTCCCACCGAGTAAGATATATCTGGTCGACTTGCAGTGAGGTATAGTAATGATCCAATCATTCCTCGATATTTTGTTTCGTCAACATCCTTGCCTTCATCATCTTTATCTAATCGTAAAGATGTGCTCATCGGGATCTTGATTGAGGATTTTCCATCTTGACCAAATTTCCTTATCAGATCTTTTGTGTACTTGGCCTGATTGATGAATATTCCTTCGCTGAGTTGCTTTACTTGTAGTCCAAGAAAATAATTCAATTCTCCCATCATGCTCATCTCAAACTTATTCTGCATGAGCTTAGAAAATTTCTCACAAAGAATTTTATTAGTACTTCCAAAGATAATATCATCAACATAAATTTGTACCAATAAAATGTGATCATTTTCTTGAATTCTAAATAAGGTTTTATCAACAAGGCCTTTTGTGAAACCACAGTTAATTAGGAACGTTGATAGGGTGTCATACCAAGCTCTCGGTGCTTGTTTTAACCCATATAACGCCTTTTTTAATCTGTAGACCTTATTAATATCACCTTTTACCTCGAAACCGGGAGGTTGCTCAACGTAGACTTCCTCTTCAAGTAATCCGTTTAAAAATGCACTTTTCACGTCCATTTGATAGACAGTGAAATTCTTGTATGCGGCATAAGCTAGAAATATTCTAATGGCTTCTAGTCTTGCAACGGGTGCAAACGTTTCATCGAAATCTATGCCTTCTTCTTGTGAATATCCTTTTGCCACTAAACGTGCTTTATTTCGAATGACGATTCCATCCTCATTAGCTTTATTCCGAAAGACCCATTTTGTTCCAATTACATTGTAATTTTCAGGTCTTGGAACTAATTCCCATACGTCATTTCTCTTAAACTGTTCAAGCTCTTCTTGCATTGCATTGATCCAATCTGGATCATTTAGTGCTTCTTCAATACTTGTGGGCTCCACCTGAGAAAGAAAACAAGAGAATAAAGAATTTATACTTGAGGACCTTGTTTTTACTCCTTCTCGTGGATCTCCAATCACTAGCTCTGGAGGGTGATTTTTGAGCCATCTCAAGTCGGGTTGTAGGTTGCATGGACTTCCCACGTTTCCTTGCTCAGTAGGTAAGTTGGAGGTAGACACATTTTGCTCATCAGATTGATCTCCAATTTGTATATTGACTCGAGAGTTTTGATTTTCCACGTGTGCATCTTCATTGGCTTCCACGTGTCCTTCACTATTGCAATCAATGTCCAATTGCTCCATACCCTGTACAATTTGATCTTTAAAAGATATGTCAGCATCATTAAATGATTTTTCAACTTGACAAATCTCCTGATCATTTTTGTTGCTTTGGGTTTCCTTCATATGAGCTTCATCAAATGTGACATGAATTGATTCTTCTACCACCATTGATTTCTTGTTCAATACTCTGAATGCTTTACTGGTAGATGAATATCCCAAAAATATTCCTTCATCTGCACGCACATCAAAAGTCTTTAGATATGGTTTTCCATTATTAAGAATAAAACATTTGATACCAAAAGTATGGAAATAGTTGAGTTTAGGTTTTCTCCCTTTCCATAATTTGTACGGAGTCTTATTGTAAGACTTATGTATCAAGCTCCGATTTTGTGTGTAGCAAGCGGTGTTGATTGCTTCAGCCCAATATCTTTTAGGTAGCTCGGCTGACGTAATCATCACTCGTGCGGCTTCTTTTAGCGTTCTATTTCTTCTTTCGGCTACACCGTTTTGTTGAGGTGTACGTGCGGCAGATAGTTGATGTAGAATTCCTTGGGAATTGCAGTAGGCTTCAATCACTTGATTCAAGAACTCAGTTCCACGATCCGTTCGGATTTTTGCAATTTTCAAGTCTTTCTCATTTTGTAGTAGCTTCAGTAGCTCTGGCAACTTTTGCTCCACTTCATTTTTCTTTTTGAGAAATATTGTCCATGTGTACCTGGAAAAGTCATCAACAACAACTAGTGTATATTTCTTACCACTTAGACTTGCTAGGTCTACTGGACCAAATAGATCCATGTGTAGTAGACTTAGCGGTCTTGTTGTAGATTCTTGAGCTTTGGATTTGAAAGATGACTTGACTTGCTTTCCTCTTTGGCAAGCATCACATATTTGATCTTTCTTGTAGACAATGTCGGGTAGACCTTCAACTAATTTGTTTCTTGCTAGCTTGTTGATAGTCTTGAAGTTTAGATGATTCAACTTCTTGTGCCATTCCCAACTTGTTGCGTGTGAGTTGTTTGCTAGTAGACACACTGATTCTTTTGTTGTGTTCCAATCCACAACGTACATATTTTTCTTTCTTGTTCCTTCGAGAACAACTTCTCCTGTGGAATTATTTTTCACTTGGCACTTCTCTTTGAAGAACTCTACTAGATATCCTTTGTCACAAAATTGACTTGTACTTAACAAGTTGAATTTTAGACCTTCAACAAAGGATACATCTTCGGTTTTCAAACCATTTCGAAATATTGTACCGATTCCTTTTGTTATGCCGTATCGTTCATTTCCACTGAATACGACTTTTGGTCCTTCGATATTTTTAAGATTCACAAGACTTGGTTTATTTCCAGTCATGTGTCTAGAACATCCACTATCGAAGTACCAAACTTCCTGCAAATGAATTAAACATTTTTAGGTACCCAACTTGACTTGGGTCCTTGGGTGTTAGTCATTTTTGGTACCCAAATCCACCTTGTACTCACTGATCTAAGTTTAGGTGATTGGTAACCATTAAACACATTATAATCATATTTAATTTTTGAAAACATTTTTTGTGCCGGTTTTTGAAAATTGACTCGATTTCTTGGCACGTGGGATATAGATTGTTTGGGCCTGTGATAAGCATTAAATCTGGACTTAGTCCATGGTTTAATATTTCCAAACCAATCTTGTTTAGAGGGATAGAGTCTCCCTGCCCCAATCCTCGGATTTCTTCCCATTTTCCTATGAGGACTTTGTGCACTAGACTCATTGGTGTATTTCCATTTAGGAACAAACTTTTGTCTTTTAGTGTACTGTTTGGACGAAATATTGTTTCTTTGAGGCTTTGGTCCAACAGTGTTAATTTTGACATCAGTTTGGTAACCAATTCCTTGTCTCACTGTGCTTTCTTGACCTTTTACAAATTTTACTACTTGAACTTTATTACTTAAAGTAGTAGTAGAATTGGTCAATTTCTCGGAGGCTTGAGAACACGATGGATCATAACCAAGTCCGGTTTTATCACTTGAGGGTTTTTGCATATTTACCATTTTGTCCATTATTTTGGATGAATGCGTAAATGTTGCTATAACCTCTCTGAGGTTGTGTTCTCTCACTTCCCTTGATTTACACTCCTCTTGAAGACAAATAATTTTATCTTTCAAGTCTTTCACTTCAAGTAGAGCATTTTGCAATTTTTCATTTAATTGATCTTTTTCAAGAATCAGATGATTATTGCGCTCTTTGAGTTGAGAGTGAGTGTCCATTACGGTTTGACATTCTTCCATTAAGTGAAAGAGGGACTCTCTAGAAAATGAAGAATTAACAGAGTCATAAGATTTAGATGTTACCTCATTTTCTTCATGTCCATTAGCCATAAGACACATGTCCTCGTGTGGTGTGTTGTTGGAGATGCTCATGCAAAACATTGCATTGTCATCCTTTGAGGTGTCACTTTCATCACTTGAAGATTCTTCTGACTCACTTATTTCAAGTGGGTCACTGATGAGTGCTTTTCTTCTTTCTTTTAATCTTTTATCTTTGGGCTTGAATTCTTCCTGTTGAGGGTTAGTAACATTTGTGTACTGACTTTTACTCACCTTGGGATATGGACAACTTGCTGCAAAGTGTCCCGGTTTTCTACAGTTGTAACACAAATTTGAATCTTCCTCAATAATTTCTTTCTTCGAATTCTTCGTTGTATTCCACGATTTCCCTTGTGGATTTTTCTTGTAGTTGCTTCTCTTCATGAATTTCCTGAATTTCTTGACAAAGAGAGCAAATTGATCATTAGGCAATAATTCAACATTTTGTACTGACCTTGAGGTTGATGGTTGCTCGGCTATAAGCGCGTTGTTCTTTTCTTCATGATCTTCCTCTAATCTTGATTTCATCTCAAATTCATAAGCTTTTAGATCACTAAAGAGCTTATCGGTTGATAGGGTTTTTAGATCCCTATGATCTCTCATGGCTGTGACCTTCATGTCCCATATAGATGGTAGACCACGTAGAATTTTGAGTGAGATTTCTTTTTGATTAATATCTTGTCCAAGATCATTAATCTCTCCTAAGATTTTGGCAAATCTTGTTTCCATGTCGGTAATATTCTCGCCAGTTAGCATTTTGAAATCCTCGAATTTCTTTAATGCTATAGTGAGTTTATTATCCTTTTCTTGTTCGTCTCCTTCACCAATTTGAATGAGCGTTTCCCATACTTCCTTCGCGGATTGACACTTTCGAACTTTTGGAAATATCGTGTCATCGATAGATTTAAACAAAATATCCTTGGCAATATTATCCAAGATATTTCTTGTTCTATCTTCACGAGACCATTCCACCTTCGGTTTTGGAATGTATTGCGGAGTCTCACTTGTTTGTTCGGATGAAGTGTTGACTTGCAAAATCTCAATAGGACCACTCGTAACCACTTCCCACATTTCATCATGTAATGCGGATAAATGTACCTGCATGCGAATTTTCCAATCGTCAAATTTTTCTACGGAAAATAATAAATTTTGGGCAAGAGCATTATCTCTTTTCATCATCTTGATTTTTCGAGATCTGTCTAGCAGTCAAAATTGACTCAAATAGACAACCGCTCTGATACCAATTGTTGGTCCCGATAGGGTGGTGAAAGTCTAGAGGGGGGGGGTGAATAGACTTTCAAGCTTTTTCCAATCAAATAACTCTTTGGTAACTTCAATTCTAAGTAACAAGTAAATAGAGCAAGTTTGTACTGCACAGCGGAATAATAGTAAAGAGTTATGCCCAACTAGTAAATTAAGTGTGCAAGTATAAGTAAGATAGGTACAAATGATATGTAAAGTGACAGAGATATCTTGAATATATAAAGGAGATGGTGCACTCAATATATAATAACAATATTCAAGATTGTAAATAAATATCGTAACACGTCGACTGTGTGATGAATGTTACATGCAACACGTCAAACTTGCTTAGAATAATTCAATATTTAAGCTCGAGAAGTTTGAGTCACATGCATACGTTAAAGCACACTAAACCCGGATGATTAAGATTAACTGTGAATAGTAAACGGGTTAGTCGGATGAGATAGATAGATATAGCAAATAATGTAAGTGCGGTATGTAAATGAGAGAGGCAATTTATAGTGGTTCAGAAGTGGCGTAATCTTCCTAGTCCACTTTTCTCCTTTCACGTCTAGGAGAAATTCACTATTTTCCACACACAGTTACAATAGTGAACAAGTGCTACACAGGCACTTCTTCCGGATGTCTTGCACACAGCTACACCCTGCTCCGAGTGTCTCGCACACAGCTACACTCAACTCCGAGTATTTCGCACACAGCTATACTCAACTCCCGAGTATTTCGCACACAGCTATACTCAACGCCAACTAAGTGTCTTGCACACAGCTACACTTAGCAACTACGAGTGTTTTGCACACAGCTACACTCACTAGAGTATTTTGCACACAGCTATACTCTTTCTACAATTTACAAATACAAGGATTTGTATTTCTCTCTCCAACTAGATTTGAGACTATTCAGACTAAGTCTCTTAGAATATTTTGAGCACTAGCACTTTTGAATTTTGCACTTGTATTGCACTTCTATGTCGTTTTTCTCTATCTCTTCTCACGCTTTGTCTTCAAGTCTTCATGGCTTTTTATAGTCAATCAAATATATCCGTTGGAGTGGGATAATTTGATATTTGAAATTTTAATCTTCATAGCCTGATATTGTTGACAGTAGTAGATCTTCAATTTTGATTTGATTTGTCAACTTGCCTGACAAAGTAATTCTTTAGCACAACTTTGATTTTCTAGTTGTTTCTAAAAATATTACTTTAATTGTCAATTTGAATATCCAACGAATCTTTGAAATAAATTCATCTGATAGAATTTATTTCTAGGATAAGTTTTTATATTCATGCCTTCATAAATATTTTTCCGTTCTGATCAAATGTCTTTCAGGCAATTTTGGAGTCTTGTGGCATGTGGGTGGGCTTGGAGTAAATTCCTTCGAATTTATCCAATTTCTGATCATCTTGCTCTTTTGCCACATTGTGCTCCTTTGACTTGAACATCGTGCTCCTTGACTTGAACATCGTGCTCCTTGACTTTGAACATTGTGCTTCTTTCGATACATTGTGCTCTTCTGACAACATTGTGCTTCTTAGACAACATTGTGCTCTTCTGACAGCATTGTGCTTCTTAGACAACATTGTGCTTCTTAGGTAGCATTGTGCTTCTTAGGTAGCATTGTGCTCCTTTCTATTGAACACATCGTGCTCTTTCAAAGACTGCCTTAAAAAAAAAACATAAATCCTTGGGGGGAATCGATCTCGGGTGTGATCGTTTAGAGTAAGGACCTCTACCATTTCACCATTAGGCTCATCCGGTCATTCTTTGCAACGCCATTACTTTATGCTTCTTTCACGGATGAATACTCGTAGGACCAAAATCAAATTAATTTTGTTCTTCCTATGGTAGATTCCTTCTGATTTCAATATTCTGATTTATGATGCTTGTACTAAAGACTTAAAAACTAAGGGGATCTAAAGATACATTTGGCTCATCAAAACTTACAAAAATATTCCTATCAGTATCCAATTGACCTAGGAGAAAGGAGCATGAACCCCTTAGGCGTATCTCAAGTAATGTGGTTGACCACGCATAGGTTATATATGTATGATTTCCCCCTCCTTATGTGTTAATGTGGGTTTCATGTGCTTGGCTATGTGTTATTTGTGCATGATACCCCAATTGGTTGCGATCAATTGGCTATACAGACAGTTGGATGGGTTGAGAACCATCGGTTGTTAACCCGGCCGGTTGCGATCAGACGGGTATATAAATATAGATAGGGCTACGGTCCATAATCTGGATGCGATCAGATATACAAACTATTCAGGCTGCGGTCCACCGTTTGGTTGCGATCAAACGTTATAAATGAGTTGCGGTTCATTGATTGGTTGCGATCAATCCCCTTATGCTGTGGTACAAGGCAGGGTGCTTCGGGGCCGTGTCAGAGCTATATGCGCTGACCCTCATGTATGGGCATGCGATTGGTCCTGCGGCACCAGTAAATGTGTTTACGTGTTGAGATAATGATTGAATACTGATATGAATGATGTGAAATAGTCTTGTGATCTTAGGGTGTATGATAATATCTTTATATGCGTGATTATATATGATGAATGTGACTACCCTTACCTGTTGAGTCTATTCTCGGTTTTAAATTAGAGTTTCATAAGTATATATCTATTCCGGCTTCAAAATGGTTTTTCCTTATATATATATATACTAGTACTTTTTATGCGCGATGCGAAAAAATAGGTTCCCAATATTAGTACTTTATATTACAATTTTAAATTTATTTAGATTTTAGATATCTAAGTTATTGTAAATAATAATAATAATAATAATAATAATAATAATAATAATAATAATAATAATAATAATAATAACAACAATAACAATAACAATAATAATAATAATAATAATAATAATATAAAATATTTTTATAAATTTGATATTTATATTTTAGAAAATAACTAACATATAACCCAATATATAATGTGTATATTTTTTTAATTTTTTTGAAAGGGTATAATGTGTAATATTATTATTATTATTATTATTGAAGAATATAGGAAAATATATGGTGGATGCATGTGCATGGTAACAATAGTGGAAAAGATAACGGGAGTTATAACGGTAGGGGTATGTTTGTCTAAAATATTGTAAAGTACAACTTTTATTGCATAATGTATAAAAAAAAAAACTTAACGAAAAAAACGGACATAAATGAAGGGTATAACCTTCATTCACACTTATTATGTTTTTAGATATATTTACCTATATTGTATTTTAACACATTAGAGTGGGTTACTAGCATTATTCGCTGAACAGATATATTTGGCTTTCAGGCACAGATGAGTAGTTCCGGAGCGCACTAGAGGACATGAGGCTTAGCTAGTTAGTTTCTTATCGGCCTGTGTACCATGATGATGTACTTAACATTGATTTGAGGATTTATGATGTTTAGATAGTTTAGCCTGTGCGTCTTAGTTCTCCAGCTCAAACGTGGTATAGCACCCCCAACAATTACGTTTAGTTATGCTCTGTTTTGAGATTTAATGATAGTATTACCTTTATTTTATGAGCATTAAAAGTTTTAAATTTTAGGGGTGTTACAGTTGTAGTTGATGATCAACCTACTGATGTTATTGAAGTTCCACAACTAGAGTCAATGACAGAGCCTGATCCGAATCATCCAGAATCTCCTGAGTCAGGTCCAGGATCGTCCCCGCCATCTCCTACACCTGCTCAACCTGATCCAGAACAAGAATCAGAATTTGGCAGGATATGTTTGCTATACGTCAAAAATTGAACCAAAAAATGTCAAAGAAGCCCTGACAAACGAACATTGGATAAAGGTAATGATAGAAGAACTAGGACAATTTGAAAGAAACAAGGTATGGAATTTAGTTCCTAAACCTGACAGTGTAAATGTTGTAGGTACCAAGTGGATCTTTCGCAACAAAATCGACGTCGCCTACAACATTGCTCGTAATAAAGCATGTCTTGTAGCTCAATGTTACTCTCAAATTGAAGGAATCGTCTACGACGAGACGTTTTCCCCTGTCGCTCGTCTAGAATCAATTCATCTACTTCTTGCTATTGCTTGTGCTTTAAAAATAAAACTCTTACAAATGGTCGTTAAGACGGAATTTGTAAATGGCTATCTAATCGAAAATATCTACGTTGCTCAACAAAAAGGGTTCGAAGATCCACATCACCCAGACTATGTATATAAGCTAGAAAAAACCATGTACGGCCTTAAACAGGCCCCGAGAGCCTGGTATGAAAGGCTTACTCAATATCTTCTTCAGCACGGCTATAAGAGAGGGGGAGCTGACAAAACACTGTTCATCAAACGATCAGCTAAACACGTAACTATTGCCTAGGTTTATGATGATGCCATGATTTTTGGATCTACACAGACAGGTGCAACAGATCAACTGCTCAAAGTCATGCATCAAGAATTTGAAATGCGCATGATCGGTGAGCTAACTTATGTTCTTAGGTTGCAAGTCAATTAGTCAAATGAAGGGATTTTTATAACACAAGAAAAATACGAAAAAAACCTCCTCTCCAAATTTGGTCTAGGTTCTGCTAAGGATACTCGAACACTTATCTCAACGACGATAGAACTATTCAATGATGAAAAAGGAATCCCTGTCGATCCTACTTTATACAGAAGTATGATAGGCAGTCTATTATACATAACTGCTAGTAGACAAGATATTATGTTAAGTCTCGGTATGTGTGCGCGGTACCAAGCCAATCCAAAGGAATCACATCTGAAAGCTGTGAAACGTATTATAAAATACATTAAAGGTAGGCTCAATTACGGTATTCGGTATTCAAATGACACTAACTTATGTCTTGTAGGATTTAGCGATGCCGATTGGGTTGGAAATGCCGATGATAGAAAAAGTACGTCTGGTGAATTTTTTTTTATCAGGAAAAACTTAGTGGCCTGGCTAAAAAAAAGCAGAATTCAATCTCGCTGAGTACTGTCGAAGCTGAGTACATAGTTGCAGGTAGTTGCTGCACACAAGTGATCTGGATGCGTCAAATATTATCAGACTATGGTCTAAATCAGGAAAATATGACTTTAGTATGTGACAAAACCATCGCAATTAATATCTCCAAAAACCCGATTCAACACTCCAGGACAAAGCACATCGACATACACTACCACTTTATTCGTGAATTAGTTGAAGATAAAGAAATAACCTTGGACTATATTTCCACCAACAAGAGCCTGGCAGACTTGTTTACCAAACCGTTGAACAAATAACAATTTGAATTGTTGCGAGCAGCACTTGGCGTCTACAATCCATCGAATTAAAGACCAAACACATTCAAATAATCCAGGTATTTTACATTTCACAAATTTTTCTTATTTTTTTAGCCAGTCACTTGATTTTGCAGATATTATTTACAGAGTTGCCGAAAGGATTTTTTTAATCAGATAGCATCAAATTTTTTTCCTTATTCTGATCAGTCATCCAATTTTTTTCCCTGATCAAGAATCCTAGTCCAAATTCAACCATTCAAATCCTATATCAACCCTACTAAATAGAATTAAATGCCATGTCAACACTTCCATCATATCACTTCATCTCACGTCTTTTGAGAAGCCCCCAAATTTAAAATTTCTTCACTCTTTCTCTCTTCCTTCACCGAGACCACCGCATACTCCCACTTCATCTTCTAACTTTCAACATTCACCATACAACCCCTCCTCAAGCTCTAGAATAGGGATGGCAATTTTAATCCGACCCGTGGATATCCACCCCGCATGGATCGGGTTTTTTTGGGTGATGGTGGGTGGTGGGTCGGGGGTGGGTCTTAAAAAAGAAAATCCACGGTGGATCGGGTTGGATTCGGGTTCTATGTACAAAACCCGCCTTGAACCCCACCCGACCCACCATGTGTGTGTGTGTATATATATATGTAAAATAAGTACTAGTATGTAGTTATTTATAATAGTTTATATAACTTCGTGTATCTTTTTACTATTTTTTATATCAAAACTACTAAGTTTATTTTTAAAAATTAACAATTTAGTTATTATATTTAAATATTTCCATTATTTATGTTTTAGTATCACTAATGAATTTTATTTTTTTATTATGTGTAAATAATTTAAATATTCTTTTTTGAAAAACATAATAAGATGATAAGTGGTGGGTACCCGTAGTGGGCACCCGCACCCGGTGGGGGTGGGGGTGGGTTCTGAAAAAGTCCACCCGATGCGGGTTGGAGGTGGGGGTGGGTGGAGAAAATATAAGGTGGGTCGGGTGATGGATGTAGCCCTCCCCGACCCACACCCGACCCATTGCCATCCCTACTCTAGAATGGCGAATCCATTTGCACAATTTATCACAAAATCAGAAAGGCTTGACCTTTTTCGTAAGATCATCGACGCTGAGTCCCCTCTCCCGTATGATGCCACTGATCGAGCCCTAGTCACCATCATGCAAAATCCAAATCTTCTTGAGGGCTTCATGGGCAAAGAAACACGACAACTTCAAGCTCTTGCCCGGCACATCACCGCTGAACCATGGCCAATACCACCAGAGCCCACTGCCGAAGAGCCACTGGTGCCCGATTATGAGATTTCTTCCCAAAAAAATGTGGTATCTACTCTTGCACCCACTATAGAGGGTACTATAACACCGCACTTTTCTAACTCTTAATCACTAATCTAAACCACAATTAACATAAGCTAAGCAACGGAATAAATAACTAAAAAGATAACTAATGGGAATGTCACTGTCACAACCACCACACCGTAGTGATTGCACAGGCTAAGGGTAGAACTAGAAATAAAATAAATATCTAACATCCATATTAATTACTGAAAATCATAAGGGGAAAAAAAGTCACCCCAAAAGCCTACATCATCAAGCGTCTACGAATCATCACAAGTCTAACATCTGATGGATAACGACATAAATAAGTTCTAAAGATTTTAGACATCTCAATCTAAAAGACTAGTCTAACTCGATCACTTCTCACTGCTGGGCCCACCTGAAAGGGGTTTTGCAAGCAACACATAGACAAATAGGAAAACATTCGTTAGCACGAAGCTAAGTATAACCATACTCAACCCTGTAAAGTACAATAGAATATACTTTGGAAACATTTGATAACATTCGTATGCAACAAACTCATCTCATAGGTAACTTTAGTCATATCACATACTTCTATATGCTTGCAACCTATAATATCATCAGGCATGTTTCGATACGAAAGACTTAACAACTTAGATATTTAAACATATAAATGTCACAACAACTTATTAAACAACTCATCCTTACAAGAAATATCATGCTAATAAACCATACGAAAGTTATTCTGATGCTCTTAAGTTCTCATCATGTAACTGGATATACAAGACTTCAAATATAACTAAACAATCATGCTCGATAAACAATTCTTAAATCAACATTCTCATTATGCAATCTTAGGCAATACTCTACACACATGAAATCTCGTGCAAAACTATACTCATATGCAATCTCATGCAATGCTATAAATATACTCATATGCAATCTCGTGCAATACTATACTCATATGCAATCTCGTGCAATATTGTACATATACTCATATGCAATCTCGTGCAATATTGTACATATACTCATATGCAATCTCGTGCAATACTATAAATATACTCGTATGCAATCTCGTGCAATGCTATAAATATACTCATATGCAATCTCGTGCAATACTATAAATATACCCGTATACTCGTTGTAAAAATAGAATACTTTCTGTGGAGGACTCATTGAGTCATAAATGACTTGTGTAGCACTCCTTAATTTCCATGCTGAATTAAGCCTTAAACATGCAGATAACTAACCAAAACATCAAACACAGCAGAAGACTAACAGAGATTATATAAACTGGAAATGAAAAGGGGGCTATGCCACGCTCACCCAGAGGTGAACGCACATGCTAAACATCTGCATAAATCGCAATCTAAAATCCATACATAACCAAAGTACTAATGTCTATCCTTGGCACACAGGCCATAACAACACAAACGAGATCTAGACCGCGCTCACGTCTACACATCACCTGAAAGAAACACATAAAAGATGGGACGACGCCCGATCAACGAATAATGTTGGTAACCCACCAATACATGTGAAATACAATACATAGATAGGTTATACGTATGTAAAATCATTTGCGAAACGGAATATATATATATATATATATATATATATATATATATATATATATATATATATATATATATATATATATATAAACCAAGAGCCGAAGTCAACACAATACTCAATGCACTCACAACAAGAATACGGGAACACATCCCAAGACCACAACAAGTAAGAACAACTCACAAGAACGGCTCAATGCGTAATCTACCATCACACAGTAGATTAACACCCGACATGCATAACATAAAAGAAAGGACACAACCATTGGCAACACATGCCTTTGTGACAACACATGTCACAAATAGAGAAATACGCAACCACGGCTACACAAGCCTTCGTGACATCACTTATCACGAATTGATATGCCTTCCTTATGCCCGGTTCCAACCTTATGGCTACCCCCAACCTTATATCTAGTTCCAACCTTTACCTCCAGGACCCCTGTACACCAAGTCCAACCTTATTCCCTCAGGAACCGTCGTTCCCCCTCCAACAGTTCTCCAACAAAACCACCGATTTCATAGTACACGAGGGTACCGATCACACACACGGCAACACATGCCACCCAAGAAATACGTGAACCTTACACAAAGGTCACAAACTCCATAATCGCATCATGGCGACCACGAGGACCACTGCCGTACCTTGGTGATTAAGGCCCCATAAAACGAAATCGTGCAATCCAGGTACAGCCACACACACCACACCTCAACAGGAATTAATCAACGGATCACAACGAAGATCTGAAACCATACTCAATCAAGGAATGGATCATAGTCCAACAACAACGATGATTAACACAAGTCATCATCAACATTAGGAAAGGACAAACAACACACACGCTAGCATTTAAACATCGAACTAGCATGCCTATCAAACGGGTAAACCAAACGTAGTTCCGAAGAACACACCAGACTCATTATGGTTCAAAGAAACACAATGTTGAACACTTAGCACGATTCAAGACACCAAAACCTACATGGATATCCCTACCATATAGTTCTAGACATAAGAAACATCAAGAAGACACTCAAGAGTTCCACAAAAGAACATCGGGAAGTCAAAAGACCGGATACCGAGTCAAAAGAATCATGGGGAACAAATCCCCAAACATCACCATTTTGTTCCCCACGGGTAGACCCCCACCCGTGGTTCTACTCGCGGGTACCACACCCACCGGCCATGTACCCAGCGGGTAGGCCACTGCCTGCCGTTCCGCCCGCAGGTACACCAACATGTACCAAAATATCCCTTCTGGGATTTTAAACACCAAGCTCAATTTCAAGTCCAAAACTTGCCAAATCTCACCAAATACAACAAAATGACTTGAATCAAAGGAATAGCCAAGCAATGGCTCACAAGAACCCGAATAACAAGCTCTAGATATGCATTTTCACAAGACAATGCATCAACACTCACATTTCATAGCAAAATAACAAGTATAATCCATGAAATCATCGTATGGGTAAGCAAAATAAATTTTGTAGAGCATGGGTTACCTCTTGTAGACAAAAACCTTCACTTAACACTTCACCAAGTTCCTACTAAGGCTCACCTTCCAAACCCACTTCAAGAACACACCAAAAGATCATAAAGATTCTATCTTTAAAGAAAGACACCTTAGAAAACACTAAAAACACAAGATGAACATAGATCTTACCCTCCTAGATGCCCAAATGTATGAAAGGTAGAATCTTGGAGACATCCTTTGAAGATTTGACAAAGCTCCAACTTGGCTTGGAAGAAAAGCTATCTAACTTTTAGAGAGAGGGGAGAGCTCAAGTTTGGAAAGTGTAATGAGAAAGAATGAGGAGTGTCTACTAGGTTAGCTTGCATTACTAACACAAGGTGAAATGTCATGAATACCATTACTAAAATGAAGAGGTGTAAGGGAATAAGGGAACTACTCACAAAGCTTAAGGTACAACCTTGACTTTGGGTTGACTAGTCAATTACTAGTCCTCGACTATTGAATTTTCAGGAATTTAAGGAATTAAATTACCAATTGGTTTAGGATTAATTACTTAATTAGTCCCTTAATCGAATTTGGATTACGAGGTGTCACATCTTCTCCCCCTTCAATGAAGCTTCGTCCCCGAAGCTTGGGTACGACGAATTAAAAAAACGGTAAAAGGAACAACAATGTGACAAGAGTGTCAAAAACAGTCTCTTTTGGTCAAACCCAAAGGATTCACAAGACATCAAAGCAGCAAGAAGGTATATCAACACCAAAATTGAAAGAATGAAACCAACGGGGGTAATGAGCATATCAAACTCTAAACCAAACACAAGCGACAACTTCTACCTAACCATCAAGGTCTAAACCTCCAACTTCTAACACAAACCACTAAGCCAACAAACCAACCAAGCAAGCAAGCAAAACAAACACACAAAGCAACCCACAACAACTAGCAACAGTACACAACTAGAAGATAACACAAGCTAAAGAAAAAGGGTGAACGAGGTTACCACAACACTAAGCTAGATCGACTCGCTCTCCGGCTCATCGGCTCTTTCTCGGCTAGAACTGGCCTCAAGCTGGTCCAACATCTGGTCAACTACGACGGACGGCGTCTTCATAAAAGCGAAGCAACTAAACCAACTACTCAAACTACAAGTTAACAACCACGGCGAACAAAAGAAGAAGACCAAACGCACAACTGAGCAAACAACTACCAACGAACCTACTAACAAAACAAGCAAGGGACGCAACAAGGTTCCACAACGAAAACGGTCGGCTTGCGAAACGGATGACAAAGCTTAAGAGATGGGTTGCAAACGAGGTTTTAAGCAACAAAGGTGTTCGCCACCAACCAAAGTTAGAGAAAACAAGGGTTTAAAGTAAGGTAGTAAGATTGATAGGCTTGGTCACAACGAAGTTCAACACCAAAACCTTTGTTTATCAAAATGAGAGTCAAGACTTAGAGATAGGTTGAGGGTTCACAAAGGTAAGACAAGAAAGAAAGATAAGGTGATAGATAAAAGATTTACTGGAAAAGAAAGCTAACTTCACACCCAGCCTAACTCCTGCTCAAAACTAGCCAACGATCTACTCAAAACGAGACGGCTCAACTAAGGAACAAGCCACAAACAGAAACTGACACAACAAGAACCCTAAACTAGATCACCCGGGATCACAGAACCAGGGTTGCATCTTCAACCGATCTCTGCTGACTTCTTTATCCAAAGGAAACAAGGCACTCCCACTACATGACTTGAGCTCAGCATCTGCGTGAACTTGATCTGTCACTTCCGACAAAAGCTTCAACTGCTAGATCCAAAACACGAGTTGGATGTCCTTCACCCCGGCTCTAGGGTGAACTCGATGCAGGCTACCGACATAACACTTGCATTAGCACACAACCACAACTCACAGCAAGGCAACGCTTGGAGACTTCAAGGCTTCGGTTCGGATGGAAGGTCCAAAACAATAACGGTAGCAAAGGAGAAAGGTAACTCAGGGGAAAGAAGGCTCACAAGAAGGGATTCGGTTCAACGGAAAGGATTAGGGCGGAAGGTTTTGGTTCAGAAACTCAAAGACCACATTACTTAGGAGTAGGATCAAAGTCATCAAAGTTGCAACTTAGGAAATAAGGTTGCCACCTTGCACAAAATCGTTAGAAGCGGGGAATACAAGAACGAGGTTCGATTCGAAGGGAAAGATCAAGGTGAGAGTTTAGGTTCAACAATTTGAGGACCATGTTGATTAAGAAGAAGAGAATTGTAAACGAGGTTACAACTTAGAGAGTAAGGAATCAAAACGAGGTTTTATGGAGTTTAAAGAATTTCCTCACGGAGGGTATCCGAATTAAAACTCAAGAATAGCGTTGATTGTGAAGGGAATCAAGATTTTCAAAGTCACAACATAGAAAAGATGAGGTAGCAACCTTGAACAGAGTCAAATCAAGAAGGAAACAAGAATGAGGTTTGAAAAGATAGGAAGGATTTCTCGAAAAGGCAAGGGATTTGACGAGGGCAAGAGGGTAAGATCGGCTTCAAGAGACACAAAGGGTTCACGACTTCCGGCGAAACTTTGGCTTGACGCTGATCACTACGCTTGTCGAACTAAAGGCTCTCTACTACGACTTAGACGCGGCTTAACTCTTAGACCTAGCCAGATTTCTTCATAAGCTGATGACACCGCCAATTTGCACAAGATGATTTGGAAAGAAACAAGAACAAGGTTTGGAAGAAAAGGATCAATTGGCAAAAAGGGTGATTGGATTTGTCTAGGGACAAGAAAAGGTTACAGATGGTCAAGGGTGACTCTCGAACAAGCTAACACCTGAAGCTAACAAGCAAGGAAGGGCACAAAGACAAAGGAAGGTGCAGCAAAAAGGGTACAAGAGCTTACTTCAACGGTTCCCACTTGCATCTGTCTCACGACTGCGAATCTTGCCTTGCCAAGGTCCCGACATCGTACACAGGTCCTGGATGCTACCTCCACTTAGTCCATTGTGGCTCCCACTTCGAGACTTACTTCCCGACCAGGGTCTCATGCTACTAACTGGTTTTGAGCTTGCTGAAGTCCTCTTAATCCTGCACTCAAAGGACCGGTGACCTTTCTTACCACAAGCAAAACACTCTACCTGCTTCCCCTGACAGTCCATGCTGGGGTGCCCACTTCCACATCTCTTGCAAACGGAGCGCCTTCCCTTCGCCTTGTTGTTTTGGATTGGTTTGGGAGCCTTACCTCTCTTAGAGTCGTCTCTTTGAAGACTTGTTGTTGATTCAGCACCAGCAGCCATTAAACTCTTAACCACAGGTGCAACACTTCCTTCAAGCTTACTTTTACGGTTCTCCCGGATTCCTTTATGAACTTGCTGAACTCGGTAGGGGTCGGTTGCACAAAGGTAGACCTCCTTGGCACACGCAGGATAGAACCGCTCATGTAACTTGACCTTCAGGTTTTCCCAACTGAACTCCAGATCTTGTCTACAAGCTGGCCTTTCAAGCATCCACCAGAAGTCCGCTTCTTGCCAAAGGTAGAACGTAGCTAACTCCACCTGGCGATCCTCCGGGCAAATCATAGCTTCGAAGATCTTGTCAAACATCCGGATCCACTCGTCCAGCACAGCAGGATCTTCTTCACCGGCGAAGATCGGGGGACGGAGGCTTGCGACTTGGCGTACTATATCCCGATTCTCATTCTGAAGAGGGTGGTTGATGTTGAGGAGGGCATTGCTCAGCTTCTGGGTGATCTGCGTCAGTTGATGAAGGCTTTGGGCTAACTGTTCGTTGGTGGCTGCTTTTGAAGACTTTGCACGACGTCTCGATGGTGTCATCCTTGACTTCTACAGCAACAGCACGATAACGGGAAAGACTTAAGGCCCGCACCCATACCCGGTGCCTTAACTAAAGAGAACCAAGCTAAAAGGAAAACAAAGAACAGACAACACAACAGAAAACGATAAAAGAGCTCACAACCTCACCGCGCGTCCTAAAAATCCTAAGTCCTAAACACTTAGGTTCTTACGGTCAACTTAGAGTCTCAAACCACACTTAACCACTTAGAAGTCTAGACTATGTCATCCTAGGCTCAAACCTAGGCTCTGATAACAACTGTAATTGTAACACCCCGAAATTTTGAAACTTTTAAAACATATATAATAAAGGTAAATCCTCATTAAATCCCGAAATCAAACATAAGAGTATGGGGTGCTATGCCACACCTGAGCTAGAGAACTCAGGTGCATAGGATAACTAACTAAAATCCTCAAATAATGTCAATACATAAGCATGGCACGCAGGCCGAAAGGGAAACTATCTGTTCAGCGAGAGATGCTGGTAACCCACTCCAACACGTTGAAATACAATATAGGTATATATATAGATAAAGATATAGGAAAACCATTTTGAAGCAGGAAGATATATACTTAGGAGACTCTAGCTTTAAAATCAGAGATAGACTCAGCAAATAGGGACAAGCACATTAATCAATGATAAACAGTTAAGTAGAGATTACATCATAAGGAATACGCATCTAAGGTCACAGATTCAATTCAAACACATCATCATTCAAGTATCATTCATATCACATAATCATTGATGGCGCCACGGGACCAATCGCATGCCCCGAACATGAGGGTAAACAATTTTAAGAGTATGAAAAACACCAAATGTGCATTCAATTATTCATACTTAACCAAATGTGGGCAATAACCTCTAAATTCATAATTCAAGCACTAAATAAATTTTGAGATAGATGTACAATAATGAAAATAGTCATTTGCAAAATATGTTTTTCCAAAATTCTGAATTGATTTAAAATCACTCTCCAAGACTCAATTAATAGTATCATTAATGACATAAAATTGCAAATAAACCAAAAAAAGGCCATAAATAGCCCTAATAATATTATTATGTTAATTTGAAGACTCAATATGGAAAAAACAATAATTAAAACTGTTAACCTTTAAACGATTTTCAGATATAACTTTAAAATTTAATAAAAGAATTCTGAAAATAAATGTCACATAAATCAATTTGGAAACAATGCATGACTTAATACCATAAAAATAATGTTGTCAAAATATTAATAGTAATAAGGATCATTATAATCACTATTAACATTTAATAATATAATGACAAACATGGTCATACATATCTTAATGTCTCCATTTTCTTAAAGATAAAATTTGACTAGTTCAAAACAGTTAACAGTTATAACAACTATAACAGTAGTTACCAATAACAATAAACTGTAAACTGCAATTAATGATTTGTGTACCTTAATGATGCAAACTGCATCAATCGATAGCACTAACATCGATAGCGAAGAAAGCCTCCAAAATCTCCCATATTCACGGAGAGTTTAGTTGAGTCATCAATGTTAGTAATCTCAATGAATCGCCCAATGGTATGTAACAGTTTATTGGTAACACTCAATTACCATTATTAATAGTAATGAAAAAAATGAAGTGACATGGGTAATCTTACCAATGTACCAAATATAGTAGATTACCATGAATTAATAATTATTATGAAAGGTAATAAATGAGATTAGTCCCTAAACTTAATAACAGTGATTAATAATGCAAATTAATGATAATTACAATTAATGCAAAACTGTAATTAAGGGATGTCAAATACTAATCTCAATTTACCACATAATAATTAACCATGACTATAATGAGTCATAAGGAAACTGAAATTAAGGTATAACCAAATTACCATTATAAATGCAATATATCAACTATGTACATTGCTTGCCATGTAAAATACTTAAGATTATTGTTAAGACCCTGAAAACTATTAATAGATTAAAACATAATCAACTTAAATAATAGTTATAATTCTTAATGGCCAAAACAATAATTATAATTCTTAATGACTTCAAATGGTAATTGTAATCCTTAAACCCTTAATGACTCAAAATCACGCAATGATAATAATTATAGCACTAAATTGCTTAAGTCAGACCCATAAATCTTAATGTCCCAAGTTAATTATAACATGAATGATAAATTTTCTAATATGGAAATAGATCCGAACATTATATTATCACCAATGGTAAATACCGTTAACAAAATACGGTAGTTAGTAATAATTAAAACTTAATAAACATGTTATAATCAAATAAAAGAGTACTACAATTGTTATTAAAATATCAATCAAAGAAGGTGGAATGCATACTTTAATGACCCAGATATGTCCTAAATAGCTTGTTCAAATTAGGTTTTAAAGTCGAAGTGAAAAATAGGACTAAAGTATGCTCAAAATTAAATGAGAAATCAAACAAGCTGTCTTAATAAGTTATAATGTCCAAAATTAACCTAAGGATCCAAAATTGAATGGTATTTAACATAAAACTATGAGTTAATAATACGCTATATCCAACTTTAATATATGCTTTTCTAAATGTACAATTATAATAAAATAATTTATGAATATACAAAGCATGTGTGGATTTTGCATATTAATATATTATTAACTCATAAATACTAAATAAATTGCAATAATTCGGGCAATTTAATATGCACATTAATATTAAATTAAAATTCAATCAGCAAATTCAATACTTAATATTTGCTCAAAATTGAATAATAATTTAATTGTGAAATGCCAAAATTAAGAAAAACTAAAGGGCATTAATATAACTCTCAATATTAAATAAGAGTTAATATCATCCGAGGTCCTCCGAGTATAGTGGTTTTGCCACGTTTAGTCCTAAACTTTCAAATTGACCATTCGTGGTCCTTCGACTTTCAAATTTAACCATTCGTGGTCCAAGATGGTCAATTTGAAAGTTTAGGACTAAACGTGGCAAAACCACTATACTCGGAGGACCTCAGATGGTATTAACTCTAAATTAAAATTCAAATAGCAAATTAAAACTTAATATTTGCTCAAAAATGAATAATAATTTAATTGTGACAAGAATTACTGTAATGGTAATAATAATGTCAATAATTCAATCACAAATAATGCCATAATTAATCTCAATTTGAAATTTTTAATGCCAAAAATTAAAGAATAACTAAAGGGCATTATTATTTCAAAAAACAAGCAATTACTAATATTTACCATTTGCCAATATAATTTACAATATTAATTAAGATAATATTAATATGGTCATATTAAACTAAATAATCACCATTTACAAAAATTAATATGCAATTATTAAATATAAGGCAAATATATCAATATATGGTAAAATAAAAGTAAATTGCATGATTAAAGGCGTACCATGTACAACAATAACTGTCCAAAGTTTTAGGGGAAATAAAACGTACCTCCGTTGATCTCGTCTTCTCCGTTGCCATTGCCAACAAAAAATCACGTACAACCCTGTACGCAGCTTTCTAGGTGGAGAGATATCAACGACGACAACGCTAGAGTCTGAAGCCGCACAGTGGAGCACTTCCGTCGGAAACCCAGCCCGTATCCGTCATTATCCTCACCGGGAACCCAGCGACCAGCGCAGCCCTGAGCTTGAGGAGCAGCGATCAGCGCCGACAGCCTTAGTCGCGTCGCCGTCCGCCGCCGCGATGTCAATGTCCAAAACTCGCCTCCCGGCACCAGCAACGCCTGAACGAGGGGAGATGTAGCGATGCAATCGGAAAGTCCAACTCGCCTCTGCTGGCTCTCCTCAATGCAACGCCAACGTCCGCCGCCGTCCTCACCGTAACGCCACCGCCGATACCAACAGTAGCCCACCACTACGCCCATGGCGGTGTCCTCCCAATGGCAGAACTCACAGCGCAGCAGAGAACCAAAGCTGCAGCCCCACGTCGGAGTCGTCACCCATGAACCAGTCGCCGCCGGAAAACTTATGCCCTCGTAACTCGGTCACAGATATTATTCAGTGGAAATGTGCGGACTATTCTGACTCGTCTTGCATGTCAAAATTTTCACCGTGCCTCTCTCGAAAAACGGCAACAACAATAAAACAATTACAGGACAAATTTTGAAAGCGGAACACATACGAAAATGTATACGTGGATTAATATCCATTATCGAAATAATTTTTGCAGTAATACAAATAACTAGGCAGAGATTATTAGGGCTCTATTACCAAATGTTAGATAATAAATTGACTAACATAAACTAAAGTAACGAGTAACCTGACTCTTAGTATCGGAAGCTTCAGGATAATCTGAATGTTCCTTGCCATAGTTGTTAGTGTTGCCACGGGATGGTAAACCTGCAGAATAAAGGTTAGTGTTTTGTCTACCACTTCTCTCCCGAATACCTGATGGTGCGTGTATTCTGAACACGGGAGCTATGCGAGGACTGTTTTGCTTAGTAGACTACATGCCATCAACGTAGGCAGATATTCAGTTAAAGCTTAACTGGATATCCTGAGTTGCCTAACAGATTAAGCCACTAACTAACTTAATCTTCCACTTGCACCACAACCACTTAATTAATACAATATATTATAAGATATTATATTAGGGAAAATACTTACATATACATATATATATATATATATATATATATATAGAATTAGGTTATCATGTGGTTAGAGTGTTCAGGTGCGGTTGTGCGGTTTAATCTGGGCCATTCATCTCGCTTAAATCAACGTTCAGGATTACCAAAATTTAAAAAAAAAATGTCGTAGCAATTTTGTAATTTTTGAATCTAGGTCAAGATTAATGTGAGCGGTTTTGTGATTAATGTGCGTGAGTTTTGTATATAAGATGCGTGAGTCTTGTGCATAAGGGGCGTGAGTTTTGTGCTTAATATGCGTGGGGTTGTGCTTAATGTGAGTAGTTGGTAAAACTTAGAGTGTGGGCTTTTCTGTTTAAGGTGCGTGAGATTTGTTCTTAATGTGAGTGGAGTTTGTGCTTAATTTGCGTAGGGTTTGTGCTTAATGTGTGTGACGTTAGTGATTAATGTTAGTAATTGTTGAAACTTAAAGTCTGTGAGTTAATACTTAAAGTGTGTGGGTTTTGTGCTTAATGTGCGTGGGTTTTGTACTTAATGTACGTGAGTTTGTGCATAATGTCAGTAGTTGTTGAAACATAAGGTCTGTGAGTTAATACTTAAATGCGTGGGTTTTGTGCTTAATGTGCGTGAGATTGTGCTTAATGTGCGTGGGTTTTGTACTTAATGTGCGTGAGTTTGTGCTTAAGTTCTGTGTGTTCGCTGGCTGGTTGTTCGTATTCAGGATGGATGCAAGTATGAAACCACCAGAACTAGATGGTCATAACTACTCTTTCTGGAAGGCTCGCATGGAGATATATCTTCAAGCACAAGGTACCAGGGTTTATCGTACTGTCCTAACTAGGTGGAGTCGTCCTACTACTCAGAATGCACAAGGAGTTACTGAAGATAAGCCCATGGAGACTTGGACAGACGATAAAATGAATGCCTCAGATCTAAACAACAAGGCATTAAATTCAATTGTAGGATCTCTGCATGAATCTGTGTTTACTCTTATCACAGTAGTAAAAGAGGCTAAACGGGTATGGGAAATTCTTGAAACCAGATTTGAAGGAACTAGTGATGTCAAACAGTCAAAGCTACAAATGGTTCTATCAGAATTTGAAGCACTCAGAATGATTGAAGAAGAAACCATTTCGACCTTTCACAGTAGGGTTCAGAATCTTATGAACCGAGCCTCAATTCTTGGAGAACCATTCACTGATGAGAGAGTAGTCAAAAAGATCCTTCGATCTTTACCTAAACGTTTTCGAATGAAAGTAACTGCTATTCAGGAACACACAGGTTGGGAAAAGAAGACTGTCGGAGAACTTATGGGAAGCTTACACACATATGAACTGGAAGTTCTTGCTGATGATGATCTTGGAAGCAACAGAAAAGGAAAGTCAGTGGCCTTTGTGGCTGAGGCTGATCGAGAATCTAACACAGACGACATAGATGATGAAACCTTGGCACTTCTAACCAAGAATTTCAAGAAAATCTTAAAAGGTTTCAACAGAAAGGGTCAAGGTCAGCCTACCAGGACACAATACAAAGGCAACAACTCCTCATATCAAAAGGTTGAAACAGCACCTTTCTCACAAAACAATCAATCTCAGACTGGTCGATCAAGACAAAACAGAACCAGTTCCACAGACACAGGTAAATCTCTCAATCGGTCAGTGCAGTGTAGGGAATGTGAAGGTTATGGACACATATAGGCTGAATGCGCAACGTATCTCAAAAGGAAAAAGGCTATGTCTGTAGCTACTTTAAGTGACGATGAGGATGAAACTTCAAATGATCAGTCAGATGATAACGTGGGAAACTTTGTAGCCTTCTTTACTGCTACAGACCTTCAGTCAGACGGAGACCAATCAGATGAAGAATCGTACATATCAACTGATGATTTTGAAGAGAGACATACTCAACTTGAAACAGAATTTGCAAAACTTGTTGCTAGCTGGGAACAACTTGTGAAAGTGAATAACAATCTGAATGACAAGCTGAAGCAAAGAGATGATCTTCTAAAGAAACTGAATACAGATCTTGTCATAAAAGAAGATGTCATCACTCAGATAAGGTCCAGAGAAGGAAAACTGATCAAGGAATTGGAGAGTCTGAAGAAAAATATCCATATGATGGACACCACATCTACCCTAGATAAGATTCTAGACTCTGGCAGAAATCCTAATGATAAAAAGGGTCTGGGATTTGAACGAGGTGAATCTTCGAATAACGCACCAAAGTTCATCAAAGAGGGTATATCTAAGACCACAACTGATCACAACTATGAACAAGGACAGTCATCTCAGTCAGTGCAGAACAAGGGAAGGAGGTACGACCAGACTGCAGATACTGGTCTGGCCAGATTAACTCATCAATCTCATTATTCAAGGTTCAAAAATAAGATTGTCAAAGTTAAATATTACACCCCTATTTGTCACTACTGTCAAACAAAAGGTCATACTCGGCTTGAGTGTTATTTTTTCTATAGAGATCAAAGGAAGGAAAAATTATCAGAATAAGACCATTACACCATTCACTAGACAGGTTTGGGTCAGGAACTCAGAAGTTATCTGCTACCCCACAATTGTTCTGACTGCATCTACAACTGACGCTAGATGGTACTTTGACAGTGGGTGTTCCAGACATATGACAGGAAATGTTAAGTGTCTGATGGTTGTTCAACCCAGCAATGGAGTTGTAACATATGGAGATGGACAAAAAGGGAGAATAGTTGGGAAAGGTATCCTAAATGTACCAGGCTTACCTCAATTAGAAGAAGTCCTACTAGTTAGTGGGTTGAAAGCGAATCTAATTAGTATCAGTCAGTTGTGTGATCAAAATTGGAATGTGTGCTTCAATCATAACTGCTGCAAAGTTAGTGACAAAGCAAATCAACTAGTCATGGAAGGAACTCGGTCCTCAGACAATTGTTATGTTTTGGCAAATGATACTTGTAACACCCCGTGTTACGGCCCCTAAAACCATTTAATTAATTAATCAATAGCCCAAGAGAAAGAATAAATCATAATGATTAATTAGGGAAAAAGGCCCACCATAGTCCATGGGCCCTCATATATAAACCCAACCCCTAAACCCAATCCTTAGTTCCAAAAGGAATAGAATTAGCGAGCCTATAATATTAGTTCCTAATTAGGACTCCTAAATATATAAATAGGGGACTTAGGAGGCACCTAGAACTTCCCACAAAAATAACGCCCCACCACCCCAAAAGAGCTCCAAGAATCCCCTTAGGAGAAATCAAGAAAGCAAGGAAGCTTAAAGAAAGATCCTTCATAGCCAAGGAATTAATTAAGGCTAAGAGGTAACCCATGTCTCAACAAAACCTATTTTCATAGCTATGATTCCCCCTTAGGGTTTCCCCCATATTATTGTGTATTGGCGAGATATGATGATTATTATTGATGTTTGATGTGATGATCCCATGAGAGATCTTGATAATCTTAATATTGGGAGATTCTTGATGATTATGGAATTCTTGATGATTATATGGAGTTCTTGATGGTTATGTGTCGTTCTTGATAATTGTGTGATGCTCTTGATGTTTATGTGTTATTCTTACCGAATCTTGCAATTAGAAGACGAACCGTATTCTTGTTGATATAAAAGTGATTGGAACCCTAGGTTGTATCGTATAATCTTATTCTTGGATTATCGGGTGGGGAAATCGCATGTTTGGGTGTTGATTATATTTAGAAAAGCATGATAGGTTATGTGCCGTTCGTTTCTTGTATTTGATTCGTTAATTGTCTACGTGTTGTCGTTAATTGCGTTGAAAAGTGTCTAAGCATGGTTTCGGGTTCCACAACGGTTCCCGGGGCGAAAAGTGATGAAAAGAGTCAGTGGGGGGTAGGTGGGGGGGTAGGGGACCCGCCACCTACCCATGGCCGTAAAACACCGCCCGGAACAGTAGAATCCGGCGGGCAGCCGGCGGGTGGCCCCCACCCACCGGCTACCCGCTGGAAAATTGTCCCACCCGGGACCCCGGCTTCCCCGTTTGATGTTCCCCGTTACCCGTGGTGTCCCAACGGACTCCGTTTATCGTGCCTATGTCTAGTTTGATGTTTCGGGTACCGTTCGTAGGTTTATGAGTCTATTATATTGCATGCTAGTGGAATTGGTATCCCGTTGACCTAGGTGGAAGAAGTATGAACCCCTTAGGACTATTCTTAGTAAGTGATGGATCAAGCATAGGTTTTGTTATACGTTTTCTCCCCCTTCCTAATGTGTAATGTGGGTTGCATGTGCTTGCTATGTGTTATGTGTGTGTTACCCCAATTCGGTTGCGATCGGATTGGTTATCCCGAGCTGCGGTTCAGAAGCTGGCTGCGGTCAGATTGATACTCTTGGGCTGCGGTCCACCGTTTGGTTGCGATCAAACGTTTCTATACGAGCTGCGGTTCGTCCTTTTTCCTGGCTGCGGTCAGATGACATTCTCTTGGGCTGCGGTCCACTGTTTGGTTGCGATCAAACACTATGATGAGCTGCGGTTCATCGGTCGGTTGCGATCGACCCCTCCGTGTTGCGATACGGGGCAGGGTGCTGCGGGGCCGTGTCAGAGCTATATGCGCTGACCCTCATGTATGGGCATGCGATTGGTCCTGTGGCGCCAACAAAGTGTGTTATGTGCTGTGACATGGACGAGTTGTGATTACGAGTGTCTTGGGGGATGTGACTATGGGATTTATATTGGGGATTGTTCATGTTGGGTTATGATCATTGTTTATGCTTTGCTTTATCTGCCTTATCTGTTGTGAACTGCATATGCTCGTTATAACTGTTGCTTGTGTCTAGCCTTACCTGTCGAGTCATTCCCGGTTTTAAAGCTAGAGTTCGTAGGATATATCTTCATGCTCAAAATGGTTTTCGTATATCTATATATATCTCTATATGTATTGTATTTCAACGCGTTGGAGTGGGTTACCAGCATCTCTCGCTGAACAGATATATTTGGCTTTCAGGCACAGAGGACTAGAGCACTGGAGCGCGCTAGAACTGGAGCGTAGAAGTAGAGTAGTTTCCCTTTCGGCCTGCGTGCCATATTATGCATTGTGTTTCAATGGATATTAGTTAGACAGCCTGTGCACCTGGGTTCTCTAGCCCAGGTGTGGCATAGCACCCTGTACACTTATGATATACTTTGGGATGTAATGAGATATTACCTTTATTATATAAGCTTAAAATGTCTTGAAAATCTGGGGTGTTACAATACTACTTGTCACTTATCCAAATCTGATGAATCAAAACTCTGGCATAGACGACTGGGTCACGTAAAGTTCAGAGATATGGATAAGTTGATAAAACTGGAAGCAGTGAAAGGTGTACCTAAGATCAGGATAGATCCGGAAAAAATCTGTGGTGCATGTGCTATTGGGAAACAAATCAGAACTCCACACAAAGCAGTAAGAGGCATCACCACTGAAAAGTGCCTAGATCTTGTCCACATAGACCTCATGGGGCCAACACAGACTGAAAGCATTGGGGGAAAGAAATATATATTTGTGTGTGTAGATGATTTCTCTCGATACAGCTGGGTATACTTTCTGAGAGAAAAGACAGAAGCTTTCAAGGCCTTTAAAACTCTATGTTTAAGAGTTCATAAGGAAAAGAATGAGTCTATAATAAAACTTCAGAGGTTGAGGAGTGATCATGGAAAGGAATTTGAGAACTCACTATATTCAGATTTCTGCTCCGAGCACGGTATATCACATGAGTTCTCAGCTCCTAGAACTGCTCAATAGAATGGAGTAGTGGAAAGAAAGAATCGAACTTTACAAGAAATGGCTAGAGTTATGCTACATGCCTCGCATCTGCCGCAGCGCTTCTGGGCTGAAGCAGTTCACACAGCCTGTCATACTATAAATAGGGTCTATCTTAGACCAGGAACAACCAAAACTCCATATGAGCTCTGGAAGGGAAAGATGCCAAATCTGAAGTATTTTCATGTATTTGGGACAAAGTGCTATGTGCTGGCTGATAGAGAACAAAGAGGGAAGTTCGAACCAAAGAGTGATGAGAGCATCTTCCTTGGATACTCTCCAAACAGTCGTGCCTACAGAGTCTACAACAAGAGGACTCAATCTGTGATGGAGTCAGTAAATGTGGTTATCGATGACAGTCCAGAAGAACCAATAGACTCAACAGTGGCAGATTCAGTGACAGAACTTCCTCTCAGTGATACAACTGCCACTAATAGCAACAGTCAGCCCAAACCACAAGAATCGTCAGATGAAGATCAAGAAAGTTCGGATCAGGAGACAAACCTCATAAATGATACAGGAAAAGACAAACCCACCAGAACTCAGAAAAACCATCCATCAGATAACATTATTGGAGATCCATCAGATGGGATGAAGACCAGGAGCAGAATAAGAAATAATCTGAAAGAAGTATCTGGGTCTGCTTGTTATGCCTCAAAGATAGAACCCAGAAATGTTAAAGAAGCCTTACAGGATGATCTGTGGATCAAGGCAATGCAGGAGGAGCTACATCAGTTTGAGAGGAATCATGTATGGGATCTAGTTTCAAGACCTGATGGTGTTAACGTAATTGGAACGAAGTGGATCTTTAAAAATAAAACTGATGAAGCAGGGAATATAGCAAGAAACAAAGCTCGGTTAGTTGCTCAAGGGTATACTCAGATTGAAGGAATTGACTATGATGAGACTTTTGCTCCTGTAGCTAAACTCGAGTCAATCAGGATTTTGTTGGTTGTCGCATGCATTTTGGGATTCACATTGTTTCAGATGGATGTCAAAACAGCATTCCTGAATGGCTATCTCCACGAAGATATCTATGTGGCTCAACCTAAAGGTTTCTAAGATCCAGATCATCCTTCATATGTCTATAAGCTTCGAAAAGCTCTCTATGGTCTCAAACAAGCCCCACTTGCATGGTATGAACGACTGACACAGTATCTGCTCCAGCATGGGTATAAACGGGGAAGTGTTGACAAAACCCTGTTTGTAAAAACTACTGGAAGTCATATAACCATAGCCCAAATCTATGTTGATGACATTGTGTTTGGATCAACATTACAGAAATACACTGACGAGTTAGTAAAAGTGATGAAGGAAGAGTTTGAAATGTCCATGGTTGGTCAACTGACATACTTCCTATGTCTACAGGTCAAGCAAAGTCCTGAAGGATACTTTATTTTACTATGCTAAGAATCTAGTTAAAAAGTTTGATCTGGAATCATGTAAATCATCCAGGACATCTATCTCCACGTCCACAAAAGTATCGAAAGATGAAACTGGTGTATCAGTGGATAACACAGTCTATCGCAGCTTGATAGGCAGTCTGTTGTATCTAACAGCCAGTCAACCAGACATAATGTTCAGTGTTGAAATCTGTGCAAGGTATCAATCTGACCCAAAGGAATCACACCTGATAGCTGCAAAACGCATTCTGAAATATGTTAAAGGAACGATGCAGTATGGCCTCTGGTACTCCAAGGACAGTGAACTGAGTCTGGTTGCGTACTGTGATGCTGATTGGACAGGAAATATTGATGATCGAAAGAGTACTTCTGGGGGATGTTTCTTTGTTGGTAAGAACTTAGTATCATGGCTAAGCAAGAAACAGAATTCAATTTCACTAAGCACCGCAGAGGCAGAATACATAGCTGCAGGTGGATGTTGTACTCAGTTGGTATGGATGAAACAGATGTTTCTAGATTATGGTCTTTCTCAAGGGATAATGACACTCTATTGTGACAATGTCAGTGCTATTAATATCTCCAAGAATCCAGTTCAACATTCCAGAACGAAGCATATTGACATTAGGCATCATTACATCAGAGACTTGGTTGAATCCAAGGAAATTGAATTGGAATACATTCAAACTGGCAAACAACTGGCGGATATTCTGACTAAGCCACTGGACGCTAATCGTTTTGAAATTCTCAGGTCTGCTCTGGGAATTTGCAGAATTGACTAATAAAGCAGTTGGTCAGTCAGAGAGGAGTGGAGTTTTCCGTATACAGGTCAGAATTATGATTTGTCTTCCTTTTTAAGACTCCTCTCTATTATGTTAAGTGGATTCTATAACCTAATATATCTTAAAAGATATTTTAGAGATTTTAATCTTTTTGAAATTCAAATTTCCTTGGGTTCCGTTTCCTTCCTGAAAAGAAGCTGTACCGTTGGGTTAAATTAATAGCGTCTGCATTCTATTTGACTAGCCACATTAATTAGGGTTCATCACCCTTAAGTCTATTTGTTATCGGGCCAAGAAGAAAAATATCTACAAGTACCTCAGCACTCAGTCTTCCTTTCTCTCTGCATCCTTGCTTCCCTTGATTTGTTCTTCTCCTCTCACAAAAATCTCCAATGGCGGATCCAGTAAGAAATATCATCATCAAGCTCGGAAGCAAGACACATTCTCCGGAGGTGGCCCTTAAGCACATTTAGACGCTTTTGCAGTTTGCTATGAAGAAGAAGCTCAAACTTGATCCTCTGCTTCGCGACGAGATTTTGGTGACTGTTATGTCCAACTACCCAGAGTTTTATGCAGAATGGTCTGAAGATGATGCGACTGATCTGCTTATGATGGTTTCCGAAGCCAGTGATGAAGTTTCTCCAGTATCTATTCCAGAACCCTCGGATGGAAATCGGGCCGGGGCATTCCTTCGATACTTTGCACAACGAGCCCTAGAATCTGTTGAGGTCTCTCGAAGGCGAGCGGGTGACTTAAGTACGTTTGACGCACCACAAACATTAAAATGGCGCACCTTAAGTACACAAACCACGCACCTTAAGCTCACAAACAAAGCACCTTAAGAACACAAACAACACACCTATGGTTTTAAAATGACGCACCTTCAGTTTCAACAACTGACGCAGCTTAAGCATACAAATCACGCACCTTAAGCTTTAGGTTGACGCACCTTAATCACACAAACCACGTACGTTAAGAAGGAAAACCACGCACCTTAGCAAGCACACAACTGTACCTGAAAAGACCAACCGCACGAAAATCCATATATATATAATACTTTTTCAAATTTCTGATTATCTCAACTGAAAAGATATTTTTCATATTTTTTAAAAATGAAAAAAGTACATTAAAATATTTAGGAATATAACGCGTGAATTTCAATGAAAATCATTTTTCACATATTTTCCTCTATAATTGTACATGTACCATAATTAAAAAGTTAAAAAGTAGAACCACGTGTAAGCTGTTAACTTTTGCAGAAGAAGTAAACTAATCCTCCGTATTAATAAAATTTATGATTTAGGTGCGAAGCCGCTGTCACTATATGTTTTCGTTAGTATAAAAGATCTGCAACCTAGCACCGAGCAAAAATGGGCATTTTCTTCTTCTAACAATTAAATTAAATTTGACGAAAATGTTGTTCGCAAATCTTTGGCGACGAAGAAGCTGCAGTTCTCTTCCTTTGCTTCTAGGAACTGTCGTTGTTTTATGGTTTTGCTCTTCACATCATGTTGAAGCAACAGGCTCTAAGGTGGAATATCTCCCAGGGGTTCGACATGAAGGCCTCTTCCATTTGAACTTGAAACTGGGTACATCTCTGATCTTATCACATTGAAGGAGTTTTAAGAGTGGTTAATTTTATAATTATTACAAATTTAAAAATTTAGTAATCATAAGATTCTAGTCTTTGATTTTTCATGATTGAAGGTGTGGATGTGTCCACGCTTTCAATTATCCGCGAATACAGCATTTCTAAATGCACAATCTTGACTATAGAAAATTACAAAAATGACATCACATTTTTTATTTTTTATTTTATTAATTTTTAACCTTTAATCATCCATCATGGATATATCAGATTTGTCCACAGTTCTTGCCTTGGTTATTCTCATTTGATATCTCAATTATATATATATATATAATGAATTTATTGTACTTTGGTGTTTGTGATTAGATATATCGGTGTTGGAGAATCAGAAGATGTACAACTTTTTTACTATTTTGTAAAGTCTGAATCAAATCCCAATATTGATCCAATTGTACTTTGGATCTCCGGTGGTCCCGGATGCTCTTCTTTTGTTGGAATGACAGAGGAATTGGGTGAGCTTTAAAGTTGCATCTTTTTTTTTTTTTTAACATAGGTTTTTTACATGCTTTGATGTGTTAAAAAATTATTTTAAATTATTTTTATTAACAAATATTTTTATTTTTTATTTAATTGTTTCAACAGATTTGTTATGATTTTCTAATGTGACGTTTTGTGCTTAACAAAACTTTTAGTCTAGTCTTTAGATATGTAAAGTTCATCCACTAATATAAAATTAAATAATATAAAAATGAATTATAACTAACTTGATTTAAGTATAATTATATAAACAATGCCTATAGATTGTTTCAAGGAATAATCTATATATATATATAAAAGTATAAAATCCTCCTAACAAATTTTTCCCCCAAAACTTTTGTAGTAAAACTTATTTGGTAAGTAAATGTCAAATGGAAATTAAATAAATAATAATAATAATAATAATAATAATAATAATAATAATAATAATAATAATAATAATAATAATAATAATAATAATAATGTTATTATCTTAAATAAATAAATTATTATACTTTCCCTTAAATAAATAAACTATTATACTTTCCTTTTGAATTAGTATTTTCTACCTATAAATAAAAGAGCTTCTTCAATCAAAGAAGCTCAGACTCATCTTTCTGCTTTCTTTTTGTATGAATTTTCTACATTTTTCTAACTATATTCTCACGTACTCCAATATGTTTTGCAATTTGGACATCATGAATATCTTCATCAGCGATATCTTCTTGAAGCTCGCTCGAGAGGTGACTCGCTTGGCCCACTACCCGCGAGATCCAGGCTGGCATGAGATTGGTTCTTCCTGGCGAATTGATAAAGCACGTTGTCTCTCTAAAAACACTAAAACAGTCACCATATTTACAAGCTCTTAGATGAAATCATTTAAATCTATGTTTCGTTTTTATATAATCTCAATTAGGGATTAATAGATGTAAAGTAACTTGGATTTGAGTTTAATTTCATATTATTCTTCCAAAAGGTTTAATTTCATATTATAAGTATTGTTATCTACCTTCAACTATCAGTGAATCGATTAGCATTCTCAAAAAAAAATTTAAAAAAAATAAAAAAAATTGAATATCTATATCTACGTGCATTTAAGATGCAACATGTGTATGATTCATTAGGCTTTGAGGCAGGAGAACACATCTGGATACATTGGTGGATCTGCATCTCATTGCAAAAAAAAATCCATACAATTAATTAATTAATATAATTACAATTATCATTATTCTAATTCAAAAAAAAAAAACTAAAGAATTAATTGTAATAATGAAATTTGTTATTAATATTCTGTTACTAATTGACACAAAAATCAGACTAAAAGAAAAATGAAATTAATATTATAAATGGACTCGAATTAAAAAAATGTGTTTAATAAGTAAATAACTAATTTGCTAGACATAAAATTAGGGTAAAGGAAAAGGAAAATGATTATTAAACATTGTACCAGATTGTTTTTATGATTGAAAATGAATATTACAAACGTACCAGATTGTTTTTATGACCAGAAATAAGAATGAATTTTACACACGAAAATCTATTATTAATATTCTGTTATACTAATAGGCATGGGAATCATGCCAAATGAAAAAATGATTTAATATTAAAAATTTATTGGAAATATAACACAGTTTTCCCAATGAAATAATTAGTAACCACCAAATGAAATATTAGGAAAAAATTATGAAGAAAAAAGAAATAGAAATAAATATTAACTCTTTCTATGAATGAAAAAAGGAAATGAATATATCCATATTTCACTTAAAATATAATAAGTAATTATATTATATTATTATAATTTTATTAATTATTTATGAAGAAAAAAGGAAATGAATATGAAAGGAAAAAAATAAAATTTAGACACGCAAATCTATTATTAATATTCTGTTATACTAATAGACACGTGAATTAGGCCAAATGAAAAAAAAAAAGATTTAATATTAAAAATTTATTGAAAATATAACACCGCTTTCCCTACGAAAAAATTAGTAACCACCATGTGAAATATTAGAAAAAATTATAATGGAAATGAATATTAACTCTTTCTATGAGTAAAAAAGGAAATGAATATATTCATATTTTACTTAAAATATAATCAGCAATTATATGATTATAATTATTATTATAATTATATTAATTATTTATGAAGGAAAAATGAAATGAATATATTAATAGTTTACTAGAAATATAATCAGTAATTATATTTTTTATAATTATATTATTTCTTAATTATGTGGAAATGAATATTAATTATTTTTATGAACAAGAAAGGAAATGAATATTTCACAAAGAAATCTGTTATTAATATCATGTTACTAATCGACATGGAAATCAGGCCAATTATTCGACAATTATTAGAAAAATGAATAAAAATCAATATTACTTCTTTTTATGAAGGAAAAAAAAAAAGAAATATATATATTCAAAAGGAAATGAAATATGAAGAAAAACGAATGAGTATGTTTATATTTCACTAAAAATATAACACAGCTTTTGGCACAAAAATCAAACCAAAAGAAAAAAGAAATTAATATTAAAAATGGACTCGAATTAAAAAAATAATGTGCTTAATAAGTAAATAACTAATTTGCTACACAGAAAATTAGGGTAAAGGAAAAAGGAAATGATTATTAAACACGTACCAAATTGTTTTTGTGATTGAAAATGAATATTACAAACATACAATATTGTTTTTATGACCAGAAATAGGAATGAATTTTACACACGAAAATCTATTATTAATATTATGTTACTAATAGGCATGGGAATCATGCCAAATGAAAAAAGGATTTAATATTAAAAATTTATTAGAAATATAACACAATTTTCCCTACAAAAAAAAAAATTAAAATAGTAACCACCAAATGAAATATTAGGAAAAAATTATGAAGGAAAAAGAAATGGAAACAAATATTAACTCTTTCTATGAATGAAAAAGGAAATGAATATATCCATATTTCACTTAAAATATAATCAGTAATTATATTATTATAATTATATTAATTATTTATGAAGGAAAAAGGAAATGAATAAGAACAAAAAAAAAATGAATTTTACACACGAGAATCTATTATTAATATTTTGTTGCTAATAGACACAGGAATCAGGCCAAATGAAAAAAAGATTTAATATTAAAAATTTATTGAAAATATAACACCACTTTCCCTACAAAAAAATTAGTAACCACCACATGAAATATTAGGAAAAAATAATGAAGGAAAAAGAAATGGAAATGAATATTAACTCTTTCTATGAGTGAAAAAGGAAATGAATATTACTCATAATGAATAAATATATGAATTATTATACATAGTAGCATGAAATTAATTAGTAGGACAATTATATTAGATAATCTAATTAATAATTTACTTTTTAAATTATATTCCCTTTTTAATAATGAATATTTTCTTAAAGTATATACACAGATTATGCTTATCAATATAGAATTAAAAGTGTATAGATGTATAATATTATTAGTACAAAATCAATTATACTTGCCTTAATAATTAATTATTAATATTATTGCCTAATATTTATGTGTTGTCACCTTTTTCGGGGTAATTGTTATGATAATTTATATACATATATATTTTTATACTTAATGTATAATATTATTGGGCACAAAATAAATATACTTACCTTAATATATATAGATTATTTGTAATATAATTTCCTAATTTATTAACGATAATTATTCTCAAAATTTTTCTTTCCTTCTTTTGTGTAATTATTATGGTAATGTATTTAAATATTGGAAGAGAAAAAATGTTATAATTAATATAATTAATGAAATTATTATTGTAATTGCCACAATATTTGGTAATTATAAATAATATAATTAAGAAATTTGAGAAATATAAGATTTCTTCCGTAGAAATATTTGTGACAATTTCATTAAATTATAATTAATAAAATATGAAATATAATTAAAGAAATGAAATTATAAAATTAACAAAATATGAATATTTATATATTTTTTTTAAATATACATACATACACTTTTTAAATTTCTAAATATAATTTTTTAAGTATAAATCTATCAATATAAATTAAAATTAATGAAATTATATTATAATTTTCTTATATACATATTAATAAATATTATGTGTATATACAATGTATTATACAATCATATAAGGATATGCGTCCGATTAGAGTTTATATTTGTTCATACAAAATTTAGAATTAACATTTTTATTGATTTCTAAGTACAATTCTCTTAGTTATTATTATTCATATTTTAAGAATTAATAATATATATAATACAATTTGGAATAAATCAACTTAATTATATGAATTTTTTGAATTTGTTATAATTAATATAACACCGCTTTCCCAATTAAAAAATAAAACTGAAATTATGTAAAAATAACATTGCATATGATATTCTAATTGATTAATTGACGGAAAATAAAAAGAATAATTGGTTGAAAATGAATATGATATTACTAATTGACTGATATTTTACGATGATATATTTTCACCCGAGTCACCCATTCTAATGGACTGAAGATGTTAGCTATAGACGATGACGGACAAGATTATGTTGCTACTACCAATATCGTCTACAGTATGATGTTTTAATAATGTGTAAATACAATTGGTGATATTATGTTTTTTTTTAATGACAAAATTACTATATATCTACACACACAAAAAAAAAAAAATTAAAGCAATTTAGACAAAATAAAAATAAAAATTCATACAAATGAATTAGGATATCAATTCATTCCTATAACTGAGTTGCTAAAGAATGAACACGTTTGCCTAATTTATAAAAATACTAAACAATGATAAATAAAAGCTTCAAAGTTACAACACTGCACGCGTATATCTACACATTAGCTATTAATTTGAGCAATTATTTGTTTAAATTCAAGCAACGATAACATCAAAACATATAAACGATCCAAACTATATCTTCAATTGCACTATATAATATTTAATGTTCTAATTTAAATAATTATATATCAATCCAGATATTCTTAATATATTACAACAAATTCACGGGCGAAACCATATCTTTAATTGCACTATATAATATTTGAGTTATTACTGAAAAAATCAGTCTTTAATCATGGTTAATTGTATGTTACTTTTTTCCGAATCACCCATCTTGATAGTCTGATAGTTTTAACTTTAGATGATGATGGATAAAATTCAGTTACTACTACCAATGTCGTCTAACTATAAAGAGATTTTCAATAATGTATAATTTAAGCCATTGATATTATGTTTTTTTTTTACATACAAAAATGACAAAATTGCTATATAGCTGATCTACATAGAAAATATATCTTTCGTATAAATAATTTATATAACTGAGTTGCTAGACAACGAGCTAATTAGCCCAATTAATACAAATTATAAACACTGATATATAAAATCTCTAAAGTTACAACACTGAATGCGTATATCTACACGTTAACTATTAATTGGGTAATTATTTATTCGAATTCAAGCATTGATAACATCAGAAAACATAATCGGTGCAACTCAATTCTTCAATTATAATATATAATATTCGATTTTATAATTTATACAATTGTATATCGATATAAATATTTTTAAAATTTTATAACAAATTCATTCCGTGCAACGCACGGGCGCAAATACTAGTTTACAATAATACAAATATTGTGTCAAGGAAAAAATTCCTTAATTAAATTAACCATATGCACAGGGCCATTGTTATTTGATGTATCAAAGAATAACCGAAATTTGCCTACATTGTCACTAAATCCTTATTCATGGACAAAGGTACTTTACTTTGTGCTTTTATAGAAAATTATCAATAAATGTTAAGGTCAATTTCAATTGACTAATATATGAAGTGCATAAAATTATTGCTAGGTTGCAAGCTTTATCTTTTTAGAGTTACCCGTGGGAACAGGATTTTCGTATGCTAAAAGTTCAAAAAATTATAGTGATGTAGAAACAGGTTATCATGGAGCTGAATTTATTCGCAAGGTAAACACTTTTCAGTTTTCACTGTGATAGGCACACGTGCACATATATATTGTGAAAATTGCATTAGTTAACTAATACTTGGATTATTCTATAGTGGTTAGAAGATCATTTTCAATTTCAATCCAACTTATTCTATGTTGGTGGAGACTCATATTCTGGTATTACCATTCCAATGGTTGCTCAAGCAATATCATATGGTAATAAGTCATTATAAAATATTTCATTGAAGTTTATGTGATTCATTAAAAAAAAAGATAATTAAATTAAGAATATATGTATCATTGAACTTGTAGTATTCACTTTATGAACCTACAGTACTTACTTAATGAACATATGATAGCAACTTTATTAACTTACAATAATTACTTAATGAATAAGTTGTAGTGACTTTATTAACATATAGTACACACATGCATTATTGATTTCATGAACCTAGAATAGTGACTTATTGAACAAGTAGCATTCACTTAATAAACATACAATAGTAAATTAGGAACTTAATTGACTTGTTGTAGTGACTTTATAAATAATCTGTAGTAATGAACCAACAATAGTGACTTTATGAAACTATATATTAATTTTTAAAAATAAAAAAAAAATCAATGTGATGTCATTTAAAAGATTGCAATTAGAGTTTTTTTAACGATATTTTTATACAATAATTTTATTTGTATAATAAAAAATTTAAGTTAGAAAAAAAAAAGTTGTTGGAAAAATGCTTGTTTTCTGTAATACAACAAAAAATACAGAAGAGCATAAAAGAATATGAAAAACTTTAAGGCGTTTGGTTCAGGTTATATAAGATAACCAAGGTTATATTTGGTAATATAAGATTCCCATGTTTGGTTCAGGTTATATAACTTCCCAGAGAATGTCAGATAACCTCTGCATTAAGTTTTTATGTATTGGAAGGGAATGTGAGATACCCTCCAATTTCTTAGGTAATCTCACATTCAGCAAATTATGCTATGGACCCGTGTCCACCATGTGCATGGTGGACACGTTGTACATTCATAATTTCTATACTGTACATTCATAATTTCTAAACTGTAGATTCATAAAATTTATAATGTACATTCAAAATTTCTATACTGCACATTCATAATTTATGTACTATAGATTCATAATTTCTGTAATATAGATTCATAATTTCTAAATTGTATAGTTATCAAATTATGAATACATAATTATCAGATTATGAATCTACAGTACAAATATTATGAATGTGCAATATAGAAATTATGAATCTACATTATAAATTTTATGAATCTAATATATAAAAATTATGAATCTACAGTATAGAAATTATGAATCTACAATACAGAAATTATGAATGTGCAGTATAGAAATTATGAATCTACAGTATAAAAATTATGAATGTGCAGTATAGAATTTATGAATCTACATTATAAATTTTATGAATCTACGGTATAAAAATTATGAATCTACAGTATAGAAATTATGGGCATGGTGGACACGGGTCCAGGGCATAACACTCCCTCACATTCCCTTGTCTTATTACTAATGTTGAGCTTTGGACGTTTTAATAAATTTATCTTATTACCATTGTCTTATTTACATATCTTAGTTTTCAACTAAACACAGGAATCTAACATTCCCAGCAATCTAACATTACCAGCAATCTAACATTCCCTAAGGTAATCTAACATTCTCTATGGTAAACTAACATTCCATGAACCAAACGCCCACTTAAGTGTGTACTCACTTTCCAAGTTTTTAATCTCCCTTACTAACCAACATGGAAAGTCAAATAACATGCATAAGCAGCCTTTAAATAACATGCATCATCATATTTTAAAATTTTTTCCTCTAATTAACCAGAACACCTTTACCAATCAAAATAAATTCCTACCAAACTTTATAAAATATTTATAACACCACAACACCTCAAATAGTATTTATACTTTTATGATTGTACAGTTGAAACATTAATCACCATTACGATACAACTATCCAATATGGGTGTGGGAATTATGTGATATATTTTGATAAAAGTAACTTGGGTTCGTTAATATTATATTGCTATATGAACATTGGTTCATGATATAAATATCCGTGCAAAATATTTTGTTTCAATATGTTACAGACACTATCCATCATTACAAATTTTTTAGTGTCATGAATCTTTATTTATATTTTAAATTTTTGGTTAATATAATTAATATATTTCAATAATTGTCCACTTGTTAATTTACAGGGATTGATGCAAGATTTAAGCCACACGTTAATCTTAAGGTTGGTAAAGATTTTAAGTATGAACATGTTTCATTTACAACACATACACACATACATGTGTGTATATATATATATATATATATATATATATATATATATATGTATTAAAAGGGCAAGTAAAATGTATTACAACTGTAATAATATAATATATACCCAGCAACATTATTAAGTGCACATAATGTCATCATTAGGTGCACCAATGTAAACAAATAAATTACTTGCATTATTAGGTGAAAATGGTTGCACTTTTAAATGATTTAAGTTGCACATTTTATTTGCATACTTGAAAGTACATTTACTTGCACTTTTAACACATGTTAACCTAAAGAGTGGTTCTCTTTAATAAATCTGTAGCAATTAGAACACACACACACGCGATGACATTTTTGTAAATAACTTGAATTTAAAGTACAAGTAACACTAAAGTGCAACTGTACTTTCAATAATATAAATTGAATGTAAGCAAAGTTACGGAGTGCACCTGTTGAATATTCCAGTGATATTTAGCAAAGAACTTGAATTTGAATGTGCAACTAGTAGCACTATAAAGTGCAATTATCAACAATATATAGTGC